>NC_143036.1:34731428-35048392 GCF_057628025.1 Oncorhynchus mykiss
TCACATCTTTTTGAAAACAGAGGTATTCAGATTCATGCAACACATCTGAAATGTGTATTTTTCTTCTTGTGGTTTATGTTGTATATTAAAGATTTATGTGCAATCGATATTCTGGTGTCATGCTCGCCTGGAAGACGGTGTGAAGCACAGCAAGAGTTCTGTCTAATCTGTCACATGCACCATACAGAATATGTGTAGCAGACATCTGCATCCACCACAGTTGGGATTCATATAAATATTCGAAAGAGAGGTGTGGCTATCAATCAATATCCAATGTCTGTGGAATGTGAATGTTTGGGAGTGCCGGATGCACATAGAGGTCTGACAAGCCACTTGGGAGGTGAGAGAGAGATACTTTGATGTGTACATAACAGTTATTGGGCAGTATGTCATTTGATACTAGATAATTATATAGTGAAATATAAAGGCCTTCATTTATATTCACAATCGGTGTCAAATGTTTTTTCAGAGGCTTGCCAATAATCACAATCTTATTAACTTAATTGAAAACAAAATAGTTTTTTTTATAACCATTCATTTAAATGATGCGAGATGTAAATGTTTTAGTTAACAATGGAAATAAAACTTAATTGAAGGTCAAAAGACAGTCTGTGAAGAAAGACGAGATATCGTAACTATCTGCATAACACTGTCACTTCCTATAAATTATAAAAGGGATAACTAGAAAATAACACTGACAGGAGAGACAGCAAGGGAAATAGCCTTACTTATATGTCTTTGTAAAAAACTAAACAAGTATAGAAATACATTTCAAAAGACGTTGTGTCTCGAGAGCCATTGTGTGTGGCGGAATAGAATGTAATGTAATAACAGTTTGTATAAAGACAAACTTGAGACAATAAAACCTCCTGTCAGTCAATACTCAATACTCACCATTGAGACTAATCTCAAACACAATGGCCCCCAACAACAAATAAAGCACTGACGGCCAGGTTCTATTTGTGCATCTTTCATGGAGGTTAATACTGACAGGCATTCAGGTACTCACAACACAGCTCACGAGGGAGCGTTCAAAAGCAAAGACCTGGTAGGCTTGTGTGTTATATTACATTAAACATTTCCCTGTCTGTGGGTGGTGGAAGCTTTTTCTTGTTGTGTTCCTGGTTGTCCACCTTGGGCTGCATCTCCTTCAGGCAGGGAGCCAGGGCTGACAAGCACAGTGGGAGGGCCAGGAGCCAGCATGGATCCCGCCCATCATAATGAACCCCAGACTATCTTAAACACAATCAAATGCTTAACTAACAACCTTCAAAAAGACATGGAAATACATGGTTTGTTTTTTATCTTGTCATCGTTGTCGTTTTTCTCCTAGATGTGTTGCTTTGATTGCACAGCTAATGTGACCACAGGAGAGAACATTATGTTATTCAAGAGACATAGATCATGGATTGCTTAATGTGATAGCATTCAGCATGCTAAAGACATGTAATCAAACGCTATGTGAAAGATGGTAAACATATTAAAACAACAACACTTTTGTACATTATTTTGCTGTGGTTTAATGACAATACATCACACGAAAAATACACTTGCCACACTTATACAAATGCATTCATAAGTAAAAGCATACAATCATTATGTATACATACTCATGTACATTGGGGTCCAGACATTTTTATCTTCATGCTTTCAATGGGCTATGCTGAGCAACTCAACGTCAGCTTGTGTTAAGGATCTGCCCTTTTCTTTTCTTTTTTTTGTACCATCATCTTTGAAATGCAAGAGAAAGGCCGTAATGTATTTTGAAAGCCCAGGCACAATTTATATTTTGTCCACTAGATGGCAGCAGTGTATGTGCAACGTTTTAGACTGATCCAATGAACC
Source organism: Oncorhynchus mykiss (assembly GCF_057628025.1). Lineage (NCBI taxonomy): Eukaryota > Metazoa > Chordata > Actinopteri > Salmoniformes > Salmonidae > Oncorhynchus > Oncorhynchus mykiss. The sequence goes on from NC_143036.1 coordinate 34,733,274, forward strand.
ATTGTATGCATTTTCAACATTTTGTTGAACACAAATAATAGCATGATATTATTTCACTGTAATAGCTACTATAAATTGGACAGTACAGTTAGATTAACAAGAATTTAAGCTTTCTGCCAATATCAGATGTCTATGTCCTGGGAAATGTTCTTGTTACTTACAACCTCATGCTAATCGCATTAGCCTTCTTTAGCTCAACCGTTCGGTGGGGGGACCCACCGATCCTGTGGAGGTTAAATTCTACAACCACCTAAAAGGAAGAGATTCCCAAACCTTCCATATGAAAGCCATCACCTACAGAGAAATTAACCTGGAGAAGAGCCCCCTAAGCAAGCTGGTCCTGGGGCTCTGTTCACAAACACAAACAGACCCCACAGAGCCCTAGGTCAACAACACAAACCTAACCGATGGGTGTTTCTCATCATCAGAAACAGCACAGGTTATGCACATGGTTAGGGACAGGCGCAGCTCCACTGGTATAAACAGGTTATTTGGTTTCGAAGGATATCAGACAATCAAGTGTGGGATATTGACTCAGCTCACCTCTGCTGGGAGTTGAGAAAACTGGAGAATATGCAGGATGTTTTTCCAGGAAATCATACATTAACCTCTAGAGAAGGAGAAGGAAAAGGGGAATGGTAAATCGAATGACTTTTCCCCTTTTGTGCCCAATTGATTAGAAGCAGAAAGATCTTGGGGAGTGACAAATTGATCGAAATAAGATGGTATCAATACTTATTCTGCAACAAAAACAACTTACTTTTCCAAAACCATGAGTCATGTAACACATTATGGGAAGGGACAGGCTCTGGTAGTTAGAAAAGCATGCCCTGATAATCTTTCTCCGTGTCCAACAGCTAAATAAAGATGAACTGAGCTCCAATTGTCATGTTCACACTTGCTCATGCTCACACCACAAAGTATTCTTTCTCAGTCTCCAGTTAAACAGCTCATAATTAAAGTCTGACCACCTCCTCACATTAGTCTCACAAGGCTTAGGTACTTGGCAAATAGACATGGACTTGGGGTGGAATACATCCAAGTACATCTCCTTGTCATAAACTGTATCCTTGTGAGATAAGCCATGTTGACGGTAATTACTCTGATTAATCTTGTGTTAGCAGTCTTTTTGATAATCAGTTTGTCAAAGTCAGCCAGGATTCTATGCCCTCTTCCTTCCATCTCTCCATCCCAGCATCCACATCCAGCAGTGCCTCAAGACTTCCTTTTAGTGCTTGTGGGGATATTTTTGCATGCCAAGTAGAGAATGACCTGGCTGACAGTGTGTGACTATGCCAACCCAATGGGGGCACGGAGAGACACAGATGTGACATTGCTCGATTCTGGCTGTGATGGCACCTTGGCTTTCTCTGTGGCAATGTCAAAAGGTGCTTCTCGTAAAATGGAGACTTACAGAAGCTCATCAATACATAATAGATTGTCCCTAATTTGGGTCAGGATGAAGTGTAATCTCTGGGCACGAGGCCCTAGTATTAGAGTTTATATTGTTACACTGTTGAGCATGTTTTTGATTAACATTTCTTTCACATCCTCTTCTTCCCTGCAATTTAAGCCAGGCATGAATGACAGCATTGATAACATACCAGTTATGGAAAAGGGACTCAGGACAATACTATAGCAGTCTCACAATGAGTTTCAGTGAGTACTGAACAGACTCTATTGTTATGGACTCAATTGTATCATGAGTCTCCTTGAAAACTTGGATTGAAATGGGCTGACTAATTTATCAATTAAGAAAAATAATATTGCACTCTCTGTATTCTACTATTCTAACTCTGTAGTAAGTTGAGAACCTGACTGAGTTCCTAAAAAAATATATATTTATACAGTACCAGTCAAAAGTTTGGACACACCTACTCATTCATTGAAGTTTTCTTTATTTTTTATTGTAACATAATAGTTAACACATCAACACTATGAAATAACACATATGGAGTCAAGTAGTAACCAAAAAGTGTAAATTTGAGATTTTTCAAAGTAGCCACCCTTTGTCTTGATGACAGCTCTGCACACACTTGGCATTCTCAACCAGCTTCACCTGGAATGCTTTTCCAACAGTCTTGAAAGAGTTCCTACATATGCTGAGCACTTGTTGGCTGCTTTTCCTTCACTCTGTGGTCCAACTCATCCCAAGCCATCTCAGTTGGGTTGAGGTCGGGTGATTGTGGATGCCATGTCATCTGATACAGCACTCCATCACTCTCCTTCTTGGTAAAATAGTCCTTACACAGCCTGTAGGTGTGTTGTGTCATTTTCCTGTGGAACAACAAATGATAGTCCCACTAAGCGCAAACCAGATGGGATGGCATATCGCTTCAGAATGCTGTGGTAGCCATGCTGTTTAAGAGTGCCTTGAATTCTAAATAAATCACAGACAGTGTCCCCAGCAAAGCATCCCCACACCACCACACACACGGTGGGAACCACACATGCAGCGATCATCCAATCAACCACTCTGCATCTCACTAAGACACGGCGGTTGGAAACAAAAATCTCACATTAGGACTCATCAGACCAAAGACAGATTCCCACCGCTCTAATGTCCATTGCTCGTGGTTCTTGGCCCAAGCAAGTCTCTTGTTCTTATTGGTGTACTTTAGTAGTGTTTACCTTGGTTTCACAGTAACCTTTTGCAGTTACTGTCACATCTGCTCCTGCTACGCCCTCTTTTGTTCATCCGGTGTCTTCTTGACCTGCAGTTACTCCCCCTGTTCACTCTCTCTCCCACTCCTTCTCTGTGTGATGGTGTGGTTGGAGACAGGTGTGCAGGAGTCAGAGCAGATCCCTACCAGCTGCAACTAGTTCCATAATCAAGACCTCTACAAATACTCAGTCCTGCCACTACCACTGCCAGATTGTAATCTCTGCTCAGTCAGTTCATGATTCAAGCCATGTATGATTATTCAAGATCCTGTACTCTGCTGTGCCTGTTTCCCTGCCTGACACAGTTTATCCTCTCAATGCAGTTACCGCTCTGTCTCTGGCTCCTGTCTACCACAGCATTCTGGATTTTACTCACCACCACTACCTTGGATTCCCCTCATGACCTGTTTACCCTGTTCTACTCAGCTAGCTCCAACCTCAGTCTCCACATCTGGTTTTTCTGCAACACATTCAAGCTTCTCCGGATCTGCACTCCATATCTCCCTGTTTCCTCATCCGAGTCTGCTCTTGGGTTCCCGTGTTTCACTCCGCTTAACAGTTACTGCTAATACGAACCCCGTTTTCTCCGAAACACAATACAATAGAGACAGGATACTTGTCCACATGATTAAGCATGTATTAGCAAAAATGATATTAACTCATTTTCGACCAAATGAGCAGTTACTTTCTTTTTGCTTGGTAGGGCAGTATTTACATGACCCATACTTTAAGAAATTCTACATTAAAGAAACAATGTATTTACAGAACAATAATTGTTAAAGAACCCTTTTGATTTGTGAATCGTGTTTCCAACTTTAGTTCAATCGAGTACAGGCTTAACTGAATGAACGACAAAGATGGAATAAGATATTTTATTCAATAGTTTGTGGAATGGCCTCGTTTCTGAGGAAAGATGATGTGATGACAGGTATTATTTGGCCGTGCTTATAGGCTATAACGTAAATAGGCGAATGACATTACGCTCATGGCTAATAGGAAAGAGGACAAGAAACAAGATGCTATGCTGATAAAACATTTGTATTCATTCCCACTATGCCCGGAGAATAGAAAACAAGATTAATTATGTTACGCTTACTGAATGAAGTTAAATGAGAATTCCTGCTTGAACTTTTGTAAACTACACTTTTTGAACAAAGGGGCTATCTAGAACCTACAAGGATTATTTGGCTGTCCCTATAAAATAACACTGAATAACCCTTTTTGGTTATTGGTAGGGTTTCATGTAGAACCCTTTCTCCAGAGAGTTCTACATGGAAGTCAAAAGAGTTCTATCTGGAACCAAAAAGGTTTCTAAATGCAACCAAAAAAGGTCCTCCAATGGGGACAGCTGAAGAACCCTTTTGGAACCCTTTTTTTAAGAGTTTATAAAGAGTAGATAAACCAAGAAATTAACCCTCTGAACTTTTAAATCCATAACATGCTATTTTTTTTAGAGTTGTTCAATCTGTACGGTGCTCAAAGCTTGAAAGTGCAGATCAATATTTTATGAGCAAGTGATTGAGGCATTTTGTGGTTTCAATTCTAAGAAAGAAACCATGGGAAGAGTAACACTGAAAACTACACAATGATCTGCGAAGACCACACAATTAACTGCTTGAAACAGTCTAGCTCCCCAGAAACACATTCAAACACTCAGCTGATAGACAGTATCAGAGCAGTTCAGTTCTACCAATTCATGTCAATGTTGACCTGAGAACTCAATTTGGTTTCTTTCAACCAAACAACTGTAAACTCTGGACACAATGTTGTGTACTGTGATGACTCATTTATCATGTTATGCACAAGACAGTCATTGCTAAAATCTAGCTAAAATGGTAAGTTTACAATGAAAAGTAAACTACTTCAAAACAGACTGCAAGAACAATTTAGAGCCTCCATTTGGGAGGAGGGAAAACAGGAGTGAGAACGAAGGTTAAATTGGATTTTGGAAGACCACTTAATCAGGCTTCAATTGAGGGGAATTGGAGCAAAGCAAGACAATAATAATATCATCAAAAAAGAGAGGAAATGCTAGTCCTAAATGTTCAAATATTGTGTTGGATGTTGTCCAGTCTCGATTTTAAAAATAAAAATATTGGCAAGGCAAACTCAATCAACAAAGCTCATATACATCGAAACCACTAGACATTGAATGCACTAATAACCAATCTCATAAATAATTTTGAGCCACAGACAGAAATGTTACAACATTTGGGTTATGATCAGTTTATGGCTACTTCCCATATCTTTAGCTGTTATTGCAGGGAGGACCATGGTAGTCGACCATACTTTTATAGAGTAAACTAGCTAGTAATCGTTGTGCAATATTGTGACACAGCGCGCATCTGCCTGTCTGTTACAAAGGGGCCCGGTTAGCAATATGCAAGCGCTTCATAAATTGCACAGTTCCAGTTCCATCAAATACAGTACCAATAAATAGTTTGGACACACCTACTAATTCAAGGGTTTTTCTTTATTTTTTAAAACTATTTTATACATTGTAGAAAAATAGTGAAGACATCAACACTATGAAATAACTCAATCAAAAACAAAAAAGGTGTTAAACAAATATAAATATTTTTAATATTTGAGATTATTCAAAGTAGCCACCCCTTGCCTTGATGACAGCTTTGCACACTTTTGGCATTGTTTCAACCAGCTTCATGAGGTTGAATGGAATGCATGATGAAACTGGCTCTCATGAGGACCGCCACTGGAAAGAAAGACCCAGAATTACCTCTGCTGTAGAGGATAAGTTCATTAGAATGATGATCTCTGCATGTGTGTTTCCCCCGTGAAGCATGGAGGAGGAGGTGTGATGCTGTTGGGGTGCTTTGCTGGTGACACTGTCAGTGATTTATTTAGATTTCAAGGCACACTTAACCAGCATAGCTACCACAGCATTCTGCAGGAATATGACGTTGCATCTGGTTTGCGCTTAGTGGGATAATCATTTGTTTTTCAACAGGATAATGACCTAGCACACTTCCAGGCTGTGTAAGGGCTATTTAATCAAGAAGGAGAGTGATGGAGTGCTGCATCAGATGACCTGGCCTCCACAATCACCTGACCTCAACCCAATTGAGATGGTTTGGAATAGGTTGGACCGCAGAGTGAAGGAAAAGCAACCAACAAGTGCTCAGCACATGTGGGAACTCTTTCAAGACTGTTGGGAAAGCATTCCAGGTGAAGCTGTTTGAGAGAATGCCAAGATTGTGCAAAGCTGTCATCAAGGCAAAGGGTGGGTACCTTGAAGAATCTCAAATATAAAATATATTCAGATTTGTTTAACAATTTTTTGCTTACTACATGATTCCATGTGTTATTTTAGCATTTTGATGTCTTCACCATTGTTCCACAATGTAGAAAAGAGTAAAAATAAAGATAAACCCTTGAATGTGTAGGCATGTCCAAACTTTTGACTGGTACTGTATATTTATAACTAACCCTTCTTCTAAATGTTGTTCCATGGGTATTACAGTCTGCCATCAAACATCAACAATAAGATCTAGTCTATAGGAAATTATAGCTAGCCCACTGCAAAACAGATGTTAGCCATTGCTCCATGATCCACCACTCAACTTGAATCTTCTTTTCCAGCTTGTTTTATTTTCATGGATGGCCATATTTTAAAGTTTAGGTGGCTAATGAACAACAAGATTTTTCATCTCTACATTTCCTTCATAACGGTAACCTAGAAACGTATTTGCTAAGACATAGCTAAGCTAGTCGACATGTTTCAGCTAGCTAAGCTACCCAGCTTGAAGACGTGGTAACAGTGCGTGGTAAACAACTAGCTAGCTATGAAGTTGACACATCAGTCCAATCAAAGTCGCCATTCATATTGATTTATCTGTGGCCAGTGTCAATGAGCCTTCTTGGGTGGGTACTTCTACCGTAAATTAATGAGGCACTGAAGAGGGGCTTTTTCTGGCTAGCTCTCCCAGCAGGTGTTGCGGTGACGTAGTGTCCCCATGAGTGACAGCACCCTGAGCCAATCACGCGCAACCAGAGAAGCTCAAGGCTTTGTACTTTCTTTATCTGCTCCTCCAACACAGAAAGCACAGAGCGAGGCTGAAGCAGCTGCATTTTGGAGCTGCCTTACTCAACGAAAATTTACCAAACAACAGTATAATGGGAAAATAATATTGTTTGTCAACTGATATGATATATTGTGTCATGAAATAACAGAATTTCATGCAAATCTCCTAGATATTGGTGGGGCTCTGCCCCACCTGCCCCACATGACGTGTTGCCCGTGATCATATCATGGATTGAAACATTAGTGATGTGACTGAAAAGCCTTTTTTGAAATATACTTGTCAGGCAGTCTCAAATTAGATTGAGGAAAGAAAAAAAAGAGCATGCAAAGCCATAACCAAAATGACACCTCACTGAAGCATTGAAGACTTTGAACAGCAGCAGGCAGGTATCCCATTCAGGATGAAGCTAGAGCCTCAAGGTTCAATATTCTCTTGTCTTCGCTTTGTATGCATCTATGTCACGCAATGCTTTCATCAGCCCGGATTAGTGCTGGAGATGCTGCTCTCTCAACACTTTCTACAATATGACACCATCTCACAAGTTTAATCAGCACAATCCTTCTGAATTTTTATGGCATATCAGGAACGGGATCAGCTAAAATGAACTTAAGACGAGGGAGATCAGAGGCACTGCGTGTGGAGGAATAAGGCAAGACAAGGCAAGATAGAGATAGAAGACCTAAACCTTTCTCTATCTCACCCAAATTTCAATTTCCATATGAATATGAGTATATAGAATGTAACTTTCATATCTTCACAAATTGCGACATGACTTTGTGTAGTCATTATCTTGATAAACTGGTTTAGTAATGGGAAACAGACAGTATTTCTAATCCACATAACATTTATTTTTTGGCTCTGTGGTTCGACAGGCATGATGGAACAACATGATGATAGAAGGGTCCCATTGGGCAAAAACTAGTTGAATCAACGTTGTTTACATGTCATTTAAACAAATGTGGAAAACTGATTGGATTTGCAAAAAGTCATCAACATAAGGGAATGTTGTCTTTTTTTCACCCAACTTTTAACCTTAATGACATGGTGAAATGTTTTGTTGATTTCACATTGAATTCATGTTAGTTGACAACTCAATCAAATTTAAATCAAAATTGAATTGAAATGACGTCTCCGTATGCTCAGTGAGAGTGCTAGCTACTAGGGTTATAGCCTCATATTGGTGGTTGGCAGAAATGTGGATGTTGTCTACAGAGATAATCCAAAACCTCTCTCTACTTGTTCCAAATAACACTATGAGAATGAAACACTATATAGCCTACACTGTGCTATTCAATGACACTGACAGGAAACTTCTAGAAATGTTTCCTTAGCACTATATTTGTGTTGAAACAAACTGTTTTTGGGGATGTGTAAATGCGCTTTTTGAGTCAGAGGAGTTTGGTTTTCATCTACTGATAGACATGAGTGTTGATAAATGAGAATAGAACCGACAGGACATTACATTTTCTGTATTTCTTCCCCCTTAAATATATTTATATTCAAGTAGTTGTATATATTTTTATACTCAGTTAAAACCCTATCATGGAGATGCACATCTTGTACAACCTTAACAACTAATAAAATAAAAAGGGCATGGCACATCAAGTACCACTTAATCAACACTGGCAAGTAAATAATCAGACTTAACATTGGAATAAAAAGGGCATGGCACATCCATTCGGAGCCTTTTTTCTTGCTGTTCAGGAGCCCCTAATCAAAATGTAACAGAAACACTGTATCCAGGAAATAATATGCCCATACCCTATTAATGTGCTGTTGAAAGACATATTAAAGACTTTATGCCTAGAATACTAAGTTGTGTTTAAATCATCCCTTAATAGTAGGTTTGATGATTACAGTGTGCTCCATGAGGCTGGAAGATTGTCATTTCATGAAATATAATGCCACTGTAAGTGGCATGTGTATGGAGCGTGTTATACAATCATGTTACACAAGCTGGCAAACTTATTTCTAAGAACCCCCTAAGGTTTACAACAATTTATTTAACCTTTATTTAAGCAGGTATGGTACGTAACAAAGAACACAATAATAGTTTACTAAAACAACCTGGTTAAATAATTAATAGTAATAGCTGATAATAAATCTGAACTATGAAAATATTAACATAATAGCTAACGGTACCTATCAAGGGTTTGTTTTCTCTTCTAAATCAATGTCTTCTGTCTGGCACTGACTTCCTCTAGGGTTGTTCCATTAGATGTCAATCTAATTTAACCAAACTTTCCATACTTATTTGCCCATGGTAGAAGTGGTCCTGAATGCCAAAAGATTTAGGAGATTGAGGTGATCAAAGTTGACCCAGTATGCATACCCCATCATACCATGAGACATATATGTTTTCATCAATGGAAAATATAAACAGTTGAGTTTGATATCATTTGAAAGCTTACAAACAGGGTTGTCAAGCTGTTTTATTATTTATTGAAAAAAAATATACTTTTTTTTACAAAATGATTACATTTTTTAATCTTTAAAATCAATTACTTAAAATATGTATGTTGTAGTTTAGACCCTAAATTACATAATCTGAGATGTTTGTGTGTGCCCGCCATCGTTTAAGACACAGCATGCTTATGAATACAAGATGAGAGTCGTTTTGTCTTTTAAATTTAGTAAAATGGGAATAAAATTCAAATAGTACTACAAAGACGGTTGGAGGTCTACACATCAGATAATGTTAATTTGAATGGGAATATCGGTTAATTTTATGTTATATTGTCACTCTTCCATAAGAAACCTATTGAAATCATACAAATGTAATAATAGAATAAACATTCCCATTTAAGATGATATTCGACAGTGGCTGGACCGGCGGCCATCTTTGTGGTAGTAATTGGAATTTTATTTCAATTTCAATGTTATAGCAGCTAAATTGCAGTGGTCTGAAGGGATAGGTCCATTCTATTAATTATATTTATACTCACCCTGAATTCAAGAATATGCTGTGCCTCAACCAATGTTGGGCACAACACAAACACCTCATATTAAGTAAATTAGGGTATTAGCTGCAAAATATGCCAAAAATTTAAATAATTGGAGTTTACGCTTTTTAAGGCCAGGCACCACGCCCTTTTAACAGATGAATGTGGACACAAATATATTACATTAAATGCATTTTTGCTGCATGTTTCAGAAGAAAATGTCATCTAGAATAGAAATTTGACAACATATTAACAATTCCCTTATGTGTAGGTCTGGAGAATATGTCAAAGGATAGTCAGACAACCTTTGGTGAATGCAGAGGCTTCTGAGGCTAGGCAAAATGAGTTTGGGTAGAGTCAAACTTTTGGGAAATGGCAGTTAAAGACAAGGACGCTGAATTTAGACTACCGAACACCAAACACCTATTTTGACCCAATCCCCATCTCTTCAAAGCCAGTTTGTAACATTCTCTATGAAATGGGTTTCTAAATGATGTGTGATTCAATGTAGTGACTTTTGAAATTATGGATTTATGTCCATTTAAAGGGGGTTACAATTAATGACAAACTTTTTGACATTTTGCTACTATGAATGGACCAAAATACCCAAAAAGCTCAAATGTATAAGTACATGCAAAAAAAAAACATTTTAGCCTGTGGTGCCTGGCCTTAAAGGTCCTGAACAATCAAAAATGTGTTTCCTGTGTTATATTTATATTTCCACACAAGAGGTTGGAATAATACTGTGAAATTGTACAAATTACAATCATGTCCTTTTAGTGTGAGAGCTTTTTAAAAATACAGAAATGTCAGCCTTTTTTTGGTAGGATGGAGGTTTGGCTTTCCATGGTGAAATCACCATGCAATAAATTAGGTAGCCCTTTAAAATGACAGATTTGGACACTTATAAGCACCTAGATTGGAAGGCAGAGGCTGTACAGTAGCATACAATGAATTACGTCAGATCTCAGGCTCCGTGCTTCACAGCGCTGTCTGGGATTTGACTGACAGACGTTCTGAACTTGAGCACTGCACGCAACACGACGTTGCCCCCATCCCTCCAGCTAATTGAGCCAACTTTGCAAATGTTTTGTTGTCTAGTGAGGGAAATGCTGTAAATTAAGAAAGATGAGACGTGGAGAATACCACTTTGATGTCAGGCAAGCCAAAGACCCTGATTCCAAATGTTCACTTCATATTTGCATATCATAAAACTCATATCATATAGTGTCTGAATTACCCTGTGAAAGCCTAACACTGTAAGATAATATTTTATAACTTAACTAATCATGTTGGCCCAAAAAATTCTGCTCACCTGACCCAAACCCAGTTTTTGGATTGTGTAACCACCAACAGTAATTGTGTGATGGCGGGTATGCAGGGCTGTGTTCCAAATAAAAGAACTACAAGTGTGCTTGCTCTAGTTCGTCAACAGCACAGCTAGGAGAGCTCAAAAAAGCACCTTTGTGCCTTATTAGCCTTCAAAATGTAATTATTTATGACAATGCATTACATATACTGTATCATAAGGCATTTCTTTGAGGGCCTAGTTATACCCTAACACAGTGGTGTTAGGAAAATCCTGGTTTGCAGGCCACATTATGCTGGCTGGCAAAGTGATGTGTAATTCCTATTGGAATCGAGCCAGAGTCAGGACATCCGATAAGTGGACATTTTAATTATCCACAAACTGCATTCAGAATGACTGCCAGGGTAGGTGTAACTCCCTGACCTTAGAGAGCCTTTTTATGTCTCTATTTTGGTTTGGTCAGGGTGTGATTTGGGTGGGCATTCTATGTTCTGTTTTCTACGTTTTGGCCAGGTATGGTTCTCAATCAGGGACAGCTGTCTCTCTTTGTCTCTGATTGGGAATCATACTTAGGCAGCCTTTTCCCTTTTTGTCATTGTGGGAGGTTGTCTTTGTTAGGGTCACTCAATCCCTTGTAAGCTTCACGGTCGTTTCTTGTTTTGTTGGCGACATTATAATAAAGATATGTACGTTCACGACGCTGCGCTTTGGTCTCATCCTTCATCCGACGACACCCGTGAGAACTTCCCACCAGCAAAGGATCAAGCAGCGTGGAGAAAGGGAATCCTGGACATGGGAGGAGATCCTGGACGGTAAGGGACCCTGGAGGCAGGCTGGGGAGTATCGCCATCCAAAGGAGGAAGTAAAGGCAGCGAAGGAGGAGCGGCAAGTCATCGAACCAGGCACGAGAGGCAGCCCCCCCCCCCAAAAAATGTGGGGGGCACACGGGGAGTCAGGTGATAGACCTGAGCCAAATCCCGTGGACACCGCGGGGAGCGAGTGACCGGGTGCGCATGTACAGTCCGGTGCGCTCGGAGCCAGCTCTGCGCAAGTGCCACGCGAGAATGGGCATCCAGCCAGGGCGGATTGTGCCAACTCAGCGCCCAGGGTATCCTGCGCCGGCTCTGCGCACTGTGTCTCCGGTGCTCTGTGACTGCTCAGGGCGTCCTATGCCTGCCCTCCGCCCGTGCCGGGCTAAAGTGGGCATTCAGCCAAAAGGAGAGGTGCACGTGTTAAGCACCAGATCTCCAGTGCTACCCCAAAGCCAGGTTCGACCCGTGCTTGCGCTCGGGAGGTGCCGGGCTAAAGTGGGCATTCAGCCTGGAAGAGTGGTGCCAGGCTGCCTATACATCTCCTCCCATCAGTGATTACCCCCAGTCCGGGGTCCACAACGAGGGTCCCCATTCTGGGGCCCGCAACGAGGGTCCCCAGTCCGGGGCCCGCAACGAGGTTTCCCAGTCCGGGACCCGTAACGAGGGTCCCCAGTTTGGGGCCCGCAACGAGGGTCCCCGCACCAGTGGCGCCACCAAAGTGGGGTGAGCCCAAGGTGGAGCGGGGAGGGGGGTACTGTCACGCCCTGACCTTGGAGAGCCTTTTTATGTCTGTATTTTGGTTTGGTCAGGGTGTGATTTGGGTGGGCATTCTATGTTCTGTTTTCTATGTTTTTGTATTTCTATGTTTTGGCCAGGTAGGGTTCTCAAATCAGGGACAGCTGTCTATCGTTGTCTCTGATTGGGAATCATACTTAGGCAGCCTTTTCCCCTTTTGTCATTGTGGGAAGTTGTCTTTGTTAGGGGCACTCTAGCGCTTGTAAGCGTCACGGTCGTTTCTTGTTTTGTTGGTGATATAATAATAAAGATCTGTATGCTCACCACGCTGCGCTTTGGTCTTCCTTTAACTACGGCCGTGACAGTAGGGAAGATTGAATACTAAGACTACCTCAATCATCTGAACTGGAACAACCATCTCCTTAATGGGTGCAATAAGTCCAACAACTAACAGATTGGATTAGTTTAGAAACATGTATTTTTTTGTCTTATTTTAGCATGAAATTAATCAATGTTCATGCAAAAACATAGATATGAAAAAAAAACTATTCTGAAAATCACTCTGCAATACAAAATTATGGGAAATATGATATACGGTTCTATGTAGAACCCTTCTTGCCTTCAAAGAATCACTCCTGCCTTCTAAAGAATGATCAACAAACCCTTTTGATCCTCCAAAAATGGTTCTTGGGAAGTTAAAAGATCAAGGTAGATCCCTTTGCCTTACAAAGAACCATTGTCTTCCAAAAAGGGATCTTCAGATCAAAACAGTTCTTGGTAGAACCCTATCCCTTCAAAATAACTCCTTTGGACACCTTTTTCTATGAGTTTATGTCAGTGGAGGCTGGTCACTTGAAAAATTGAGAAGGATGGGAGACCCATGGTATAGGCGCGGAACGCAAGGAGACATCAGGGTGTTTCAAAAATCATCAAAGAGGAATTATTTTAACCTAAAGATTTTAATAAAGACATTTATTGTACAATATTATGGGAATGAGAGGGCTATTTACACCAGTTTGGAAAGGGATCACGGCAGTGATTAAATGAGGGTATGAGGCATGAGTTGAGGTGTTCAGAGGTTTGACTTAAGTGCAGGACAGAATTTGTCTGGGAAGACCAAAAAAATAACACTACACAGTTAGACAAAATACCTAAGAATGAGTTAGTCCAAGCAAGGAGTAAAATCATTGATGTTTAATAATGTGATTGTGTATGTGATTGACTCTACATACAATAATGACAGAATATTGATAGCGGTACTTACAGTGCTTGGAGAGGAAACATTCAATATGCCAGTGGATGAGCGGGCACATGAGACGTGGCTTCTGTTCATGTCAGGAGAGAGTTGAAAATGGTAGTGGAGAGGAGCTGTCATCACCTCTTAATCAGGGAACGGGAGGGGACTTAGCTGTAAATACAAATGGCAGACACATTCCATTACAGCTGCGCCATCAAAGGTTTGAACAACACGTTTCTCCATGAAGTTAAACACAGACTGCACATCTTGCCAACTGGACACATCAAAGTAGCCTAAGAAACGTTCCTGAATAAAGCCCTGATCATCCACACACCTGACAATAACTGACAACTGCGAGCAGACTAGTGGCACCATAAGTCCCAGAGTGGGGGGGCAATTTTTATCCACTGAGGCCCAGAGTTTTTCCTTGTGTTAATCTAACCAGAAAAACTCTGGACCCTATAAGGTATGACAGTGATTAATCAGTTGTAAGAGGTGTTATAAGGGCTGTGATGGGCCCCGTTTGTCCTAATCAGGTCACATGGTTTTAAAAAACTGGAAAAAAAACATGAACACCCAGCAACCTTGTACTTGTTCATATTCATTATATTTAGACTAGATTAGGAGGGGGATTTCCTATACACAAACACAGAGACAACAACTGCCTAGTCAGCACAATTTTTTAATATAAACCAAATTCGATCTCATTCACATTTTCTCCTGACACACAAATGGACTGTAAATACTGAACGTTACCAATTAGTTACCCTGACCAAATGTACAGTGCACATTGGCCATATACATGTGCTCTTATTAGTAGCCTACAGTTGATCAGGCTAAAAAAAATGTCTCGTTTTCATCCCATACAGCTTGTCAGATCTCTAATGTTTAGGTGCAGCCTAGGCTGCTACAACATTTATGTAATGAGTTTTTGCTTCTGTCTGTCCAGAGTGATTATGTGTTATCATCTTGGCTGAATAAATCCCAATTGAGGGCGCCCCAAAAAAATGCATTGCATCAGCCTCTCTCTTTAATCTAACTTTTGATGGATGATGCAATGGAAAATATCAAAGCATTCTGAATTGATTTCGACATCTCAGAATAGACAGTAGAAAGTTCCATATGTTCAGCAAGTAAAGCATCGTAATGTGCAATTACCGCTGCAAACTCCTTGTAGTTGCACTTGTTAGCGTGTCTCTCTTGTCGTGTCCTCTAAAAGCCCATTCTTGCATATCCAAAAATGCAGTGTTGTTGATAAGACACTTGAGAACACCCCTGTTTCTTCTTACTTTCTCGTTGTGTTGCGCAAGTTTGAATACGCAGACCTTCGTCATGATCGAGGAAGCTTTTTCACAGAAGCTTAAATCTGATATGGGCATTTATATGCTCCTGCTTTTGTTTTGCCGTTTAGCTGAACAATCAATTTTCTTCAGGTCACTGTACCCCTCTTTCACCCAAGGCTCAAACTTTCAAAAAATCAGGCAAGGCCAGCAATACAGGCGGATTGATGAAAGGCTCCCTGTTAACCAGCTATACTTTTGATACCAATTGGTATTGAACGCCCTCACCTTTTCATCCTTCTGCATGAAACTAATCTCAGGCAGAGGTCGACCCTTGGTTTTAATTCACACCTTTTCAGTGTACCCCAGAGAATGAAAGGGGTTCTTGCTAATAAAACCCATCCCCATAATACTATGTGGAAGAACCCCAATAGAACACATTAGGTTCATTCTCTGATCATAATCCTATGATTGGATGGACAACATGTCAGTTTATACTGCAAAAGCTTTAAAAGGTTGGAGGACGTCATCCGGGAGTGGTCATAATTACCTTGTTGGTCGATGGAATGGGAAGTCAGTGTACCCAGAGGAGGACAGAAGCTAGCTGTCCTCCGACTACACAATGGTG
This sequence comes from Oncorhynchus mykiss, assembly GCF_057628025.1. Lineage (NCBI taxonomy): Eukaryota > Metazoa > Chordata > Actinopteri > Salmoniformes > Salmonidae > Oncorhynchus > Oncorhynchus mykiss. Next base: position 34,748,924 of record NC_143036.1, read on the forward strand.
CTACCCCAGAGAGGGCTGTTAAAGTTACTATAGACCTTATTGCAAAACAGTGTGTTTTAATCAATCATTTGGTGACATATTCATATATTTAGTATAGTATTATCTAAAAATGAGAACTTTTTTAGTGTTTCTGTCACGCCCTGACCTCAGAGAGCCTTTTTATTTCTCTATTTGGTTAGGTCGGGTGTGATTTGGGTGGGCATTCTAGTTTTCCTATTTCTTTGTTTGGCCTGGTATGGTTCCCAATCAGAGGCATCTGTCTATCGTTGTCTCTGATTGGGGATCATACCCCTTTTTCCCCTTTAGTTTGTGGGATCTTGATTTTGTATAGGTGCTGTGTAGCCTGCAGAACTTTACGTTCGTTTTGTATTTTGTTGTTTTTCGGTGTTCATTTTAAATAAAGTAAGATGTTCGCCTACCACGCTGTACCATGGTCTAATTCATCGAACGAAGGTAACAGTTTCACTATTAGTATTTTATGACTCGGAGGAGGAGCCTCCACTGGTGTATGTTGCACTTACCCCATATTTTCCAGGAATATTATCATGTTACTGAATGTTTCCAGAGTATTTTCAGATTGCATTATAAACAAATGCGGGGGAAAGTACAGAAAATGTCAAATGCACATAAAATAAACAGTGTAATGTTTGGATTCAGTCTTGTGTCAGGTGAACTGTTGTGTCCTCAATTTTGGTCTAATAATTTTCCCATAATCTCCAAACTGTTCCCTTTCAGTTTTTACCATGCGGATGCATGTGATTTTGCTATTTCTTCTGTAAGAAACATTTCAATTTAATAATATCCAATTCCCATGAGTGTGAAGGGTTAATAGACCAACAAGAAAGAGAGTTCCAAACCTCTGCGAATAACAGATCATTTTCAATGTTCCCTTCCCCACTCAGACCACCAGGCAGTCCTTCCTCCTTGAGAAATGGCCGTTTCCTAAGAAACCACTTAATTTTTACCCAGAAATTATTTGAAATTGAAAAGAAATGTCTGCAATTCTAAAATAGTTTGACAACCCTGATTGTTAGCTTTTAAGTTAGCTTTTAAGTTACCTCAAAATCAACCATGAATCTTTTCCGATGATGAGGATATGGATGTTTCATGTTAGGTTTTGGTATGCAAAATGTGTCAACATTGAACACCTATCTCCAGAGCGTTTTGGCATTTAGGTCCAAAAAGTCACTTTCTGTCCATTTCTACCATTGGCAAATATGTATGGAAAGTTTTGTTCAAGTCAAAAGGTGATTGAAATAAAAATGGAACGACTGTCTCATGAACTTAATGTTTTACTGGCTTATTGGCTTTGATACTGTTATTCATGCTATGATGTGTGAATTGTAAGCATCCCGAGTAATAAACTACAGAGATAAAAAGTTATATTTTCTTGATGTGGTCCCCTGCTTATAGATGGTGAAAATACACTGATTATTTTATTTAACAACACCTAACAAATATTGTTCCACATTCTATTAAGAATGTATTATTTGTTCAGTACTTCCCAATTAGAGTAGAGAAGATGTGTCACAGTCATATCAGTGCCCAGACAGCAAATACCACATTAGTCATGTATGTTTTCATGCAGAGGGTTTGCTGTACCTCAAACCCTTTCTTCCACATTTATTGACTTGTCAATGTCACTCTCAACCTTTTCTCTAATTACACATACAATTCACTGAATGTTCAAACTGTCTTCTTAATTACAATATAGTACACAAATCAAACACATGCACATGTGATTGATTTATTATTGACACAGAGTCAGTTTATAATAACTTTCTATGTTTTTAACTCAATATATTCAATAGATACGTACATTTTTGAACTCTGAATGTTTTGTGCATGAAGTATCTCCATAGTTTGGATATGCAAAAAAACTTTAGGAATTTGTTGGACGTTCAAATAAATGTGAATTAAATACCTCTATCTTCATCTTTAAAAAATGATTGGGGGTTTATGACAAAGGCCTTTTCAGTTATTATTATTCATTCCGCAGGGAAGTAGAAATCTATGTTGAAAGACCCATGTTGAAAGACCCAGCCACGTTTCATCGTCAATGCCCTTGCTGATGGAAGGAGGTTTTCACTCAAAATCTCACGATACATGTCCCCATTAATTTTTTCCTTTACACGGATCAGTCGTCTTGGTCCCTTTGCAAAAAAACAGCCCCAAAGCATGATGTTTCCACCCCCATGCTTCACAGTAGGTATGGTGTTCTTTGGATGCGACTCAGCATTCTTTGTCCTCCAAACACGACGAGTTGAGTTTTTACCAAAAGGTTATATTTTGGTTTCATCTGACCATATGACATTCTCCTAATCTTCTCCTGGATCATCCAAATGCTCTCTAACAAACTTCAGATGGGGCTGGACATGTACTGGCTTAAGCAGGGGGACACGTCTGGCACTGCAGGAGTTGAGTCCCTGGCGGCGTAGTGTGTTACTGATGGTAGGCTTTGTTACTTTGGTCCCAGCACTCTGCAGGTCATTCACTAGGTCCCCCCGTGTGGTTCTGGGATTTTTGCTCACCGTTCTTGTGATCATTTTGACCCCACGGGGTGAGATCTTGCGTGGAGCCCCAGATCGAGGGAGATTATTAGTGGTCTTGTATGTCTTCCATTTCCTAATCATTGCTCCCACAGTTGATTTCTTCAAACCAAGCTGCTTACCTATTGCAGATTCAGTCTTCCCAGCCTGGTGCAGGTCTACAATTTTGTTTCTGGTGTCCTTTGACAGCTCTTTGGTCTTGGCCATAGTGGAGTTTGGAGTGTGACTGATTGAGGTTGTGGACAGGTGTCTTTTATACTGATAACAAGTTCAAACAGGTGCCATTAATACAGGTAATGAGTGGAGGACAGAGGAGCCTCTTAAAGAAGAAGTTACAGGTCTGTGAGAGCCAGAAACCTTTATTGTTTGTAGGTGACCAAATACTTATTTTCCACCATAATTTGCAAATAACTTCATTAAAAATCCTATAATGTGATTTTCTGGATTTTTTTTCTCATTTTGTCTGTCATAGTTGAAGTGTACCTATGATGAAAACTACAGGCCTCTCTCATATTTTTAAGTGGGAGAACTTGCACAATTGGTGGCTGACTAAATACTATTTTGCCCCACTGTAAAATGGGGACAGTAAATACTTCTGATTTCAGTAAATCAGGATTTTAATATTGAAAATGTTGGATTATTGCTAGGGTATTGCAGGGGTTAAGGTCTACAAGCCCTGGCTGTAGGCTTCCTCGGTGCTCTGCTAACATCCATGTGTCATATCCAATTTATGGGAAGGTCTTTGGATGGCAGTACTAGAGTGATCTTATTATATTGTATGACAGCTCATGGTTAATCGTATAAAAAAAACAGTCCATCTGACCCTGCCACCACCACCCCCATTTGGATTCCTGAAAATACATGGCAGGCATCAGAGGTCAGCTGTAGTACTGACAAGGCCGTAAGCAATCCAGCGGCTGTCAATCTCGATATAGAGTGTCCCAGCGGCAGCAGCTGGTCAGTACACAGATCATTTATGTGCTGGAATTGAGTTGCATCCCAGTCACCTGTTCCCTGCTCCCCTTAATGTAATTGGATCAGATTTAATTTAGATTTGTCATTACACTAACTCATATATTTTCTTGTATATGTATTGTATATCATATACTGTGTATTATTCTAACTTGAATATTGTCTATACAGATTCTATACAGGTTGTTCCCATAAAGGACTGTGATATTTTTTTAGGACAGTATAGTGACGTAAAACAATAAAGGTCTCTATACAATAACAGTTTTAAAGCTACTGGTTAACTTTGCCTGGAATATAATATGCTGAGTTTATCAATTATTAGTTTAACCACGTTGGCACGTTCGACTGACAACAATGTCCTAAGGCCGGCACAATTACCATGAGCTCCATCTAGCCTCTGGCTTAAGTATGAATAGAAGGCAATTATAAAACCAGAACTTGTTGACCACCAACAGAATGAAACCTTTTTCTCCTCAATGATACTGGAAGGAGAAGAAATACAACAACAACAAAAAAATTGTAATTTTTGTGAGATTTGGCATTGCAGGAGGAACCTATGCTGCCTTTTCCCTGAAATTGTTATTGGAAGAAGATGAATACTTGTCTGAGTGTAAAACAATGTGGCTGATTTCCTTGGGTCAGGCTGTCAGTAATGTTTGATGTCTTATTTTAAGACGTCTTGTTTAGGATTGCTTTGAGAGGCTTGGGCTAATTAAATTGGCTTTTGAGCAATGTGTGACTACTGTGGGTTTGTATGGTGGAGATGTGTTTGGGAATGAGCTTGCAAAACATGACTAAAGACAAATAACTAAATAATGATTCCAAACTTCACTAAGCCATACATAAGAGTAAGTAAATCGTCTATATGCCACTTTCTGCAGATTTTACGAGTTGTTTTTTGTTGGTGATGTCAGTAATCTAATTCTCACAAGTCAATTAAATGATCACTCTTTTGAAGAGACAACTTGAGCCCCATAAAGAAGGATTGCTCTAAAGGGCAAGCTAAGGATTAGTGTTAAAGAAAAAGATAAGAAAATGACAGGCCAATATGCATAAGCTGTAATTTTCTACTTATGAGGATAATCAAAACTACTAGAAATATGTCCTCATTATGACCAACACAAACCCAGACTTACAGGTCAATTTGAGTTTTGACAGTAGTGAACATGAAACATAGGAGAAGTGTCCAAGACCTAAGGGTTACCAGCCATCTACCTGACAGCTCTAAGGGTACAATTGATTTTAATTGGTCAAGTAGTCAAAACTTGTGATCCGGGTTTTTTTTCACCGCAGACATTTTATTTAAATCTCAAACTGCATGCTAATTATTGTAGGTATCATACTAAGGCTAGAAGTATGCAGACTGGCAATACCAAAGCATCTGATATAATCTGAGCATCACTGCATCCCAAATGGCACCCTATTCCCTACTGTATATAGTGCTCTACTTTTGACCAGACCCCTAGCTGCTCTGGTCTAAAGTAGTGCATTATAAAGGGAATAGGGTGCCATTTATGAGGAAATGCTCACAGCAGGGGCAAAGAAAAGGTCATCCTGACAGGAGGGGAAAAATTATGACAGGAATGTCAGGAGGCATTTTTATTAAAATGCCAATATTTTTGCTATATATGTCTAAACAGGTCATCAAGATTAGACCTTTACACTGTTTTGCCATTCTGTCAGTCTCTGGCATTTTCTAAGGGGGGAGTTATGGACGTGTATGTCATTTTGAGGCTGAGGAATTTTCACTGCTCTCAAGCTAGCCTTGCCTATTTCTTCATCCCTGGATAATATCCACTAAGCGTTTGTATATGTACAGTATGTCTATTTTGTTAAAGGGCCATTTTTCAACTTCATATTAATCTTCACCACCCCAACGTCAACATATGTAAAAATTGCTTCCAATGACCTGTGTGCGTCGTGTGATTTTAACCAATTATGAGTAAGCATTGCCTACTAATTGCCTACTAATTGGGTGATGATGTCATTGGAAACATTTATCTCCCAAAACAAAACATTGAAACGTGACATCTTCCCATATGTTGCTGTTGGGGCGGTGCTGTAGATGATAAATATGTGTAATGAACATGATGGGAGACAGAGCTGGTTTCAAGTGCAGGGCACAGCAGGTGTTTATTTGTAAAGGACCACAGGAGGAGGCAGGTAGCTGGGTTCAGGGACAGGCAGAAGGTCATACACAAGGGGTCCAAAAAGGCAACAGTACAGGCAGGGAAAAGGCAAGTAACGTCATCAGGCAATAGGTTGATAAGAGGAAATCTGATAGGCTAAAGTACAGGCAGGAAATAGGCATACGGCGTCTTTATTGAAGCAGGCCAAAACTATCTGGAAGCAGACATTACAATAAGACGTTGAACATTTTTGACATTTCGCTTTAAGCTGCCTTTGTCTCATTGACATCTTGGTCATGTTTTTAAATATGGGACAAAATCATTGGCTACTGTAGGAACTAGATATCAACACATATGTATCTTTCTCAATCTCAATTCATCATATCTTCAGTCCAGTAGTTAACTGTTTTTTTTCTTCATATTTTCTGCCATATATGAGCTCTGGGTTATCTCAGTATCTGGTATCTTTATTATTTGGACCATATATCAATGTCACATCATATTTATTCAAATGAAAACTGTCCTAAAGATGGACATATAATAATTTCACAATTTTCTCTAGTGGCCAAATTCATATTTTTTTTATTGCCTTAGGTTAAATGCAATATTTACATACTGTGATTCTGTGTAAGAGAAGATACTTTGTATACTGAATATTGTTATTCATACATTGTATTCCCTTACAGGTGTCTGGTGAAATTGCTGGAATATGTGTCAAATCAATTTCTGACATCTGCTCAAATGCATCAGCTGCTAAGCCATCGCATTGGCACTGTTCATTAGAGTAGTGACACAAAACTCCATCAAGACCTGATATCCTCCTAGCGCTGAGTTAGATTGGATTTTTAAATAAATGTCAGAATGGGTTTTATATTAACTTTAGACAGCCCAAATGTAGTTTTGAAATGTGGTGAGAACATAAAAAAAGCATTGGCATATTGTTGAAACTGATGAATTTCAGGTTGGTACTGTCACTATTTCCTTAATGTATACCAATACATATTATGCACTAAAACCGAAGAAATCAATAAAATATTTTCTTCTTTAGAAATGAGCACAAATCTCTACTATCATTCATCTCAGTGCTGTACTATTCCAGGGTCTAAAGATACATTTAAATAATTGTAATAATGAACGTGTTAAATGAATAACTCCACTCAAAAACGATCATTTGGTATTTTCTTTGTTAGTCCACTGTCGACACAGTCTGACAATGTTTGAGAAGGGTGCAATTGCAGCTCACAATTAGGGGCGCTCCTTCATGTGGGCATTCCTGCATCTGCAGATACCCCATTTTTAAGCAAGGACTCCGGTACACAGGCAATAGGTGGGGGCGTGCCACTACAGTAGGTGGCAGTAATATCTTGAAAACGTAATATCTCGAAAACTTGACTGCTGACATGCAAAACACATCCACAACAGTGGACTAATGAAAAAAATACCAATATATAGTTTTGGGGTGGATTTTTTCTTCAACGTCGCATCACATTACATTATTGTAACCTGAACTGTGCTACTGCATCCTGCCCTCTCACCAAAAGGTCAGCCTAATCACAGATTTCTCAGTGGTGTCATTTCACATGTCAGTCACTGTGGCTAATGCCTAGTCTGGCTTCCGACTGCAGAGGGGGAGTATTATACAAAATATTGTTTGATGTCTCGCCTCGTCTGATCCAAATGCAATTACAGTGGATACCTTCTTAATAATTACAATACATTGAAGTACATTTGATGATTGGAAATTAGAAAATGAATCTTAAAATATCTTCATTCAAGTATTTTTGGAAAGATGATTGCATCAGCCGAATGTAAAGGTCACAATCTGAAGGTCCTTTCCACTTTGCACCAGAAGAAAACCAAACAACATCAACTATATTTAATTCATTAACCTATTGATAATGATGGGAAGCTCTTTTTAGTATGACAACACATCCAGACCTGCCTGGCCTGAAGCAAATAGGTGCCTGCCATGTAGGTTTAATATGAAAGTATAACGGCCCATATTGCAGGAGCCTGTCTCCTGTTTCTGTAGAGTGAGGCAGCTTGATGTGCAAGTACATCCCCTTGACAGGAAGATACTGTTTATTAATATTAGCAGTGACGTATGTTAGTCAGATCCAACAGTTCCATCTGTGGAAGAATTCCAACTATACAAGAAAGAAAAAGAAAAATAACATCGGAACAATTTCTAAGGATTTCTCTCCATTTAATCTTCACCTTATATGTTATTTTCTTCTCTGAAGTAGTCACCCATGCCCTCCTAAATTGGACAGAGAGACCTCCTCCGCAGCCACCTGCTCACATCAGAAAAGTACTCATAAGTTTCTCCCTGTTCAAGTAGCCTTACTTTGACCAAGTCGCCAGGGAGCAGCTGAGCCCAGGAAGACTATTACTTCTCCAAGTCTCCAACCAACAGAGGTAGGAAATGTACCCAATTGTTATACTTGAGTAAAAGTAAAGATTCCTCAATAGAAAATGATGAAGTAAAAGTGAAAGTCGCCCAGTAAAATACTACTTGAATAAAAGTATCAAAGTATTTATTTTTAGTTACAGTATTTATTTTTAGTTACAGTTAAGTATGAAGAGTAAATGTAAATGCTAGAATATACTTTAGAATCAAAAATTATAAAATTCCTTATATTAAGCAAACCAGACGGCGCAATATCCTCTTTCTTAAAATGTACGGATAGCTATGGGCACACTCCAACACTCAGACATCATCAGGGAAAATGCATGGAGCAAAATGTGCATTATTTTATTCGGGAATGTAGTTAAGGACACGTAAACGTTGTCAAAAATATAAATAGCACAGTAACGTACAGATATCCCCCAAAACTACTTAAGTAATACTTTGAAGTATTTTTTACTTCAGCACTTTACAACACTGCCAACCAACTAGCAGTTAATCAGAGCTAAATCAAAACGGTTTCTTTAACTGGATCCCAAATGGCGCTATCCCATTTATACTGTAAATCGAGATTTAGGCAATTTGGATGCAGACTTTATCATGGTCTCGACACATCTCACTTTGGTCGAAAAGGGTTAATACTGAAGTGTTTTCAACTTCTTTAAAACCTGGTGCATCAAACAAAGTAACATGATAAAACAATCTGTTGAACTAGAGATATCCATTTTTTTGTATGGGCTCCGTCTCACTCCACCTCGTCAACCGATGTCACCCCTTCGGTGTAAAGTGGCAGAGCTACACCACTGTTTGTCAGACCAGGAGACATCCCAGTTTGGCGTACAAACTAACATGACCACTCCATAAAAAGGGAGGACTCCCACAAACATGGTGTTAGTTTTAGTGTCCCAAGATTGTCCAAACCTTTGACTGGTACTATATATACAGTACCAGTCAAAGGTTTGGACAATCTTGGGACACTAAAACTAACACCATGTATCCTAGATACAGTGCATTCGGAAAGTATACAGACCCCTTGACTTTATCAAAATTTGGTTATGTTACAGCCTAAATGAAAAATGTCCTCATCAATACCCCATAACGACAAAGCGAAAAAAAATGTTTTTTTACCTTAATACACAAGTATTCAGACCCTTTTGCTATGAGACTCCTGTTTCCATTGATCATCCTGGAGATGTTTCTACAACCTGATTGGAGTATACCTGTCGTAAATTAAATTGATTGGACATGATTTGTAAAGGCACAGACCTGTCTATATAAGGTCCCACAGTTGACAATGCATGTCAGAGGAATTGAGGACGAACGAATGGTCCGTAGAGCACCGAGACAGGATTGTGTCGAGGCACAGATCTGGGAATGGGTACCAACACATTTCTGCACCATTGAAGGTCCCCAAGAACGCACTGGCCTCCATCATTCTTAAATGGAAGAAGTTTGGAATCTTCAAGACTCTTCCTAGAGCTGGCTGACCGGCCAACCTGAGCAATCGAGGGAGAAGGGCCTTTGTCAAGGTTGTGACCAAGAACCCTATAGTCACTCTGACAAAGCTCCAGAGTTCCTCTGTGGAGGTGGGAAACCTTCCAGAAAGACAACCATCGCTGCAGCACTCCTCCAATCAAGACTTTATGGTAGATTGGCCAGATGGCAGCCTCTCCTCAGTAAAAGGCACATGACAGACCACTTGGAGTTTGCCAAAATGCACTTAAAGGACTCTCAGACCATGAGAAAAAACAATGTCTTGTCTGATGAAACCAAGATTGAACTCTTTGGCATGACTGACAAATGTCACGTCTGAAGGAAACCTGGTACCATCCCTATGGTAAAGCATGGTGGTGGCAGTATCATGCTGTGGGGATGTTTTCCAGTGGCAGGGACTTAGAGACTTGTCCGGATCGAGGGAAAAATGAACAGAGCAAAGCACAGAGAGATCCTTGATGAAAACCTGCTCCAGAGTGCTCAGGACCTCAGACTGGGGCGACGGTTCACCTTCCAACAGGACAACAACACTAAGCACACAGCCAAGACAATGCAGGAATGGCTTCGGGACAAGTCTCTGAATATCCTTGAGTGACCCAGTCAGAGCCCGGATTGAACCCGAGCGAGCATCTCTGAAAATAGCTGTGTAGTGACTACTATGGGCTATAGTAGTAAAAGCCCAATTCAATAATTGTTAAAAAATATTTATATATACCTAAATGGGTCGCTGCTCTTAACAATGAAGGCATTTACCACTTCCATCATACTATAACTTTTCAGTAAATGGAAGTAAACCCACTAACAACAACAGGCATTGGGAATAAAATGCTTACTAAATTATTATGAAGGAAATAACCACTATAACAAACCTATTTTGAGGCATTTACACACAGATATACACAGGTTACATCATGTAGCGGTGGATAATGTTTTTCCCTGTTCATATACCTTTATAATGTAGAGACCAATTGGTGGCTGGAGACCTGTTAGGTATGGTCAGGATGCATGTGATCTTTCATGCCTCGTAGCACTAGCAGTTAATTAGGATAACTGGTAAGAGAAGTCTAGCTGAGAAAGTTAGACTTCGAGTCTGCGAGCAGGGAATAGGCTCCTATAACCTTTTGGGAATGGCGACAAGATTCCCAGGAGTCACCAGAGAAAACGATTTCCCACAGGGCAAAATAGCTGTGGGCCTGCAGAGCTACTGGCAAGACGTTTCTGAAACAGAGTAATACTATTAAGGGGGGAAAGTCCCGTTGCCCTCCTGACAGTCTCACAATGTTTGCCTCTCTTGCTGCTAGGCAGATTAAACTTTTCACATTTTCCGTCTGTATCCCTTCATCCTCGCGTGAGATTGATAGTTAATTTCTGATTAGGAACTGGTGCAATGGTAAAACGGAGTGCCCTGCAATTACACAGATTTGTTGGAGACATTGTAGGATAGTTAAAATAGTTAAAATGGTTATTCCATCAAACTTTACACACCGCAGAACAGAATATCCAGGTTAAGGATCAGATGCCCAAGCCCGCGAAAATGAATATTCCAAGTTCAGACAAAAGGGGGAGTTAGATTACTATGATCGCCAGGAACTTTACTTTCGGGTTTCTGTTTTCAATTGTTGCAATACTTGTACTGCCTGTTGATGCTTTATGTTAAGTAGGCAGCCACAGAAGCTGGATGATATTAACATCTTTGTTTTTTTTTTAATGTATTTTATTTAATCTGGGTGCTTACGTCACCTACTAGCACCTTGGTACTACCCGTAGCTCCCGTTGTCCTGAGTCCGAGAAAACTCTGAGAGAGAAAGAACAACTTGTCAGATGGTTCTTCTGTGTTACATATAAAGACCGATACAGTTTGGTGCCGTGACCCGGAACAACAGATCAGCTGAAGCTTATTGTCGGGGGACCCCTACACAGAACTGGATTGACATCACATGTTTAGAATGTTTGAGGGCAAGGTGAATTTTGTACAATATGTTGCGTACACCTGAGTTGTATGAGATTACAGAACAGGAGAGAGAAGACGTATCAGGTGTTGGTGATAACAATGTAGGTACATGTTACTCCGGTTGGTGTTACTGTGAGAGGTCCACAAGGTATTACCACTGGGGTGGGGCGGGGGGCTCAGTTGGCTGGTATGGTGGAACATAGTGTTAGAGCCAGTCATGTTAGATACCCAGCAATCGATACTAGAGGGCCAACTGTTAACAGTAACCAACCAGAGCATGATAACAGTAGCCATTCAGGCAATGATAAAAGTGAAGAGTCACTGAAGCCCATAGGGGGTGAAAATTAAAACCGAACCCAATAGCAAGCCCAAGCAGAGTTAGTCAAACAACTGGGCAGTGAAATAGGAAATCAAGTTGCCGCAAGTCTGCTCCAAGTACTCTCCAACCCATAGCACTCCCCAAGCCATAGCACAAATACCTGATTGGTCAAAGGTCAACCTAATTCTGAAGTCAGACGTGAGAGAACCACCCCACTTCAGGGGTGATAGCACAGACCAGTGCACAGTGACTGAAAGGCAAGAAATGATGCAAGCTTACCTGAAAAAGATGGGATGCAGTATATCAGAACAGGGGTAAGAGATACAGGACAGACTAATTGGGTGGGCGGGCTAAAGACAGAGTCAGAATTGGGCTCCGTAGAAACCCCCTTGTTAACATAAGCAGAGACCCTGAAGCCATATACAATATCCTGAGACAGCACTTTGGAGAGGCAATCTCATCCACAATTCCATTAGGATACTTCTTTGAAACTTTACCAAGACCATCAGAGAGCTGCTTGGATTAAAAGACCATGTGAATCTTATTTGGCAGGTTTGGAGAGGCTGCCCCAATACCACCTTGTTTTCTTAACCTGTTGCATTATGTGTTTTATGGTGTTTGATCCAACTATCATGTCGTCTGCCTGTCCAGGTACAACTAAAACAGACACTGCCATCTTGAAATCTAAAATATCAATGTTCAAGTCATATTCATACTTAGACTGTGCCTGGTTGCCCCCACAGCCTACAATAACTAATTAAGTTGGCTTTCTTGACTCTGGTTTTATCAAATTACATCTCAGAAGTGTGTCTTCAGCTAACTCACTTAACGTGCATGTCATAGACCCACTATCTATCAGAGCTTGAAGTTCTACAATTTCTTGCACTATTACTTGAACATAGAAAAGACTGTCATTACTCTCTATTTTCAGATAAATCGCCTCGGTTTTCATGGTGTTTCCAGGCCTTATATCCGTTATGCTCTGTGGGGCTGTGACATGTTCGCCCACACTGACCACCTCTTGGAGTGAGCATGTTAGTTTAAAGTGGGCCCAGGGGGAGCCTCGGTGGCTGCCCCTCCAACTTGTTTTCTTGCTGGACATTCAAAGCCTCTGTGGCCTGTCATGTGACACTTGAAGCATAAACCCTCCTTAAACAGTGTGACGGAGTTGAATGGCCTGAGGCCTTACAAATTCTACAGGGACCAGAAGCTGTATTAGTTTGTGGCGTTCTGGCCGAAGTTCTCTTTGATTCTGTTCCTGGGTTGACAGAAGCTTTTCCAAGAGAGAAATCACTTTGTTCAATGAAGCCTGATCGCTGTTACTGGGTGTGGTTGAATTATCATGACCGACTGCTTGTTGTTGAGTCATATACCAAGAGTTGGGGGTCATCGGGTCGTCTACCTTGGCAGTACATTGCGCCCTGCATCTGACTGACTGTTTGTCTCTGTGTTGGCTGTCAATCATTGCCTGTAAATCTCCAACGGTCCAATTTTCAATAGGCTTGCACCTAAGAGTGGAGTATAGTGCTGGGTCGGGCAGTGCTTAACAAACATCATTGTCACCTCATGACCTGGATCATCCACTCTTTTTCCCTGTATTTGCAACCACTCATTGGCAAGGTCAATTGCTTTGTTCAGTCTTACCTAATACTCAGCATGCTAGCCAATGTGAACCGCTGGAACGGTGACAATATACCAGACAAATTGGGAACTGTAATGCTCGAGCAGAGTGTGACTCATGCCTCAACATGAACATTTGGTCTGGGGAAAACTGAAAGAAAAGGTACCGCCATCAGTTGGTAGTGCTATAGTCGTAGGGGCCACTACAGTGCAATCTGCACCAACAAATCCTGCATCCTAGTAGGATGCACTGTATGTCCTTGCAAGGGGGTCCCCAGGAAAGTGATCAACATGTTGGACCACCCTATTGTTCTCCGCCGTAACACCACGTTGGCTGATGTGCACCCATGCCTAGCCCTAGAAGACCTAGATCTCTATGCCAGCCATGCTGAGAACCCCAGTAAGATCCCGTCCACTCTTCAGAATGTCACCCAAGCTGGGGAAGAATGTTCAGTGAGTGGGAAAAGGGCAAAGAAGGAGTATCTACAATATTTGGGCTTAACAGAAGTTGACATAGAGTCCTGTTAAGTGTCTGACACGTCGAAAGGAAAACTAGTGGACCTTATTGCTCAGTATGAAGACATCTTTTCCAGGGACCGACTTGACTGGGGAGAAGTGAAGAACATCATCCACCATATCCGACTCAAAGATGAAAAGCCTTTCAGGCTGCCATACAGGAGGATCTCTCCAGCCGACTACCAGAAACTGAAGCAGACGTTGGAGGAGATGGAGTAGCAGGGCATCATCCGAAAGTCCAGTAGTGAGTGGGCCTCCACCTCGTCCTGGTTTGGAAGCCATCAAAAGAGTTGGGAATTTGCACTGATTTCAGATGGTTGTACCAGACGACAGAGAAAGATTCATACCCATTGCCCCATCAAGCCGATGCTCTCGCTGCTTTGGGAGGGAACTGCTTCTTCAGTACTATGGATTTGACTTCGGGATTCTACAACATCCCCATACATGAAGATGACCGCAAGTACACAGTGTGCACAACACCTGCAGATTTAATTAAGTACAACAGAATGGCTTAGGAGTTATGTAACAGCCCAGCAACATTCACCAGAATGATGACCTCGATCTTCGGCGACCAGAATTACTTGTCCCTCCTGTGTTACTTGGATGATCTCCCGGATTTTGGGAAGAGTGAGTAGGAAACCCTGGACCGTCTTGAAATGGTGTTCTCCCACCTTAACTTCATATGGTATATGGGACGCTTGCGTCCCACTTGGCCAAAAAACAGGTAAAATGCAGCACGGCAAATTCAAATAAATTGATATAAAAATCAAACTTTCATTAAATCACACATGTAAGATACTCAATTAAAGCTACATTCGTTGTGAATCCAGTCAACATGTCAGATTTTTAAAAGGCTTTTCAGCGAAAGCATAATAAGCTATTATCTGATGATAGCACAAACAGTAAACAAAGAGGGTAGCATATTTCAACCCTGCAGGCGCTACACAAAACGCAGAAATAAAATATAAAACATTCCTTACCTTTGACAAGCTTCTTTTGTTTCCACTCCAATATGTCCCATAAACATCACAATTGGTCCTTTTGTTCGATTAATTCTGTCCATATATATCCAAAATGTCAATTTATTTGACGCGTTTGATCCAGAAAAAAATTGCTTCCAAAATGTGCAACGTCACTACAAAATATTTCAAAAGTTGCCTATAAACTTTGCCAAAATATTTCAAACTACTTTTGTAATACAACTTTAGGTATTTTTAAACATTAATAATTGATCAATTTGAAGACGGGTCTATCTGTTTTCAATAGAGGATGAGAGGAAACTAACTCTACTTTTCAAGTCTTGACCAACTCTCAACATTACCCTTTTCCATGATTGCCCTAGTTCTTCATTGCACAAATTAATAATCTCAACCAAATTCAAAAGACTGGTGACATACAGTGGAAGCGGTAGGAACTGAAAACAAGTTCCTAAGAAATATTGTTTGCCAATGAGAAATCAGTGAACAGACCGAGAGCTCAAAAGAATTTCTGAACGGTTAGTCCTTGGGGTTTTGCCTGCTACATAAGTTATGTTATACTCACATACATGATTCAAACAGTTTTAGAAACTTCAGAGTGTTTTCTATCCAAATATATGAATAATATGCATATCTTAAAACTTTTCCAAAAGTGAAAATTCTGCCCCCTAGCTTTAAGAGGTTTTTAAGGAACACAACCTGAAGCAAGCGCAAAACAAATGCTACCTCTTAGGCCATATCATCAATGCAGAGGGCATTGCAACTGACCCAGGAAAAGTATTTGCAATCAACGACATCACAGCAGCTGACCTGATTAAAAATAATGGGAAAAAACTTTCACCTACCAAGGTCAGATCATTTTTTAAATTTTATTTCACCTATATTTAACCAGGTAGGCTAGTTGAGAACAAGTTCTCATTTGCAACTGTGACCTGGCCAAGATAAAGCATAGCAATTCGACATAGACAACAACACAGAGTTACACATGGAATAAACAAAACATACAGTCAATAATACGGTAGAACAAAAGAAAACAAAAAGTCTATATACAGTGCAAATGAGGTAAGTTAAGGAAATAAATAGTCCGTGGTGGCGAAGCAATTCAAATATAGCAATTAAACACTGGAATGGTAGATTGGCAGAAGATGAAGGTGCAGGTAGAGATACTGGGGAGCAAAATAAATAAATAAATAAATAAATACCAGTATGGGGATGAGGTAGGTAGATAGATGGGCTCTTTACAGATGGGATATGTACAGGTGCAGTGATCTGTAAGCTGCTATGACAGCTGGTGCTTAAAGCTAGTGAGGGAGATGTGAGTCTCCAGCTTCAGAGAATGTTGCAATTCGTTCCAGTCATGGGCAGCAGAGAACTGGAAGAAAAAACTACCAAAGGAGGAATTGGCTTTGGGGATGACCAGTGAGATATACCTGCTGGAGCTCGTGCTATGAGTGGGTGCTGCTATGGTGACCAGTGAGCTGAGGTAAGGTGGGGCTTTACCTAGCAGAGACTTGTAGATAACCTGTAGCCAGTGGGTTTGGTGACGGGTATGAAGCAAGGGCCAACCAACGAGAGCGTACTGGTCACAATGGTGGGTAGTGTATGGGGCTTTGGTGACAAAACAGATGGCACTGTGATAGACTGCATCCAGTTTGTTGAGTAGAGTGTTGGAGGCTATTTTATAGATGACATCACCGAAGTCGAGGATCGGTAGGATGGTCAGTTTTATGAAGGTATGTGTAACGGTTTTCTTCGGTTGAAGTAGAGTCGGACCAAAATGCAGCGTGGTTGTTATTCATGTTTTTTAATGAAGAAACTGAACATGAACAAACTAACAAAACAATAAACGTGAGAAAACCTAACAGCCTATCTGGTGACAAGAAAACACAGAGACAGGAACAATCACCCACGAAACACTAAAAGAATATGGCTACCTAAATATGGTTCCCAATCAGAGGCAACGATAAACACCTGCCTCTGATTGAGAACCACTTCAGACAGCCATAGACTTAACTAGAACACCCCACTAAGCTACAATCCCAATACCAACACACCACATACAAAAACCCATGCCACACCCTGGCCTGACCAAATAAATGAAGATAAACACAAAATACTTTGACCAGGGCGTGACAGTATGTTTGGCAGCATGAGTGAAGGATGCTTTGTTGCGATACAGGAAGCCGATTCTAGATTTAATTTTGGATTGGAGATGCTTCATGTGAGTCTGGAAGGAGAGTTTACAGTCTAACCAGACACCCAGGTATTTGTAGCTGTCCATGTATTCTAAGTCAGAGCCGTCCAGAGTAGTGATGCTGGACGGGCGAGCAGGTGCGGGCAGTGATCGATTGAATAGCATGCATTTAGTTTTACTTGCGTTTAAGAGAAGTCGGAGTCCACGGAAGGAGAGTTGTATGGCATTGAAGCTCGTCTGGAGGGTAGTTAACACATTGTCCAAGGAGTGGCCAGAAGTATACAGAATGGTGTCGTCTGCGTAGAGGTGGATCAGAGAATCACCAGCAGCAAGAGCAACATCATTGATGTATACAGAAAAGAGAGTCGGCCCGAGAATTGAACCTTGTGGCACACCCATAGAGACTGTCAGAGGTCCGGACAACACTGAACTCTATAAGGCAATAATTTGAGAAACCAAGGCTGTCGAGTCTGCCTGTAAGAATGTTGTGATTGACAGAGTCGAAAGCCTTGGCCAGGTCGATGAATACGGCTGCACTGCATTGTGAGTTTCTCAGGTTTAGCCAAACCACTGTTTTGTATGACTGTAGGACAGAAAGGTAAGAGGAAAGGAGAAAGAAAAAAGCCTCATGGTGGAACCCTAAAACATCTGAAACCTGAAGCCTGGACTTTTGAATGTGAGGAGGCGCTGGAGAAGCTAAGTTGCAGTCTTTCAAACAGCCGTGCTGGCTCACCTAGACTTTAGCGGAACGTTTCTTCTATCAACAGATGTATCAATTGATGGCTTAGGTGCAGTACTTAGCCAGATACTTGAGGGTGAGAGTAGGTCAGACCAGTAGCCTTTGCATGCAAGACTATGTTGAGGTTCCAGTCCCATTACCCAGCACACAGATTAGAGTTATACGCTCTTAAATGGGCTGTGTGTGATAAGTTCACCCATTGCCTGAAGGGGAATAGTCACAGTCGAAAAAGATAACAATCCCCTGACATATATAATGACAAAACCAAAGCTAGCCGCTTGTGAACAACGCTGGGTCTCTAAACTGGCCCGGGCCCCAGAATGTCTCAGCAGACATGTTTAGTCAACAGCCATTCATTGGAGCTAGGAGGCAAGTGAGTTCCCAAAGTATAGAGCAGAGCATGTGACTTCAGAGTCCATCCAGGAATCTTTCAAACTGTCAGTTAACATCCAATGTGGTGAGATCCTGACTCAAGTCTCTTCTGAATGAGTGAAAGCAGTTTTGGAATCCTGTCTGGAGTGGGATGTGAGTGTGCCAGTGCGCATCTTCCAATTAGCATCCTTCAGCATTAAGGGGGAGTGGCTACTCTTCCAGACTTTTCTTCTGATGTGATACAGAGAAAACAGAAGGTGGATCAGTTGCTAGCCCGAGTGGCATACTTTGTTGAGAGGAGGAGACCTTTGCAGAGAGAGAGAGAGAGCTCATGAGACTGCCCAAGTGTTGAGAATGCTGAAGCATTGGGATAAACTCGAAATCAAGGACGAGATCTTCTACCGGAGATCTACAGAGATGGCAAGAAGAGGCACCAGCTGGGTGCCAGACTCCCTTAAAGCCATCGTTCTGGAGGGAACCCATGATGAAGCCAGGCCACCAAGGCCAGACCAGAAACCTCCATCTGGTGTGTCAAAGGTTCCTCTGGACTGTAAGGAACAGGGAAGTGAAGAAGTATGTCTCCTACTGTAAACACTGTATGGTTGGCAAGACAATAGATCCAGAGGCTAGGGCACCGTTGGAATCTATACAGACCAGCACAGCATTGAAACTGGCATGCATAGACTTCTGGTCAGCAGAAGGAAGAGATGGAGAGAGAGTTGATGTACTCGTCGTCAAAGACCATTTTACGAAGTTGGCACATGCGTTTCCTTGCCCGAACCAGACAGCAAAGGTAGATGCCCAGAAGTTATGGAACCAGTTCTTCTGTGTCTATGGTTTTCCCCAGCGGATAAACTCAGGCGAAGGAGCAAACTTTGAGAGTCACTTAATCGCAGAACTGCTACAATTGTCAGGAGTCAAAAATTCCCATACCACTCCATATCCTACTACCAAGAAGAGTAAGGTCGTTCATCGAAGCTTCGTACTGCCAGTGAACTTTCTGCCGGTGGGACAGACAGACGAGATGTCCACAGTCGTTTCTACTGCTTCAGAGGAGGACATGAATATAGACAGCGGTGGCAAAAGACCGGTATTCGATATGGATGAGGATTCAGAGGATCGGAGGACTGTTGCCCGGATTCCCAAGGGCCAGAAACCTGAGGGGCCCACGGAAGCTGAAACCCAAAAAGCTACGGGACTGGAAGATGGAGTAAACATGAGAGAAGCTAATCCTCAAAGCCCACTGGATTACATGATCTCTGGAGAAGCAGCTAGCTCAAGCACAGGAAGCTCCTCAAGGATGCCTAGTGATGATTCAAGTGATCCTTTGAAGATGACACAAGTAGAAAAGCGACGTCAGTGAGCAGTATAGATGGCATCAGCAGTAGAAGTGCATCAGTCAGCGGCTCTAGATACATAAGATCTACGAGAACGAGTAACCAGAGCATAACATCTACCAAGTAGAGAGAGGAAGAACGCAGAAACAGCCAGACGTCTGAGTTCACTGATACAGTCCTGAGACCCTGTGAAGGCACCCTGAGAACTCAAACTGGAAGAGTTGTGAAGCCTGTCAGGAGACTTTTAGAGTCAATGAGTTAAGTGATTGCTGAGCAGGACAAAAGAGAGCATCTAGCTGCCCTGATTCAAGCCCTATCAACTTTTGTCGAAGTGACACAGTACAACAGTGAAAAACAGAGGCCTAGAGGATAGATTAATAGAGAAATAGATCTCAAGAAAGAATCAATAGATTAAGGGAATGAGAAATACTTTATTATAAGGTCATAGGTTATATGTATAAGGACATATTTCTTCCTGGAAAAGTCTCTTTGCTGTCCTTATGGATTACTTTTGGTCAAGGTTACCTCTGTTACCTCCGCCTTTCCTTACAGTTCTCTGCTACCAATGACTGGAACAAACTGCAAAAATCACTGAAGCTGGACACTCATAGTTCCCTCACTAGCTTTAAGCACCAGCTGTCAGAGCAGCTCACAGATCACTGCACCTGTACATAGCCAATGTGTAAATAGCCCATCCAACTACCTCATCACCATATTGTTATTTATTTTGCTCGTTTGCACCCCAGTATCGTAACTTGCACACTCATCTTCTGCACATCACCCAGTGTATAATTTGCCATACTGTAATAATTTTGCCACTATGGCCAAATTATTGCCTCACCCCCCTTATCCTACCTCATTTGCACACACTGTATATAGACTTTCTCTATTGTATTATTGGCTGCATGTTTGTTTATTCCATGTGTAACTCTGTGTTGTTGTTTGTGTTTCATTGCTTTGCTTTATCTTGGCAAGGTCGCAGTTGTAAATGAGAACTTGTTCTCACCTAGCCTACCTGGTTAAATAATGGTGAAATATATATTTTTTTACATTTGCTCAAATGAAGAAGGGGTGAGTGCAGGAGAGTTAAAATGATTATTCCATCAAACTTTAAATTACTAGAATAGTACACAACGCAGAACAGAATGTCCAGGTTAAGGGTCAGTGGCCCAAGCCCGCAAAAAGGAATATTCCAAGTTCAGACAGAAGGAGTCAGATCGCTATGATCGCCAGGAACTTTTCAATTGTTGCACTACTAGCACTGCCTGTTGGGTATGCAGCTACAGTAGCTGGATGATATTAACATATTCGGTTTTTATTTCATTAAATGTATTTTATTTAATCTGGGTGCTTACGTCACCTACTAACACCATTGTACTACCCGTAGCTCCCGTTCTCCTGAGTCCGTAGCTCCTGTTCTCCTGCACCACTTGTCAGATGGTGCATTGGAGACTGGTGTATTCCTCTCCTGTCTATTCATAATATTATTGCAGAACTACATACAAGCCAAAAAGACAGCCGTGGTGTCGCTCTTCATTTCTTGGTTCTTCTGTGGTACATATAAAAGACCGCTACAAAATCACCTCAGTGCTTGAAGGCTAGCATTCACAATATAGGTCAAGCATGAGAAAAGAGCAGCTAATAACAAACACTAACCTGATTCTGCCCAGTGATTTATATTTCTTTACCGGTTAAGATGAAGAGACAGAGTACTGTAGGTAGGACTATGGTACACAATGGCTGCATATCTAACATATAATATGTCTTACAATACTGTATTTTGATTTACTCCATAATAGAACAATATCAAAAGTTGTTTTACAAACCTCCCCGGTAACAGTAGGGTGTTTAGGTCAACTGGCCGATTGTGTCAATTGTTAGTGTAGGTAGTGTGCATGTGAGCTTGGCCACTGGTGATCTGAGCCAAAGTGGATTCACCCAGTGTAGATGAAAAAGTCAGTAGGCCTGTGTCTTAAATGCAACTTATCCCCTATATAGTGAAGTACTTTGACCTGGTTCCATAGGGCTCTGGTGAAAAGTAGTGTACTATATAGGGAATAGGGTTCCCTTTGGGATGCTGCAGCCTAGGTTATATTACCACACTTACACAACTACGCTGTTCCCATTTTGAACTCAAACAGTGTTAGATGATCTTGGGATTGATTCTGCTCAGTCATCAAAGCACAGCTTTGTTGTATTACACAAGTGATGGATCAATATTATTATAAACTGTGTTTTTGCTCTCATTTGAACAAAGCCAGAGCTACTGATGTCTTGGTGGGATTGAGGGCCTTGTATCACTCATTGGAAGAAGATCATTCAAATTTGGTGAGCTGAGGGAATAGGGAATAAGGACAAATGTCAATAACTCTTTGGTTGTCCTATTTTAGTTTTTCACCTTCAACAAGATAATGTTAGCTGTTTTAAAGCCAAGTTAATTTGTGATGACTTCAAGCAAGACAAATCATGTAAACATAAATATTGGATGGAATATTTAGTTTAATTGTACTTGTGATTTTGTGATTGTACTTGTACTTGTGATCAAACTGAGGGCAACCATGGCATCCATGACAAGGAGAAGGAGGTCCATCCATGACAAGGAGGTCCATCCATGATGTATATGGGTAAGATAGTCTAGCTAACTACATTTACAGATATTACACATTTCTAATTTTGACAGAAAGTGGTTTCATTTCAAGTTGAAGTGTACTATTAGCTAGCTAGCTAAAGTTAGCTGGCTGGCTAGCTAGCTAACGTTACCTCTGTGATCATATTATTAATATCTCAGAGCCATTTGCTTTGTTAGTTATAGCCTAATGTTAGCTAGCTAAAATCGGACCTGGTTGGTTAGCTACCTGCAGATTCATGCAGGGTAGTAACGTCGTGAGTCATAGCCTCTAGTGACTCCCCATCCCGCATGAGGGAGCGTAATCATCGACTGACACTAATTAGCATAACGCAGCGGACATAAATATTCCTAGAAAATATTCCTATTCATGAAAATCACAAGTGAAATATATTGAGACACAGTTTAGCCTTTTGTTAATCACCCTGTCATCTCAGATTTTAAAAATATGCTTACAGCCAAAGCTAGACAAACATTTGTGTAAGTTTATCAATAGCCTAGCATAGCATTTTGTCCAGCTAGCAGCAGGTAACTTGGTCACGGAAATCAGAAAAGTAATCAAATTAAATCCTTTACCTTTGATGAGCTTCGGATGTTTTCACTCACGAGACTCCCAGTTAGATAGCCAATGTTCCTTTTTTCCAAAATTATTATTTTTGTAGGTGAAATAGCTCCGTTTGTTCTTCACGTTTGGCTGAGAAATCGCCCGGAAATTGCAGTCACGAAAACGCCAAAAAATATTCCAAATTAGCTCCATAATATCGACAGAAAGATGGCAAATGTTGTTTATAATCAATCCTCAAGGTGTTTTTCAAATATATATTTGATAATATATCAACCGGGACTGGTGGCTTCTTAGTAGGATAGAGAGAAACAATGGCCGGATTTGTACTTTACGCACCAACTACTCTGAGAGACTTCAGCTGACCACTGACGTAATGTTGACATTCAGGCTTATTTTTCAAAATAAAAGCGTGACACTATGTATTGTGACACATTAGGGAAGCCATAGAAAAAGGAATCTGGTTGATATCTCATTCACTGCTCAATAGGGACGCATAGGAACGCAGAGCTTTCTAAATAAGAGTCACCTCCTGGTTGGATTTTTCTCAGGCTTTCGCCTGCAACATCAGTTCTGTTATACTCACAGACAATATTTTTACAGTTTTGGAAACTTTAGAGTGTTTTCTATCCTAAGCTGTCAATTATATGCATATTCTAGCCTCTTGTCCTGACAAAATATCCTGTTTACTACGGGAACGTTATTTTTCCAAAAATGAAAATACTGCCCCCTAGTCACAAAAGGCTAGCTACATGTCTTAGAAAAAGACTCCAATATGCAAGTGTCCATTTCAATAAAATGTCACTGCAACAATTGTTGATAGACGTAACTTGTAAATTCTCTCTGGCTATCTACTCCGATTTCAGAGCATGTGTAAGATAGTCTAGCTAGCTACATTCTCAGATATTACACGCTTCTAATTTTGACCTAAATTAATTTTCAGTTCATGTTAAATTGTACTGTTGGCTGGTTGGCTAACATTAGCTGGCTAACTCGCAAGATAACGTTACATGTATGATCGTATTATTCGTATATCAGAGACATTTGTTTTGCTAGTTATAGCCTAATGTTAGCTAGCTAATATTGAACCTGTTTGGTTAGTTACCTGCAGATTCATGCAGGGTAGTAACGTCATGAGTTGGGATTAAGGTTCATTGTTTACATAGCTAGCTAGCTACATGTCTTAGAAAAAGACTCCAATATGCAAGTAACAATTTCAATAGAATCTCACTGCAACAACTGTGATAGATGTAGCTGGTAAATTTGCTCTGACTATCTACTCTGATTTCAGAGCACTCTCGTCTGAGTGTGCCCAAGCGCTGAATAACTGACACATTTACGAATGCTCAAGCCCCGTCGAATATGGTCGGTGTCAGTAAACGTTAGCAAAAAAAGTGTACATTGTTGCTAGCAGCACAGTTGCAGTCACCAACGCTCTGGATATCATAAAAACAGCCTAACCAGCTCTGCTAGGGCAAGTAAAATGGTCAGTGAGCTGTTCTCTCATTTGTGTCTGGAAGAAGCTAGCAAGTTAGACAAGGTTAGCCATTTTTGCTTGGGTGCTTGACTGCTGTTGTTAGGACAGAACGCTCGGATCAACTCTTAGAGGTTGGTGGGGATAAAGCTTAAGAGTGTGTGAACGATGCTGAATGGGTGCAGTCAAAGAAGAGCTCTCCAGTAGGTATCAATTCAAATGCAATTTTATCAAAAGTGAAGTTACAGGTTTATCAACTTTAAAAGCAGAATTACTTTCCCATTGTTCCTCAAATGCAGTGTATGATATACCATTTTGTAGCTCTGTGTCTCTGCTTTTATCCAACGCAAACAACACAATTTAAAATGTTGCTACATAAGACTGAATCAAGGAGTTCGGTCACATGTTTGGTTAAAGGCAAATCACGTCATAAATTTCAAAGTGTTCTTTTTTAAACCCAAATACACTACAAGTTTGCTTTTTCTGCCTTACAGAACATTTCTCAGCAACAAAATAGTGATCCAATTAATATCCTACATCTGTAGTACATATTCTGAATGCATATGTTATGGTAAATATAAAGAATGTATATACAGTATTTGCAGGTGAGAAGGCAAATCTACACATTTACCAGTGCAACAGATAATCTATAGATTTCCAGAGAAATCTGTAGATTTCCCAAATTTACACATAAATCATTACACATACAGTACCAGTAAAATGTTTGGACACACCTACTCATTTAAGGGTTTTTATGTATTTTTAAAATGTTCAACATTGTAGAATAATAGTGAAGACGTCAAAGCTATGAAATAACACATGGAATCATGTAGTAACCAAAAAAGTGTAAAACTAATTAAAATCTAAGTTATATTTTTGATTCTTCAAAGTAGCCACCCTTTGCCTTGATGACAACTTTGCACCCTTCATATGGTATGTGCCCATATGCTTGCCAAGGTGGGTGAAGGCAGCAGTTGTGTCAGGCAATGCGAGGCTCACGCTGGAGTCTCTTTTGGCCACCAAACAGATGAGAAGTGGCCCCATCCTTGAATGGCCTCAGAAAAAATGGGGAGGCATTATCAAAGGCCTCAGCTTGCCCTGCTCTTCGTCAGTCTCCACTCAGCTAATGCCTGAATCAGTAATGTCCCAGTGGTCGCCTTATCTCCCCCGGCCACTTGGATGCAGTGCCAACCTCCAGTTGATGGCAATGCTCTGATCTGAAGACAGTTGTATGCCAAGGTGGGCAACAGAAAAAAGTGACCCCCACCACCGGCACTCATCGACTCTCCCTCCCTCTCTCTCACACACAAGCACACCAACTGCTCCGTGCTCCCTCAGCACACTCAGAAGGTTGGAGTAACGCTCGGCTCATTAGATTGACCTATGCTGTTCCTATGTTGACCCAATTTAGGCAGTTGGAGAAACTTACATGGCTCTTTAGACTACTCTTTCTGTTCCTGTATGTAGACCCAAAGATGTATGCACATCCAACTGTCGTAACCTGTAAGGCATACACATGAATTTGTCTAAAGCAAAATAGCTACCTGAAAAAGAGTAAGATCTGTTATTTCTATGGAACTTTAGTAATATTTTCTGCATATTCACCAAATGGAGACTCAATTATGTAACTTTCTGTAACTTCCTAATATAACATTTGTTCTATTTTAATATAGTACAAGCATACTTAAATATACACAAATCTATAATAATATACTTCAAATATGAGATGTATTTTTCTAGTATACTTTTAATATGCTATCACACTTCAATACACTTATTAAAAATGTACTTTACATTTATTGTTTTTCAGTATTTAAGTATATTACATGCTCACTATTATTGAACTTAAACACACTCATTCAAAATGTAATTCAATTTCAATTTCTTTAATTGTAATTTAGTATAGTAATTCAAAATACACTTCGAGTTGTTTTTAAGTTAAAGCATAGCTTTTTTATGAAACTGCTTGTGAGTGATCAAGTACACTATAAGTATACAGTGCCTTGCAAAAGTATTCATACCCCTTGTATTTCTTCAAAATGAATTGTGTTAAAACATGGGATTAAAATTGATTTAACTGTCATTTGTTGCCAACAATGAACTCAAAATACTCTAATGTCAAGTTTAAAAATAAATAATATAAATTAGAAAACTGAAATATTGGCATTACATAAGTATTCAGCCCCTTTTTGGGGCAAGCCTAAATTAATTCAGGAGTAAAATGTGGTTTAAAAAATCACATAATATGTTAAATGGACTCTGTGTGAAGTCATAGGGGTTGGCATTATTTTTTAAATTACTAACCCTTCCTCTGTCCCCCTACAACATCTGTTAGTGCCTTCAGTCAAGTATTACATTTCATGCACACATTCAACTACAAAGACCAGGGAGCCTTTCAAAAGCCTCATAAAAGGGCAGTGATTGATAGATCGGTAACAATATCAAATCAGACATTGAAAATCTCTTTAAGCATGGTCAAATTAATAATTATGCTGTGGATTATGTATTAAACCACCCAGACATATCAAAGATACAGTCGTACTTCTGAACTGAGCTGCAGGGCAGGAATTAAACTTGCTCAGGAGGCCATTGGTGATTGTAAAAGTTAAATGACTATGATGGAGGAAAAAGTGGATGGATCAACAAAAATGTAGTGATTCCACAATACTGATTTAAATAAAAGTGAAAAGAATAATAAAAAAATACAGAATGCAGCCAAGGAACTAAAGTATTACTGCACAGCTGAAGAACATGCTTTCTGAGAGTATATGTTCTTATATGTCAAGAAAATATACTTAAGTATACTTTAAAAAGTAATGTGCACAAACATTTGCATATTATGCAGCATCCTTTTCTGTAGCTGAAATGTTGATTTATAATCTGACATTGTTCCTCATATTTAGCTTATTCAAATATTTAAGTGTTCAATTTCAAACTGAATAATGTTGTACATTTAATTACACATTATATATTATAAATTAAACATTTTATTGAAATGTTAATTTATTACTGTAATGTGAACAACTAAAGCATTAAATGCCCATGGTGCAGTTTTTAAACATGTGTCTTGTATATTACGCTCAAGCTATAACTACTTTGTAAATAGCATGGTAAAACATTGGTTAAGGAGATGCCTTGTTCAACCAAGGTATCCGTTGCATAGCTAATTACAATAGGTAATGTGGTTTAAAAGTATACTTGAAACATTATAAATACACTTCTTTCTCAAGAAAATACTGGAAATCTAGTTCAAATACCATTTTAGTATACCTAGAATTGGAGAAATATATATACAATGTACTTAAGATGTATTCAGGTGTATTCAAAGTATATTTGTTTTTCTCATTGTCTATTATTATACTCAGAATATATTTAAGTACAAAAAAAGTCACAATTAAAATAATTTTAAATTCTATTGAATGTACTTAAATGTCAGGCCCTGACCATAGAGAGCCTGTTATTCTCTATGTTGGTTAGGTCGGGGTGTGACTATGGTGGGTCATCTAGGTAATTATATATTTATGTTGGCCTGGTATGATTCCCAATCAGAGGCAGCTGTTTATCGTTGTCTCTGATTGGGGATCATATTTAGGCAGTCATTTCCCTTTTGTGCTTTGTGGGATCTTGACTAACAATAGTAGCCTGTTACACGTTTCGTTTTTCTTCTGTTTTGTTTGGTGAGTTTATTATTTATTAAACATGTGGAATTCTACACACGCTGCACCTTGGTCCAGTCATTATGGCAATCGTGACATTAAATTGTAAAGCGTCTGTGTGTAGCTGGTGAGATGACTCAGGCGCAGGACAGCAGATATGAGTAATGAAAGCAATTTTACTCAATAATAACACAATACACATTGTATAAATGCAAGGCCACAAATACGGACCGCAATACAATAAACAATTACTCACAAACAAACATGGGGGAACAGAGGGTTAAATAATGAACAAATAATTGGGGAATTGAAACCAGGTGTGTAATACAAAGACAAAACAAATGAAAAGTGGATCGGTGATGGCTAGAAGGACGGTGACAACGACCGCCGAATGCTGCCCGAACAAGGTGAGGGACCGACTTCGTTTGAAGTCGTGACATAAATACTAAGAAAATAGTCCGAAAATGTACATTAAATGGAATTAAAATAGTTCCAATTTAGACTTTTTAAAATATACTTAAAATATGTTAATAAAGTATGATTTAAGTATATTTAAAGAAATAAAAAATTCCGCATGGGATTTTCTGGATATGAATACATCTCCACAGTTACCAAATTCATAGCAGTACTGCTGTTTCAAACCTACAGTAAGAAACATTCATGCTGAATTAAACTTAAGGAACTCATTTACAGTAGTACGTTGGGGAAAAACGTCAATAGACCATACTGTAGTTATTTCCATTCCAATGGTAGTAAACCATTGTACATTAATTCATTCCATCACACTGCATTATACCTAAAAACAGATGCTATGGATTTAGCACATGAAAGTGTTTAGGTAAAAAGGAATGCTAATACTAAATCAATTTTGTACAATTATTGACTGGCATATCAAATGAATTTCACTCAAACCCAATCTGGCTGTCTTGTTAATGACCACAGGCCTCCATTACTTATTTAATTAAATACCTGCATAAATAAATTGTCATCTGATTTGTATGAACGGTATGTTGTACAATATGTTATGCACTTCGGCTTAGGGTAGTTTCCATCATTTAGACAGTTCATGTTTTATTGCAGCTATTTTCATTGTACATAGATACTGCTCTCAACAAAGTACTACAACATAACAGGAGAGTTCACAAACAAGGGCTTTTCAAATGAGAATTTATGCCGCAAAGGTTGAGTGACACCCTCGGTAGACAACTGACAACGTCCATGTTTCTGTTTTTGTACTTTCCAACTTTTATAGCATTAATTTGAGGCGCAAATGAAACAATAACAACCCAATAAAACATCCTATAACAAAGTACACTACAAGCTACGGCTACAGACTTGTGTCAATGTTAACACTGAAAATGCTCAGTTGCAAAGTTGTTGCTAGAGAATATCAGCGTCTTATTATCTCCCTATCTTGATCTTCCGTCCCCCTTAATTAGTATTATGGCCCTCTGCGGTGCAGAAAGTCCTCTGCATATCGCTTCAAGTTACTATGTGGACGCAGTTGAAAAAGCTTTCTTTGGTGAAGCTATGAGGCAACAAGGGACATGGTCAGCCACGCAAAACACCACAGGACACCTGATCAAAAGCAGTCTGATCGGTATCTGTCCTCTTAACCATGAACTTTAAAACAGGGTGACGGATACTGCAAAGTCAAATCTCACTACTGCTCAGTTTGAAATAACCCTGTATTAAAATGTGTCTGAAGGTAAAAAGAGAGAGAGAAAAAAAGCATTACGTTAGATAACAGGTATTACTCGCCCAAACCCACCACACCAACCTTGAAAAGCAGTCCAGTGCAGGATTGCCTCCTAAGATCCTGCACTCATTAGCTTCCCATGCTAAAGCCTAGTTTCTTTATCAAAGGCTCGCCCTTTAGACATATTTTAACATAACGAGCGTTCAACTCCTCACGTGTGCTTCATACTGATTCCAATGCAGTTATATTTCAGCGCAATTATATTTTGGTTAGTTCTCTGTGAATAAATCATGGACTGTCTACTTATATAATTATAATATGCACATATACAACTAATACAATTTATACCTCTGAAATGGACACTATACTTTGGATTCTTTCGGACTAGCTTCAGAAGGCCATCCAGTAGGTATCAAACATTATAATATACCAAAAACCAGTCTGGCAGGTGCATTATTACTTCCCTGTGGAAATAGTGTGGTTATATGAAATAATAACTGAAAAACATTGCCCATTTCACTATGGCTCTATTAAAGAGCGTCTCCATATGAAGTTGTTTTATTAACCAGTAACAGGGTGTCACATATTTTGCATAGCATGGAAAGGAAAATGCACGTTGGATTCAGAAAATGTACAGTATAAAACTGTGAAGTCTAGTCTATCAAAATGCTTATAAAATGTGATACTCATCTGCACATTTAAAAATACGTTAAACTGTATATAATCTCCGACCCACTAGAGCAATATAATCTTAAAATGTATTCAGTTCTGCAGTCTGATGTATGCATAATTGACTCCAGTGCAATCTATGAGTGGTAACATGTCACGCTACACATCGTCATCAATAATGTATCAACCTACATTTCAACTGCTTGATGTACAGTAGCATACATTTATCAAAGTCAACAACTGAAGAGAACATAGAGTTTTAAATCGGCAAGGAATTGTTCAATGAGGTGCGCTGCTTGGCAAGGTGTGAATTGCTGGGGAGCCAGGGGGTGCTCAGCTCTGCTGAATGAGACGTTATCTCCCCAAAATGCAACAAAAAATCTAACTTTGGGGGAGCCTATAAATAATGCTAATTTAACCATTCTCTATTTGTTCAAAATCTAGTGGTAAATCTGTTTTACAGTGATAAATATGAAAACAAAGCCTTCCAAATGAAACAAACACACTCACCTCTCTGTCATGGTTTAAACAATGCATTTCAATGTGGTAGCGCTGTCCACTAAGTCGTTTTGAATTCCGTGCCATCCGTGGCCAGAAGTAGTACACCATTTATTTAGCTTTATTCTTTTTTGCATAAATATCCAAATACAGAAGAATATTACAGCTGTTATTTGGACAAATACAGATCACTACAAGCTAACTAAACAGCTTTGTGCTATACACACAGATAGTTAGGTTGAAATAAGTATTACCGATTTACCGCTGATGAAGTGCTTTGAACACACATACATGTATAGTGTAACTGGAGCTGACTGCTTTCCATCATTGCGATGTATTAGCCTGAAACCATGAGGTTCGTCTAACCTGGTCCTTGGGCAGTTGATGAAACTTAATTAGGTGGTCTTTCCTCTTACTGTTGTTCAAACAAACAGTACGCAACAGCTTTTCAACAGTTAGTTAGTTGAAGACAGTCTGTCGGAATTGTCTCTTTTGCTAATAATCATGATGTACATTCCATGATACAGTATATCTATTCATGCAAAAACTTCTACATTAAGAAAGAAAATGTTTTAGGTATAATGCAGTGTGTTTATTAAGAGGACATGAAAGCACGTTAAAAATGAACAACCAAGAAAATCCAAAATGTTTATAGAATTATAGAAACAATAAAATAGAATAGAGCCGTTGTCAAGTTATGAGTAAGGTAGGCAATTTAACATGGGAGTACCGGGAGTAGCCTATTTGGGGGTGTGGTCATATTAAGCCATGCCTCGGTGTGTGTATCTATCACTTTTTTTCTCCACAAAAGATGTTGGTATCCGATTGCTAAGCAACCATTTTTTGTTAGTCCAGACGGAACCAGTCTGTCAAAAGTTGCAAGCTCACATCTAAATCCTCAAAGTAAATACATAACGCAATTCCAACCACAAAACCTCTTAGTTAACAGCTAAATCTTTGTTTTAACTTTGTTATAAATTCTAATTATGTTGTCAAGTCTCCACATGTCATGGGAAATATTAATGTTATTTCCAATGTTTCAACCAATGAGCAACTTCACCGTAATTCCAGCTCATACTGAATGTTGAGATTGTTCAAAGGCCCGTCTCGTCTCTATGGCAATGAAAAGGAATGGCAAGGAATGGAATGTTAGCTAAAGAGACTGGTACTCAGTCAGGAGGAGGCAAGATCAGGTGGGACCATTCTAGCCAATGAGAGGGCAGATAAACATGTGAACAACAATATAAACAATATAAAGTGTTTTTCTCAAAATTGCGGGGACGTCACGTGTCCTACTTATGAGTACACTCATAAGAACCTAAACACTATGAAACATCTATTAGCTCAAATAAGCCATCTCATTCTTTATTAACCAAATTCAACATGCTCTCATTGACCTCAATACAAAAATTCCATACTTTGTGAGCTAAAAATATATTTTTTAAACACCAGCTGCTGGAGAAGACAGATTTTGGACATAATTATCACTCTCGCTTCGCCTCTTCCTCTCTGGTGTGACAACAAATGTCAGTTAATTACTATAGCTCCCGTCTTGGGCCATTCAGTGTAACTTTGTAAATCCTGGATCTCTATGACAAGCTGCATCATTCACACAAGTTTTGTCAAAATCGTGACAGTGCTGTCTGAGCGATTGCATGTGACTAACGTATGAACGAATGGATGGATGGAGACTGATCCCCAGTTCCCTCCCCGATTTTGTCTTGGGGGACAAAAATAGTAACTGTCTAAGGTGCAGGAACAGAACGTACACAAAATCAAAACTCAACTGACAAGAGGGGACTACGCAGAGTGAATATATGGGAGTGGACAGTTCCATTCTCTATTTAAAGGGAGTTTCCAAAACATGAATTTTAAAAACACATGATCATCATATAAAGTTTCAAGGTACTGATCAGATTTTAAAATACATGAAATGATTATAACATTAAGAGTACACAATATCAATGTGAAATTTACTTTGCAATTTCAACACGTGAAGGAAAACAGAGGGGTTGCATTTTTCAATGCCCTTCTGAAACCATACTATAACATTGGAATTCTGGTCGCACCTCCTTTTCCAGAGCACAGCCGGCTTCCATGCTACAGACATGGTGGCCATATATAACTGCGGCAAAACATTATACAGTATTTCTACTGTTTGCTGTTAATGATAATGGTTCAATTCAAAATGTTGATGTTGAGTTCAATTATATCAGATTGTTACAACGTAAACTATGAAGTGTGCATTCAACATACACTACCGGTCAAAAGTTTTAGAACACCTACTCATTCAAGGGATTTTCTTTATTTTTACTATTTTCTACATTGTAGAATAATAGTGAAGACAACTATGAAATAACACAAATGGAATCATGTAGTAACCAAAAAAAGTCTTAAACAAATCAAAATACTTGTTATATTTGAGGCTCTTTAAATAGCCACCCTTTGCCTTGATGAAACCTTTGCACAATCTTGGCATTCTCTCAACCAGCTTCACCTGGAATACTTTTCCAACAGTCTTGAAGGAATTCCCACATATGCTGAGCACTTGTTGGTTGCTTTTCCTTCACTCTGCGGTCCGACTCATCCCGAACCATTTCAACCATTTTGTTTGAGGACGGTGCATTGTTGAGGCAATGTAATCTGATGCCAGAAACCAGATGGGATGGCCTATTGCTGCAAAATGGTGTGGTAGTTATGCTGGTTAAGTGTGCCTTGAATTCTAAATAAATCACAGACACGTCCTCACATTTCCACATTTCACAATTCTAAATAAATCACAGTGTCACCAGCAAAGCACAACCACATGATAAAATCTCCTCCTCCATGCTTTCCAGTGGGAACCACACATGCAGAGATCATCCATTCACCCACAACGCATCTCACAAAGACACGGCAGTTGGAACCAAAAATTGCACATTTGGACTCCAGACAAAAGCACAAATTTCCACCGGTCTAATGTCCATTGGTCGTGTTTCTTGGCCCAAGCAAGTCTCTTCTTATCATTGATGTCCTTTAGTAGTGATTTCTTTGCAGCAATTTGAGCATGAAGGCCTGATTCACACAGTCTCCTCTGAACAGTTGATGTTGAGATGTGTCTGTTACATGATCTTCCTAAAGTATTTATTTGGGCTGCAATTTCTGAGGCTGGTAACTCTATTGAACTTTATCCTCTGCAGCAGAGGTAACTCTGGATCTTCCTTTCTCGTGGTGGTCCTCGTGAGAAACAGTTTCATCATAGCGCTTGATGGTTTCTGCGACTGCACTTGAAGACATTTTCAAAGTTATTGAAATGTTCCATATTGACAGACCTTCATGTCTTAAAGTAATGATGAGCTGTCATTCTCTTTGCTTATTTGAGCTGTTCTTGCCATAATAAGGACTTGGTATTTTACCAAAACAGAGCTATCTTCTGTATACACCCCTACCCTGTCACAACACAACTGATTGGCTCAAATGCATTAAGAAGGAAAGAAATTCTACAAATTAACTTTTAAAAAGGCACACCTGTTAATTGAAATGCATTCCAGGTGACTACCTCATGAAGCTGGTTGAGAGAATGCCAAGCATGTGTAAATCTGTCATCAAGTCAGACTATTTGAAGAATTTCAAATATAAAATATATTTGGATTTGTTTAACACTTATTTGGTTACTATATGATTCCATATGTGCTATTTCATAGTCTTGATATCTTCACTATTATTCTTCAATGTAGAAAACAGTGGGAAAAAAAACCTTGAATGAGTAGGTGTTCTAAAACTTTTGACCTGTAGTGTAATATTTCAAACTGTATTTCTGCAGTAATTGTATAGGATATAAGAAACAAAAACTATGTGTTGCAATGTAATTTATACAGTACATCACGGTCACACACTCCCCTTCCTCTGGTTTCAGCTGACGGGCCAGTGGGAAATTAATTCAGCCATGGCATTGTCCTTGCTGGGGACATGGCTGATGGTCAACCTGTAAGGCTGTATGGAAAAGTACCAACGGTTGATGCAGGCATTGGAGTCCTTCATCCTGTCCATCCACTGCGAAGCCCGGTGGTTCACTTGACGAATCCAGAGCCCTCCTTCTCCACTGTCGAATATCGAGCCTCTCTCTCGAACAGCTTCTGACGCACTGTAAACCCCAAGGCATTTGTTACTCAAATACTTCTAATACGTTGGACTCAAAGTCAATAAAAAGTCTTTATTACTTAACATGTTTGTGGTACTGATTAAAAACTAAATGAGAAGTCACACCAAAATTTTTTTAAGATACAGTATGATAACAAATGAATATTTTTGGAGAATTGTTTTTAATGTTTGTGTTTTTTTCATCTACATTGAGTAATTGATTGATTAAATGCATACAAAAATAAAAAATAAACAATTTCTAAGCTAATCCAGTCATATATTTTTTTGCACCCGTTACTGAAATGCTGGTTTCAGTTCAAATGGCTTAGGTAGTTTCCTACAACTTGTTTAACCCTGACAGTCATTCTGAATGCAGGTTGTTCTTGTTACACATTTCCACAGTTGGCTTGCCGAATGCTGGCTAAATTCCAAAAAGAATAACACTTCACTTTGACTGCCAGCATAATGTGTTTTACAGTTAATGTTTCAAGAAATTCTGTTTGTTAATGTTCTGGAAAAATATTTTGGGAAAGTTGGTGCAACCTCAGTTGCAGGCCTGATGTGGCCTTTAAATGACCAGTTTGAGTATTTTGCTGCACCAGGACCACCCACAGTTGAGCACAGCTCAACGCTGATTGGCTAATTATCACATTTTTTATTGGTTCAATTTTTGGGGAAGCCTGGCTTGCCTTGGGATTCATTAATATGCCACTGTGTATCGGAACCGTTTGATGACAAGCTGAATAACTTTTTTTTCAGCGTGATATTAGTCATATTTAAACATTTTTCACCCCAAAATGAAAGTCTGTTAGAGGATTTTAGACATCAAGATTAGACTACTGTCAATACAGTGTCTTCAGAAAGTATTCACACCTCTTGACCTTTTTTTTTTTACAACCTGAATAAAAAAGTATACATGTATTTTTTTGCCACACAATACCCCATAATGCCAAAGTGGAATTGTGTTTTTCATTTTTTTTTATGAATTAAAAATGTAAATCAAAAATGAAGTATTAAACTCCTTTGTAATGGCAAGCCTAAATAAGTTAAGGAGTAAATATTTGCTTAACAAGTTACATAATAATGTGCATGGACTCACTCTGTGCGCAATAATAGTGTTTAACATGATT
The DNA here is from genome assembly GCF_057628025.1 of Oncorhynchus mykiss. Taxonomy (NCBI): domain Eukaryota; kingdom Metazoa; phylum Chordata; class Actinopteri; order Salmoniformes; family Salmonidae; genus Oncorhynchus; species Oncorhynchus mykiss. The sequence continues at coordinate 34,784,933 of NC_143036.1, forward strand.
TTGGAATGACTAAATCATCTCTGTACCCCACACATACAATTACAGTACGTATGAGATGAATAATGTAGGGTATGTAAACATTATATTAAGTAGAATTGTTTAAAGTGGCTAGTGATATATTTTACATCAATTTCAATCAATTCCTATTATTAAAGTGGCTGTAGTTAAGTCAGTGTGTTGGTAGCAGCCACTCAATGTTAGTGGTGGCTGTTTAACAGTCTGATGGCCTTGAGATAGAAGCTGTTTTTCAGTCTCTCGGTCCCTGCTTTGATGCACCTGTAGTGACCTCTGGATGATAGCGGGGTGAACAGGCAGTGGCTCGGGTGGTTGTTGTCCTTGATGATCTTTTTGGCCTTCCTGTGATATCGAGTGGTGTATGTGTCCTGGAGGGCAGGTAGTTTGCCCCCGGTGATGCGTTGTGCAGACCTCACTACCCTCTGGAGAGCCTTACGGTTGTGGGCGGAGCAGTTGCCGTACCAGGCGGTGATACAGCCCGACAGGATGCTCTCGATTGTGCATCTGTAGTTTGTGAGTGCTTTTGGTGACAAGCCGAATTTCTTCAGCCTCCTGAGTTTGAAGAGGCGCTGCTGTGTCTTCTTCACGATACTGTCTGTGTGGGTGGACCAATTCAGTTTGTCTGTGATGTATATGCCGAGGAACTTAAAACTTACTACCCTCTCCACTACTGTCCCATCGATGTGGATAGGGGGGTGCTCCCTCTGCTGTTTCCTGAAGTCACAATCATCTCCTTAGTTTTGTTGATGTTGAGTGTGAGGTTATTTTCCTGACACCACACTCCGAGCGCCCTCACCTCCTCCCTGTAGGCCGTCTCGTCGTTGTTGGTAATCAAGCCTACCACTGTTGTGTCGTCCGCAAACTTGATGATTGAGTTGGAGGCGTGCATGGCCACGCAGTCGTGGGTGAACAGGGAGAACAGGAGAGGGCTCAGAACGCACCCTTGTGGGGCCCCAGTGTTGAGGATCAGCGGGGTGGAGATGTTGTTACCTACCCTCACCACCTGGGGGCGGCCCGTCAGGAAGTCCAGTACACAGTTGCATAGGGCGGGGTCGAGACCCAGGAGCAGTTGTTGTTGCCATCCTGTACCTGTCCCGCAAGTGTGATGTTCAGATTTACAGATCCTGTGCAGGTGTTGTTACATGTGGTCTGCCACTGCGAGGACGATCAGCTGTCTGTCCTTTCTCCCTGTAGCACTGTCTTAGGCGTGTCAATTTATTGCGCTGGCCACATCTGCAGTCTTCATGCCTCCTTGCAGCATGCCTAAGGCACGTTCACGCAGATGAGCAGGCACCCTGGGCTTCATTCTTTTGGTGTTTTTCAGAGTCGGTAGAAAGGCCTCTTTAGTGTCCTAAGTTTTCATAACTGTGACCTTAATTGCTTACTGTCTGTAAGCTGTTAGTGTCTTAACGACTGTTCCACAGGTGCCTGTTTATGGTTCATTGAACATGCATGGGAAACAGTGTTTAAACCCTTTACAATGAAGATCTGTGAAGTTATTTGGATTTTTTACAGATTATCCTTGAATGACAGGGTCCTGAAAAAAGGACATTTATTTTTTTGCTGAGTTTAGATTAGCTGAACTGTGAACCATAATCCTGACTCGTAACGTTACTCCCTAAATTAATCTGCAGGTAGCTAACAAACCAGTTTCAATGTTAGCTAGCTAGCTAATATTAGGCTATAACTAGCAATGCATTTGGCTCTGAGATACAAATAATATTACTACATTGATCATATATGTAATTTTAGCTAGCAAGCCAGCCAGCTAACCACAACTAGCTAGCTAACAGTACACTTTAACTTGAAATGAACCTTCTGACCAAATTATAAAAGTATAACATCTGATGGACACTTCTCCCACCCTGTCTTAGATGCCATGGTTTCCCTTAGTTTTATGTAGGGGAAAGGGGGATACCTAGTCAGTTGTAAAACTGAATGCCTTCAACTAAAATGTGTCTTCCGCTTTTAACCCCACCCCTCTGAATAAGGTGCGGGTGGCTGCCATAGTCGACATCCACGTCTTCAGCGCCTGGGGAACAGTGGGTTAACTGCCTTGCTCAGGGACAGAACGACAGATTTTTACCTTGTCAGCTTTGGGATTCGATCCAGCAACATTTCAGTTACTGGCCCAATGCTCTAACCACTAGGATACCTGCCACCCCATGTAATCTGGAGACAGGTGTTTTATGCAACATCCTTCTGTGTGTTCTCTTTTTGACTGCCTCTGCATACTGTATTTGCAATCAAACAGCAGAATTTTCTCCAACTACTTAGCTTTCAAACTCTAATTCCACCGTGCATTACCACTGATTTCAAAACTTGGTCCTCCAGAAAGTGGAGAGCAACACTTTTGCAGTTCTACTACATTATATAGTTCAAAAAAGCAGGGTTAGAAAGGATGACCTACACATATTGAACAGCTCATGTTATAGACAGAAGCGTGATTGCTACAAGGCAGACCAGTTCGAACTCATCTTTCGACATGTCCGGCCCATCCATTATCTCAGCCAATCATGGCTAGTGGGAAGGTACCTGTTTTTTCTTGGATAAACCAACTATGTTCGTAATTTAAAACATGTATTCAAATTTACAGATGTCATACAAGTTTGTTTTTCAGGCACATGAAATTTCACATGTTCCAGAACAAATTCCTACTCTAAAACCCATTTAGATTTTTTTTTAAATGTTAAGTACAAATGCCTGTCCTGTGAAGTAGTGATGCTCCACATACGCCTAATTTCCTGAAACGAGTCACATTCTAGCAATTACATTTACTTTTGATACTTAATTATATTTAAAACCAAATACTTTTAGACTTTTACTCAAGTAGTATTTTATCGGGTGACTTTAACTTTTATTTGAGTAATTTTTTAGTGTACTGTATTGTTTTATTAATGTACTGTATGACAATTGAGTACTTTTTACATCACTGACCAGCAGGCAAGGCAGCTGTGATATTCAGACATGCTAGCTAATCTTGCTTGATTGATAGCCTGAAATGGCTTCTTGTTAGCTAGGTAGCTGCAATCACTGTGGCGTGTAGTGTGGTGCACAATACTGCACTATTGCACCAGCGTGAGATGCCGCTACACGGGGCCGTACTTCAGGACCTCAGACAACGCTAGAATGACCTCCGGCCACCAATGGCAGCGATGCCAGTCCTTCCTAGTGCAAGGGCGCAAATTGACCCGATCGCTGAGCATCTTGCACGAAATGCATAACTTAATGGAAAGTATTTGATGTATAGGCCTACCCTAGTCTAATCAACACACAAGCAGGTACCACCACTCTTAACCCTACAAAACATAGGCCAAACAGTATTTTATGTGTATAATAGGATTGTAAAACCAATTGCCTGGCAATACTCTAGTCCAAAAACAGGGTTCACACACAATAGAGTCTAGACAAAGTAGCCAATTTCATTTTCGAGATATAATTTATTCTTGCAAGAGGGAGAAAAAAAACTGTAAAAAGGAATGGGCTAGTTTTAAGTGTCTAAATTGTGTGCAAAATTCTTTGGATTTTTGGAATGTACGCCGGCTATTTGTTTTATAACCCTATTATACTGCCACCAAAAACTGTTTGTTTTACATTCAAGGTTAAGGGTGGTAGTACATACTTGCGTGTTGAATAGCCTAGGCTACCGTATCCGACAGTAGCCTTTCCGTGCAAGTCAACCATTGTTAAAAGGATACAACCCTTTTTTTCAATTTTTGCCTGTAGCTCAGGCCATGAAGCAAGGATATACATATTCTTGGTGCCATTTGAAAGGAAACACTTTGCTGTTTGTGGAAATGTGAATGGAATGTAGGAGCATATAACACAATATATCTGATAAAAGGTAAATCAAAGAAAAAAACAACCGTTATTTTGTAGTTTTTTGTACTATCTTCTTTGAAATGCAAGAGAAAGGCCATAGTGTATTATTCCAGCCCAGGTGCCATTTATATTTTGGCCACTAAATGGCAGCAGTGTATGTGCAATGTTTTAGACTGATCTGATGAACCATTGAATGTCTGTTAAAAATGTTGTATCAAGATTGCCCAAATGTGCCTAATTTGTTTATTAATAACTTTTCATGTTCAAAATTGTCCTCAAACAATAGCGTTTTATTATTTCACTGTAATAGCTACTGTAAATTGGACAGTGAAGTTAGATTCACAAGAATTTAAGCTTTCTGCCAATATCAGATATGTCTATGTCCTGGGAAATGTTCTTGTTACTTACATCCTCATGCTAATCACGTTAGCTCAATCATCACGTAGAAGGGACACCGATTCAGAAAAAGTTTAAGAAAGCACAATTGTGCTCAACCAAATGAAGGATGGTTCACAGATAAAAAAATAGACCAGAAGTCCAGAAAATTATTTTTGCTTGTTAATTTAGTTTCTTTAGTTTTTTCTTGCATTTACTCAGACAGGGTAGTGGTTTCTCTAGCTGCTGAAAATTCAGAAAACTCAGTTCTGTCAAGGGCTAGGCTACTTGTGTGCGAACCACTCTTCCATTTGAACCCATTTGTTAACCTTTTCACGTGTGAGTTCCAAATATCTCTAACCATTCCAAATATCTCTAACCTTCGCCCATGCTTGCCTTCAAAACAAGGCATACTGCCTGCTAATTATCAATAGGCTATGTTTCAACTTGTCAATTTCTAATTATTTTCCATCAAGTTTTATTTTCTAACAACAGATTGAATTGCGGTGTGTTCCTTCTCCTCGTTAATTTGTCTGAGAAGTAGCCCATTTCACTCTTGTGGACAATTTATATCTGAGGCTAAGCAGCCAAACTTCTCTCTTCAAGTGAGCACAAGCACATCCCGAGTGTTTCCCCAGATCAAGGATGAAGACATTGCACGTCTCTAGTCAGAACAGGCCTTACACAAATGTTTTCCCCTAGCACATTTTCTGGCTGGCTCCCTCATTGCCTTGATGGTTGTTTTTCTTACAAATTGGACTTTGGACATGTGTGCATTCCTATTAAAGTAAGTGGCTTATTTTCTCTATATCATGTTGTCATTTCTGCTGTAACACCATATGTATGTATGGATCATAATGTATTTACTGTTTTGTTGACATGTTTTCAAGTTCTGGTGACAAATCATGCATTCCGATTCATGCATAGATTGTAATGGACACATATGAAGTGTGTAAAATACTTGAATATTGTACTGATTATGATGAGCTAATGCTAAGCTATTTGCCGGCTATGTGTGGCGGCATGTTTGTTGACATCATACAATGCATTCTGTTTGTCACGTTAGTGTCTGTTAAAGATGTTATAACAAGGGATAGTTCTCTCAAGTGACTTATGGTGCTTTCAAGACAACTGTGAACTCTGAAAAATACTAGGTAAAATAATGACTTCAATAATCTTCAGGTTGGAAAGTTGGAGCTCTAGAATAGGCCCGAGGTCCCGAGTTGGAATTCCAAATTGGATGACTGTCCAAAAAGTTGTCCCCCCCCCCCCCGAGTTCCCAGTTGTCTTGAACGCGGCATCAGATTGTACATTTGGTACCTCAGGGTTGCCAACTCAGACCCTCCTTTCCAGGGGATTTATTTTTATTTAGCTGATAAACTCCTGTGTTTGCCCCCCATTTATTGATACATCCCCCATCATAGTAGTATTTCCTGCATCATACTGTATCTCCACACATTACCTTCCCCCTTTTCTACCCCCCCGCGGACTTGAAAACCCCCCACAAATTAAATGAACACTCCCCCCACAAACCCCCCCAAAATGGTTTCATCCCTGTTTAGCTTTTGCACTGCAGTAGGCTTGTAATTGATGTGTCAAAAACAGTGAACCACTTGTCAAGTCATGCTCCGGTTCTTGTATATACTGTAAGAAGTACATAAACAATTTGTAATATGCTGAAAAGTGACTAAACTCAGTTAATATTTTTCAGGCAATGAGTGCAGCCATCTTTGACTTTGTTTCTTTACGTTTTATAGTGAATTACATTCTGGGATTAGGAAGTTTTCGCTTGTCAAAGGTAAACACACATGGCTGCTATCATAAATAATTTAGCTGCTGTTAGCTTAGCTGACACACATTTATTTTCTTGTGCTCACCAGGGACGTGGTACATTGTATACTAATTGTATACTGTTAGGTCGCTAACTTATGTTTTGTTTTTTATCGGCGCAACCTGTTATTTAGACTGGTTTATGGAATGAGTTTGGCTGTGGATGTGTTCCGTGTGATGCTTGCATGATGAAGTTTGCATTTTTCTTTAACAATAAAAGATCAAATTGAGGGATAAAGTTTAAGACCTTTATTTTCCATCAGTACCAAAAAATATTTAGATGCTGTTCAGACATTGTGTTTGCGTCATACGTTTTGTTGATACTGTTCCAATCACGTATTTGAGATTGTATGCGGCAAGGACCACTCAACACTGATCACAAATCCGTGATTGTACGTGTAAAGGAGTTAAGAAACGACACAATGCAATAGTGCATGCCAGACAACTCAAAGCTTTCCATTAATTAATTATGCTACAGCAAGCATTTGAAAACCAAAAATTGCTAAATAAATCACAGTGCGTTTTTTTTTACATAACATGTTACTGATTATCAGCAATGGAGTGTTAAGGCTATCAATGCTTTGGCGCATTGTGTCCAGCTCCCTGCACAGCATTTGGAACCCCTCCAGTTGTTGGTTGAGTAAGGACTGATCAGCAGCATTAGCACTATCGAGGCGTTGCAGGGCTCTATGTTGTTGCCTCAGTTGTGTGAGGGTAGAAATCGGGATTGGACCTGCGTTCACCATTTACTCTTTTCTTCTACAGAATCCCTATCTGTCTGAGGATCCCGGACAGGAGGTCGATGAACCGGAAAACCTGATAGAGGGAGCATATATTTAGTTTAAATGATATGTTCGAAAACAATTAGTTATGCATTCTAGTCTAGTAGCCTGCAAATATCAACTTGTTAGAATATAATGTTTGATTGAAAACAAACAAAACATTTTCCATTATCCAAAATGAATTAAACAAGCACCATGCAGTAGGCTTAGCCTAGGACGATAATAATTTCATGGGCACAGCATATTTTGGACACTGATGCTTACCTGGTATGCTAACATCCTCCGAACTAGGGCTGTGGCGATCATGACATTTTGTCAGCCGGTGACTGTCAAGAATATAACTGCCGGTCTCACGGTAATTGATTGTTAATTACCATAAGCAAATGTAGGATCTTCTGGCTTCCACACACAGCCTACAAGCCACCGATGCAGACCTTTGGAACATCTACAGTTAAAAAAGTATAATAAATCCATGTAAATCCATGATTTATTTCAGACAGGTCTAAAGAAACATGATATGAAGAAAATGTAGTCTATTTCAGAAGAACAAAATGGCATACTTTGCGTTGTCTGCCCTGATCTGGCTATGCCATATGGCTGTGGGCTAAACTAGTTTATTTAGCAGACAAGATTTGCTTAGAATTCAGTGACTTCATTTTATAGTATGAAGAATAAAATTGATCATAGCTGAATAAAATAGAAAGGATATTTTCTCCAAAGGATTTGATGGTGTGTGCCCATGTCGTTATTCTGTGTTGAGCGGTTAACAAAAAAACAGATTGTCCTATATGGTTAATTTTGAGTTATTTATGTAACTTTCATTGTGATAAAAATGTTGGGCTATCTGTTTAGATTGTTTATGTATTGACATTAATACATCTTGCTCAGCTGCCACAGCTATTAATCAAAATATAGATATGATCCCTGAGAGTAACCTCATAAATGATAAAAAATATAGTCTACCATATTCACAAAATGGACACCATGTACTGTAGCTTTAAAATAAACTTGCGATTTGTATCTTTATCATTATTTTTAGTTGCATTATTATTGCTGTTTTATGAGGATAGTGATGGTGTATACATTTTCCTGCTGGCTATACTTTACTGGTGCAAACATGTACAGTACATTACATTTGGAGAATCCTTAGCGCAACAATACGATTGCATTACTGCATTTATCAGTGTATTCTTCGATAAGCTACCATTGAAGTAGTCAATGATCAATTGTCATGGCTTCCAACAAGATGAGCAAACTGTTCCCTGTAAAACTGCTTATGCCCCCTCGCTATCTGCCTCCCCCATATCTGCCAACTCCTCTGGCTGAGCAATATGAAAGCTGTATTATTTTTCAACCTGAATTATCTGTGCTGTTGATGCATGGTGCAATTCATTTTTTTAAATTACATTTTCCAAGCTTAAACATTATCCTTGCAAAATGGGGACAGGAGTATTAAGCACAGCTGAATTAAAACTATACATAACAGTAATTAAAACCACTGCACCAGCAATCATCAGGCACAGAGGAAAGCAGTTGTGTTGTGTATTGTCACAGACTGAAAGCTCTATTCATCTGTACCTTTTTATTCGGGCAGGTGCTCCAAAAACAAATGATAAGATAGTACAACATTACATTACATTATTTACTTTTTATTACTCTCACAGGATTTCATTATATTTTACAGTTTACGAGTCTTGGAACAATTCAGAACATTTGTCTAGTTTTTCCCCATTTATATATGAGTGTGCCTGCCATCATCTATCGTCATTGAACCAGCTTCAAATCAAATCAAATTGTATTTGTCATATGTGCCCAATACAACAGGAGTGAAAAGCTTAAGTAAGCAGTACAGAGTTCCTGGATGGCAGGACGCTTGGCCCCGGTGATATACTGGGCCATGCACACTGTCCTCTGAAGTTCCTTGCGGTCGGAGGCCAAGCAGTTGCCATACCAGACAGTGATGCGGCCCGTCAGGATGCTCTCAATGGTGCAGCTGTAGAACCTTTTGAGAGTCTTAGGACCCATATCTAATCTTTTCAGTATACCGAGGGGGAAAAGGTTTTGTCGTGCCCTCATCACAACTGTCTTGGTGTGCTTGGACCATATTAGTTTGTTGGTGATGTGGACGCCAAAGGAACTTGAAGCTCTCAACCTGCTCGGTCCTCCTTTTCCTGTAGTCCACAATCATCTCCCTTGTCTTAATCACGTTGAAGGAGAGGGTGTTGTCCTTGCACCACACGGTCAGATCTCTGACCTCCTCCCTATAGGCTGTCTCATCGTTATTGGTGATCAAGCCTAACACTGTTGTGTCATCAGCAAACTTAATGATGGTGTTGGAGTCGTGCCTGCCGTGTAGTCATGAGTGAACAGGGAGGGCAGGAGGGGGCTGAGCATTGAGCGGGGCGGCAGGGTAAACTAGTCGTCAGAGCGTTGGACTAGTAACCGGAAGGTTGCAAGTTCAAACCCCCGAGCTGACAAGGTACAAACCAGTCGTTCTGCCCCTGAACAGGCAGTTAACCGATTGTTCCTAGGCCGTCATTGAAAATAAGAATTTGTTCTTAACTGACTTGCCTAGTTAAATAAAGGTAAAATAAAAAGAAAATGTAAGTTTATCATAGCCTTTATTTTATACAGGTGTTGAGGATCAGCATGTGTTGAGGATCAGCATGTGTTGTTACCTACCCTTACAACCTGGGGGCAGCCCATCAAGAAGTCCAGGATCCAGTTGCAGAGGGAGATGTTTAGACCCAGGGTCCTTAGCTTAGTGATGAGCTTTGAGGGCACTATGGTGTTTAATACTGAGCTGTAGTCAAATAAAAGCATTCACATAGGTGTTCCTTTTGTCCAGATGGGAAAGGGCAGTGTGGAGTGCAATAGAGATTGCATAATCTGTGGATCTGTTGCGGCGGTATGCAAGTTGGAGTGGGTCTAGCTTTTCTGGGATAATGGTGTTTATGTGAGCCATGACCAGCCTTTCAAAGCATTTCATGGCTACAGACGTGAGTGCTACGGGTCCGTAGTCATTTAGGCAGTGTTCTTGTGCACAGGGACTATGGTGGTCTGCTTGAAACATGTTGGTATTACAGACTTGGACAGGGAGAGGTTGAAAATGTCAGTGAAGACACTTGCCAGTTGGTAAGCGCATGCTTGGAGTACATGTCCTGGTAATCCGTCTTGCCCTGCGGACTTGTGAATGTTGACCTGTTTGATAGTCTTACTCACATCGGCTGTGGAGAGCGTGATCACACAGTTGTCCGGAACAGCTGATTCTCTCATGCATGTTTGTGGTTTACTCCTCAATTCCATTGGAAGAATCCTGGAAACATATTCCAGTCTGTGCTAGCAATGCAGTCCTGTAGTTGAGCATCTGCGTCATCTGATCACATTTTATAGACCGAGTCACTGGTGCTTCCTGCTTAAATTTCTTGTAAGCAGGAATCAGGAGGATAGAATTATGGTCAGATTTGCCAAATGGGGGGAAAGCTTGCTCTTGTGAGCTCACATTATGTTTCTCCTGTCAAGTGAAGTGAAATAAAACATGAGTGCAGTGGTCAGTCTGTTTTCATCAACCACTTCAAAGTGGTGAGATGATAGCAGCTGAATAACTGTCACTGAGTAACTGTAACAAACACAGTAACTGTCAGAACCAGAGTGTGTACAATCAAAGCACCAGCTTGCAAGGTGAGTGACAAGGGTAATTTAAAAAAAAAGTACCTTTATTTATACAGGTTTTTTCTCATTGAGATAACATCTCTTTTCCAAGAGAGACCTGGTCCAATAGCAGCAGAGGGAGCAACGTTTCAGACAAAACAACTTACATACACTAACACAACATTAAACAAACATACAGTACAACAAAAACATTGTACATTATTAAAAACACAAACGTCTTGACTAAAAACAGCTGGCCTAAAAACAATTACACTCTTCTATGATGTATACATCGATCAAGTGTTTTTTAAAACTTCTTGCGACTCTCAAACCCGGATCCGGGAGTGTAATCATCGCCTCAAATTAATTAGCATAACGCAGCGGACATAAATATCCCCTAGAAAATGTTCCTATTCATGAAAATCACAAATGAAATATATTGAGACACAGCTCAGCATTTTGTTAATCACACTGTCATTTCAGATTTTCAAAATATGCTTTACAGCCAACGCTACACAAGCATTTGTGTAAGTTTATCATAGCCTAACATAGCATTATGCCCTGCTAGCAGCAGGCAACATTTTCACGAAAATAAGAAAAGCAATCAAATGAAATCATTTACCTTTGAAGAACTTTGGATGTTTTCACTCAGGAGACTCCCAGTTAGATAGCAAATGTTCCTTTTTCCCCAAAATATTACTTTTGTAGGCGAAATAGCTCCGTTTGTTCTTCACGTTTGGCTGAAAAATCGACCGGAAAATGCGGTCACTAAACGCCAAACTTTTTTCCAAATTAGCTCCATAATATCGACAGAAACATGGCAAACGTTGTTTAGAATCAATCCTCTAGGTGTTTTTCACATATCTATTCGATAATATATCCACCGGGACAATTGGTTTCTCACAAGAAGCGATTGGAAAAATGGCTACTTCTGTACTTTACGCAAGATTTTCTGCGGGAGCCATCATGTGACCACTTGCTCAATGTGGTCCCTTACGGCTATTCTTCAACTTAAATGCGTAAAAAGACGTCACAATGCTGTAGACACCTTGGGGAGTACGTAGAAAGCGTAAGCTCATTCGTAGCCGATTCACAGCCATATAAGGAGTCATTGACATGCAGCGCTTTCAAAATATGGGGCACTTCCTGGTTGGATGTTCATCTGGGTTTCGCCTGTAACATCAGTTCTGTTGCACTCACAGACAATATCTTTGCCATTTTGGAAACGTCAGAGTGTTTTCTATCCAAAGCTGTCAATTATATGCATAGTCGAGCATCTTGTCGTGACAAAAACGTTTTTTATCCAAAAATGAAAATACTGCCCCCTAGTTACAAAAGGTTCAACTCCACCAACGAAACTAGATCATCACATTTTAAAATGGTCATGACAGAATTCCAGGACCACGGAGCTAAGTAACTAAAACTATTTCTACCATGTCTTGTTCAAATGTTGGTACTGTTAGAAGCAAATCAGAATGGGACCGTTATTTATATTAATTTACTGACATGACTAAAAAAGAACAGAGATAAAATGGCATATTACCCAATATGGCCTTATAAATCAGTGTATACCAGTGTTTAAGTCTATGCAAGGTCAATGACGACCAGCCAATAGCGCTGTAGAGATCACAATGATGTGTTAGACATTTCTGATTTGAAATTAACCTTAGGGCTGTGTCGTGACGTTGTATTATTTAATGTGACGACTGGTGTTCGTCGAATGATTAAAAGTTTCTAATTGCGTGATCACCTGAATCAAGCAATTATTAACTTATTAACCTGGGGCACCATGGGAAAACTAGTTTTTATTGAGTTTCTATTTCCCAAATTAACTCAAAGAATATCACTTTTACAACAGCCGCTAATTAACCAGTTACCTCTACAATCTCGTTCTGAACGTAGTATAGTCCGTGAATCTGCACGGACCCGGGTCTCACCAATGAGTTCGTACCACACCAATCTTTGTTGAATATTTATTGACGAGACAGCTAAAATGATACACATTATTATAGGCTATTGATTAGAACTTAGCATAACGGGCCAACACATTATGGCGTGTGTTACCCAAAACGGGGATTTCAAAGAGAGAGAGAAAAGCTATGCTATTCTAACCCAAGCCTTGCCCCAAACTGCCACTCTTATGGGTCAGAATATAATGATGTAATTACGTGGGGAAGGTCTCCGAGGATTCCCTGCGTGGACCGTTCAGGGGACCGTTCATGCTGTTCAGGCTGCTGCTATGACGCACTTCGCCGGCGCACCTTTCTAGTCTTCCTCACGATGTCAGTGTCCTTTTTTCTTAGGAGTCTGTTCCCTCACCCTTGCTCTGGAAGGGGTCTTCTGAGGACAGACAGCTTTGTAGCTCAGAGCTCACAGCATAGGAATGAAACCGTTTAGATACCACGATTCGCTGGGATTGGATGCTAGGGGGTCCGGCTTGAATTCACCCGCTTAGACACAGCTACTCATCTGTAGCTTGGGTAGAAAATACTGTATTTCTTTGTCTTCAAACTTGTGTTGCGTTCTGGGTTCGCTGACTTTTTAGACCTTGGCTGCAGCTTGGATCACGTAGTCTTCTCTGTAAATTCTTTACTCACAGGTTTTATACCCTTGGTTCAAAAGTGGGCGTAACCGTCTTTAGGGCAATTCTCTGGGCGTACCAAGTTAACTTCTTGCGTCGAGCAATCCGGGAGCGTAGTCATAGCCTCAAGCTCATTACCATAACGCAACGTTAACTATTCATGAAAATCGCAAATGAAATGAAATAAATATATTCACTCACAAGCTTAGCCTTTTGTTAACAACACTGTCATCTCAGATTTTCAAAATATGCTTTTAAACCATAGCTACACAAGCATTTGTGTAAGAGTATTGATAGCTAGCATAGCATTAAGCCTAGCATTCAGCAGGGAACATTTTCACAAAAACAAGAAAGCATTCAAATAAAATAATTTACCTTTGAAGAACTTTGGATGTTTTCAATGAGGAGACTATCAGTTAGATAGCAAATGTTCATTTTTTCCAAAAATATTATTTGTGTAGGAGAAATCACTCCGTTTTGTTCACGTTTGGCTAAGAAAAAAAACAAAAATTCAGTCATTACAACGCCGAACCTTTTTCCAAATTAACTCCATAATATCGACAGAAACATGGCAAACGTTTAGAATCAATCCTCAAGGTGGTTTTCACATATCTATTCGATGATAAATCATTTGTGGCAGTTGGGTTTCTCCTTGGAAGCAAACAGAAAAAAAATATTTTCGAGCATCTTTTCATGACAAAATATCTTGATTCAAACGGGAACGTTTTTCATCCAAAAATTAATAGAGCGCCCCCTATATCGAAGAAGTTAAGAGCAAGGTCTAGGTTTTTCTCAAATCCAATTCTAGACAACTAACTTAACATTTCCTCTTTACCAAAACGTTCCCTTTGATTTGGACATTTTTCCACACAACGTAGAGTCAGCTTAAAATCATACAGATTCTGTTGTATGATGTTAACCTGTTAGATCTCTAGGGGCGCTATTTCATTTTTGGATAAAAAACGTTCCCGTTTTAAGAGCGATATTTTGTCACGAAAAGATGCTCGACTATGCATATTCTTGACAGTTTTGGAAAGAAAACACTCTGACACAGTTTCAGAATCTGCAAAGATTTTGTCTGTAAGTGCCCCAGAACTCATTCTACAGGCGAAACCAAGATGATGCATCAACCAGGAATTAGCAGAATTTCTGAAGCTCTGTTTTCCATTGTCTCCTTATATGGCTGTGATTGCGCAAGGAATGAGCCTACACTTTCTGTCGTTCGCCCAAGGTCTTAGCAGCATTGTGACGTATTTGTAGGCATATCATTGGAAGATTGACCATAAGAGACTACATTTTCCAAGTGTCCGCCTGGTGTCCTGCGTGGAATTCGGTGCGCAATTGCCAGCTGCTTGTACTTTACCATTTGATTCAGGGGAGAAACCATGTGTCCAAGAACGATGTATCAATGAAGAGATATGTGAAAAACACCTTGATGATTGATTCTAAACAACGTTTGCCATGTTTTCAGTCGATATTATGGAGTTAATTTGGAAAAAAGTTCGCGTTTTGAGGACTGAATTTTCGGGGTTTTTTTGGTAGCCAAATGTGATGTATAAAACGGAGCTATTTCTAATACACAAAGAATCTTTTTGGAAGAACTGAGCATCTGCTATCTAACTGAGAGTATCCTCATTGAAAACATCAGAAGTTCTTCAAAGGTAAATTATTTTATTTGAAGGCTTTTATGTTTTTGTTGAAATGTTGCGTGCTGGATGCTAACGCTAATGCTAACGCTAAATGCTTTGCTAGCTAGCTACTTTTACACAAATTATTGTTTTCCTATGGTTGAGAAGCATATTTTGAAAATCTGAGATGACAGTGTTGTTTACAAAAGGCTAAGCTTGCGAGATGGCATATTTATTTCATTTCATTTGCGATTTTCATGAATAGTTAACGTTGCGTTATGGTAATGAGCTTGAGGCTGTAGTCACGATACCGGATCCGGGTTTGGGAGATCAGAGAGGTTAAATGCTCGTTGGACATTTTCAAAAGCTAAAAATAAACTACTACCACTTGAATAAAGAACAGTATCATCTGCATAAAAATTAACATACGCTGTTTAAATAAGATCCCCCATATTGTTGATATACAAAATTAACAACAGTGGGCCCAAAATAGAACCTTGCGGAACACCTGAGCACACCTCTACGGACTCAGATTTACAACCATCCTCCATTACACATTGTGTACGATTTGATAGGTAATTTATAAACCAATCTAGAGCATGACCAGTAATTCCACAACCTTTGCACTAACATAGCATGGTCAACGGTGTCAAAAGCCTTCGATAAAATCAATAAAAACAGACACACAATGTAACTTCTTATCAAGAGCACAGTGGATGTCATTTAAAACCTTCAATGTTGCTGAAACAGTGCTGTGGCCAGATCTTAAACCTGATTGCATTCCATTTAAGATATTGTTTTCTTGGAAGTAGACCTTTAGCTGCCTACTAACTAAGGACTCAGTGACAGTACAGACAATTTCGATATGGGTTGATAGTTGTAAAGCAGCGAAGGATCTCCACCTTTCAGGAGAGGCAGTACAAAAGCAGATTTCCATAACTTGGGGATTTCTTTAACATAAAGTGTTAGGTTAAAAATACATGTTAAGGGGGAGTAATGACGTCTGCAGCTAGGTGTAGGAGGCGGAGGTATAGTTCATCAGGGCCAGGGGATTTTTTAAATCAATTTCTTTCAGGGCTTTACACACTTCTGAAACAGAGAAGGATGAAAATGAGAACCTGGTGGAGGAGTGCACAGGGGTGTCAGGTAATTTCATAGGGGGCTCAATTATACCTTAGACCTTTTCAAATAAACTGCCTGCATCTAAAAAATGCATATTCAAGACTTGCAGAAAGGAGGTTCTCTCAGTTACAATCTGTGTATCGACCAACAATTGTTTGGGAAGCTGTGTATCTTTTTTGCACTCCAAACACTTCACTAGTTCCCAAAATTTGGATGGATTATTTAAATGTTGTGAAGTAGATTTCAGGTAGTGGTCTGCTTTCAATTTACGCATCATAGCCACACCCATATCTCGAAGATGTTTAAAAGCCATCCAATCAACCGCCAAACCAGTCCCTCTTTCTTTAGCCCACATAGCATTTCGTTCCCTTATGATTTTTGTAAGTTTCTTAATAAATCAAGGGTTTTCTCTGCCCTTAATCCAACATTTTTTAAAAGGGGCATGTCTATTGCACACATGCTGGAATGCGTTATGGAAGTAAGAAAAGGATAGTTTAACATCAGGGATTAATTCCATTCTATTCCATTCAATGCTAGATACATCATGTAAAAAACCTTGAATATCAAACTGCTTCCAATTTCTTTTCATAATAACACATGGAGATTTCTTAGGAATTTTACCATCTCTCACACGGATCACTTTTCACTATGCACATGGTAATACACGTAATATATAAAAGACGTCGTGACACATAACTTTATTGCAGAAATAGTTTGACTTAAAAGTGTGCCCAAAGTAAACTGCCTGCTACTCAGGCCCAGAAGCTAGGATATGCATTAGTAGATTTGGATAGAAAACACTCTGAATTTTCTAAAACTGTTTGAATGATGTCTGTGAGTATAACATAACTTATTTGGCAGGCGAAACCCCGAGGACAAACCATCCAGGAATTTTTTGTTTTGAGGTCACTCTTTTCAAGGGTATTTCTATGTGGATCTAAATTTCTAAGGCACTTGATTGCAGTTCCTATAATTTCCACTCGATATCAACAGTCTTTAGAAATTGGTTGATGTTTTTCCTTTGAGAAATGAAGAAGTAGGGCTGTTCAGAACGAAGGTCGAGTCTAGTGTACTGTTGTGGCTGGGGCGCATGACCTGAAAGCTCGCTCCACTTTGTTTTTATCCGATATTGAACACAGTTTATCCCGTCTTACATTTTATTGATTATTTAAGTTAAAAAATACATTCATTTGGATTAGGAAAGTTGTTTGAAATGTTTGGACAAAGATTACAGGTTTTTTATTAGATATTTTGTAGTCATGTTGTGCGAGTTGGAACCTGTGTTTTTCTGGATCAAACGCGCCAAATAAATTGATATTTTGGAGATATAACGACGGAATTAATCGAACAAAAGGACTATTTGTGATGTTTATGGGACATATTGGAGTGCCAACAGAAGAAGCTATTCAAAGGTAAGGCATTAATTATTTCATTATTTCTGAGTTTTGTGTCGCGCCTGGCGGGATGAAATATGTTTGTCTGTGTTTGTTTGATTGGGTGCTGTCCTCAGACAATTACATGGTTTGCTTTCGCTGTAAAGCTTTTTTGAAATCTGACACCGTGGCTGGATTAACAAGAAGTCAAGCTTTAATTTGACATATTGCATGTGTATTTTCAAGAATGTTAAATATTTACAATTCTATAGTTTGAATTTGGTGCCCTGCACTTTCACTGGAAGTTGGTCAGGTGGGACGGTATCGTCCCATCTAGCCTAGAGAGGTTAACCTTTTTGGGATAGGGGGAAGCATTTTCACTTTTGGATGAATAGCATGCCCAGAGTGAACTGCCTTCTACTCTGTCCCAGATGCTAATATATGCACATTATTAGTATTGGATATAAAATACTCTGAAGTTTCTAAAACTGTTTGAATGATGTCTGTGAGTATTACAGAACTCATAAGGCAGGCGAAAACCTGAGAAAAATCCAACCAGGAAGTGGGACATCTGAGGTTTGTCGTTTTTCAAAGCTTGGCCTACCGAACACACACTGAGATATGGATAAAGTTGCACTTCCTACGGCTTCCACTAGATGTCACCCGTCTTTAGAAACTTGAATGAGGTTTCTACTATAAAGGAGGGGCTCATAAGACCTCTTTGAGTCAGTGGTCTGGCAGAGTGCCTTGGTCTCATGACGCTCGCTACCGACAGAGTTACCTCTCGTTCCAGTGCTTTTCTGAAGACAAAGCAATTCTCTGGTTGGAACACTGTTTTATGTTTAAAAAAAAACTAAAGATTGATTCCATACATTGTTTGACATGTTTCTAAAGGACTGTAATGGAATTTTTGTCTGGATGAAGTGCCTGCGCCTCATGAACATGGATTACTGGGCTGAACACGCTAACAACAAGTGGCTATTTGGACATAAATTATGAAATTTTATGGAACAAATCAGTCATTTATTGTTGAACTGGGATTCCTGGGAGTGCCTTCTAATGAAGATCATCAAAGGTAAGTTAATATTTATGGTGTTGTTTCTAACTTTGTTGACTCCAAAATGGCGGATATTCCTCTGGCTGTTATGGGTTCTGAGCGCCGTTCTCAGATTATGCTTTTTCCATAAAGTTTTTTTAAAATCTGACATTGGTTGCATTAAACCTCTTGGTGTTAAGGGGAAGTATTTTCATTTTTGGAAAAAAAACGTTCCTGTTTTAAACGGGATATTTTGTCAGGGAAAAGATGCTAGAATATGCATATAATTGACAGCTTTGGATAGATAACACTCTAACGTTTCCAAAACTCTAAATATATTGTCTGTGAGTATAACAGAACTGATGTTGCAGGCGAAAGCCTGAGAAAAATCCAATCCGGAAGTGCCCCAGGTTTTGAAAGCGCTGCGTTCCAATGACTCCCTATTCAGCTGTGAATGTACCATCAACGAGCTTACGCTTTCTACGTATTCCCCAAGGTGTCTACAGCATTGTGACGTAGTTTACGCATTTCTGTTGAAGAATAGCCGTAGACGGCACCATTGCGTAAGTGGTCACATGGTGGCTCCGAGAGAGATTCTCGCGTAAAATATAGAGGTAGCCATTATTCCAATCGGTCCTAGTGAAAAACAAATTTTCCCAACGGATATATTATCGAATAGATATTAGAAAAACACCTTGAGGATGGATTCTAAACAATGTTTGCCATGTTTCTGTCGATATTATGGAGCTAATTTGGAATATTTTTCGGCGTTGTGGTGACCGCAATTTCCGTGCGATTTCCCAAACGTGAAGAACAAACGGAGCTATTTCGCCTACAAAAATAATATTTTGGGAAAAAAATGAACTTTGGCTGTCTACCTGGGAGTCTCGTGAGTGAAAACATCCGAAGTTCATCAAAGGTAAACGATTTAATTTGATTGCTTTTCTGATTTCCGTGACAAGGTTGCCTGCTGCTAGCAGGGCATAATGCTATGCTAGGCTATGATAAACTTACAAATGCTTGTCTAGCGTTGGCTGTAAAGCATATTTTGAAAATCTAAGATGACAGGGTGATTAACAAAGGCTAAGCTGTGTTCCAATATATTTCACTTGTGATTTTCATGAATAGGAATATTTTCCAGGAAGATGTATGTCCGTTGTGTTATGCTAATTGGTGTCAGATGATGACAACGGTCCCGTTCATGGGATGGGGTGTCACTACAGGTTAAGGAGAAGTCTATCTTTAATTCTGTAAATAACACCTTTATCTTTTATCAATGTTTATTATGAGTATTTCTGCAAAATCACCGGATGTTTTGGATTCAAAACATTGCTGCACGTTAGGCGCCAATGTAATCTGAGATTTCTGGATATAAATATGCACATTATCGAACAAAACCTACATGTATTGTGTAACATGATGTCCTATGAGTGTCATATGATGAAGATCATCAATGGTTAGTGATTAATTTTAATCTATATTTCTGCTTTTTGTGACTCTTATCTTTGGCTGGAAAAAATGTTGTGTGGTATTTCGACTTGGCTATGATGATATGTTGTGCTTTCGCTATAAAGCATTTTTGATATCGGACACAATGGGTAGATTAACAAGATGTTTATCTTTCATTTACTGTAATGGACTTGTTAATGTGTGAAAGTTACATATTTCAAAAAAATATTTTTGAATTTCGCGCGCTGCCTTTACAGCGGAATGTTGTCGAGGGGTTCCTCTAGCAGAACCCTAGAAAGGTTAGAAAGGTTAAAATGCTAGAAAGGTTAAAACAGGTTTTTTTATGCTAGTGGCTGTATTATTTTGGGATCTATCGCATCCCACAACTGTCCCAGACTATGTTTGGAATATTTATTTCTCGCCCAGAATAGGTCCACTTTTGTACTATGGTGGATAGTAGATTGACATAGGCTAGTGCTTTTGCTGTTTTTTTGGCCTACTCATCTTGTTGGCTGTCAAAAAGTACATTTTAACAGTTCTTTCAATATCTTCAATATGCGCCTCGGAATTGGATAAGGACGTTTACAGTTGTGTCCCGGATGTGTCTGTCTTCACTTGTAGCCTGTGAGAAAGTCCTGATCACATGACTGAGAGCCATGTAAGTGAGAGTTGCTTTGGCCCGCAGCGGGGAGAAGGAAATTATAATTTTTATATTCATCCCAAAGGCACAACCGCCACTGGCCGAAAATGGCATGGATTGTTTTAGTGGTATTATGGCCACACAAAGGGGATGCAGCCGAAAAATTTGAGGCATTATCAAGTGCTTGTCAAATTGTGAAAGGGAGACTGATGAAGTGTGTCCAGTGGCTCCAATGCACGTCGAATGTGGCAGGGCAAGCTAAATAACTTCTATGCTCGCTTCGAAGCAAGTAACACTGAAACATGCATGAGTGAATCAGCTGTTCCGGACAACTGTGTGATCACGCTCCGATGTGAGTAAGACTATCAAACAGGTCAACATTCACAAGTCCGGAGGGTAAGACGGATTACCAGGACATGTACTCCAAGCATGCGCTGACCAACTGGCAAGTGTCTTCACTGTCATTTTCAACCTCTCCTTGTCTGAGTCTGTAATACCAATATGTTACAAGCAGACCAACATAGTCTCTGTGCCCAAGAACACCAAGGTAACCTGCCTAAATGACTACAGACCCTTAGCACTCACGTCTGTAGCCATGAAATGCTTTGAAAGGCTGGTCATGGCTAACATCAACACCATTATCCCAGAATCCCTAGACCCACTCCAATTTGCATACGGCCCAAAAAAAATCCACAGATGATGCAATCTTTATTGCACTCCACACTGTCCTTTCACACCTGGACAAAAGGAACATCTGTGAGAATGCTATTCATTGACTACAGCTCAGCGTTCAACACCATAGTGCCCTCAATGCTCATCACTAAGCTAAGAACCCTGGGGCCTAAATGCCTACCTTTGCAACTGGATTGAGGATGCTGGATGCTGATCCTCAACATGGGGGCCCATCAGGGGTTTGCCATTGACAACAGCGGTAGGATCACCGACAACGATGAGACAGCCTATAGGGAGGAGGTCAGAGACCTGACCGTGTGGTGTAAGGACAACAACTTCTCCCTCAACGTGATCAAGACAAAGGATACAATTGTGGACAAGAGGAAAAGGAGGACCAAGCACGTATTCTCATCGACGGGGCTGTAGTGGAGCAGGTTGAGAGCTTAAAGTTCCTTGGAGTCCACATCAACAACAAACAGCCGTGAAGAGGGCACAACAAAACCTATTCCACCTAAGGAGACTGAAAAAATTGGGAGTCCTCAGATCCTCAAAAGGTTTAACAGCTGCACCATAAAGAGCATCCTGACGGGTTGCATCACTGCCTGGTATGGCAACTGCTCGGCCTCCGACCCCAAGGCACTATAGAGGGTAGTGCGTACGGCCCAGTACATCACCTCGGCCGAGCTTCATGCCATCCAGGACCTGTATACCAGGCGGTGTCAGAGGAAGGCCCTAAAAATGGTCAGTCTTCAGCCACCCTAGTCATAGACTGTTCTCTCTGCTACCGCACGGCAAGCGGTACCAGAGCGCGGGGGGCTTCCGAGGGGCTTCTCAAAAGCTTATACCTCGCTTATGCCTCCAAGCCATGAAAATCATGAACATCTAATCACATGGCTACCCAGACTATTTGCATTGCTCCCCCCCCCCCCCTCCCCCTCCCCCTCCCCCACTCATCTATGCTGCTGCTACTCTCTGTTATTATCTATGCATAGTCACTTTAATTACTCTACATACATGTACATATTACCTTAATTACCTCGACACCGGTGCCCCCGCACATTGACTCTGTACCAGTACCTCCTTTATATCACCCCGCTAGTGTTATTTTACTGCTGCTCTAATTATTTGTTGTTATTATCACTTACTTTTTTAAGTTATTTTCTTAAAACTGCATTGTTGGTTAAGGGCTTGTAAGTAAGCATTTCACTGATTTGAGCTCATGCCTTTCATTCAACTTCTTTCAAATCATCATTAGTCGCATCATGCAGCATTAGAACGCATTAATTTCAATGGTGATGCGGCCAAGTATGTTGAGTTCATCCACACTGACTGAAAGTAAATATCTTGAGGGACTGAGTGAAAATCAATAATATTGAAAAACCTAATATAGCTGCTCAATCACAGGCTTGATTCAAAGGAAAGTAAACATGTAATTGTTTTCATAAGACGATTGGTTTGGTTAGCCTATTCATTAGTCTGATTAATCAGGCTGGAATATTACAATTAAATGGTATATACAGCCTGAAACTAATGGCTGCAAAATCGTGTAAATGTTCCTTACAAGCTAGAATGTTGAATAAAATGACATTTAAACTTACTCTCACGGTTGTCTGTGCAGTTTGTCCTTCAGCTGCTCTAAAATTTTGACAAATTATCCACAGGAAAGTATTGTTTAACCGAATTTGTAGAGATCCTGTCGGTGCAGTATATGGTTTGGTGCAGCACCAAGGTAAAATTGTTTTTTGTTTGTTTTTTTCTCATCATTGGCTATTGAACCAAACATGCCATGACAATGACAATTGTATATTCTGAATCAGGGGAGGTTGGAGAACAATCAACACCTTTTTTGTGCGTGATTTCATTTATTTGTTGTTTGGCGGGGATTTCAATCTTCGAAAACATCTGAACTTCACACAAAAAAAGTATTGATTGTTCTCCATCCTCCATCCTCATTGCTTCAAGTCACACCCTGCCACACCCAATTATATTATGAATACAGTTTGAGGAGTTAGCAAGGTAACTTTGGTCAACTCTGAGTTAACTGTTACCACGAAAATGGCTCACCTTTTAGCCAGGTAAATTTATACGCCAACAAATCCTTCAGAGGCAGGTTCACTCAGAGCTACATTTAACCTGAATGTGTCTCGCAAACTTCATTTTTGTGTGTTAAATTTTTTTCAATGCTAAAACACTTAAACATGGAATAGTGACAAATGCATTTGAAACTTCATGCACAGTAAAACTTTTGTGTAACTTGAGTCTGGTTTTTAGGCCTCCTTGCTCACACGCTTTTTCAGTTCTGCCCACAAATTATCTATATGCTTGAGGTTAGGGCTTTGTGATGGCCACTCCAATACCTTGACTTTGTTGTCCTTAAGCCATTTTGTGAGACCAATTTGCCACGAAGCTTTAATTTCCTGAATGATGTCTTGAGATGTTGCTTCAATATATCCACATAATTTTAGTTTATCATGATGCCATCTATTTTGTGAAGTTCACCAGTCCCTCCTGCAGCAAGGCACCCCCACAACATGATGCTGCCACCCCCGTGCTTCACGGTTGGGATGGTGTTCTTTGGCTTGCAAGCCACCCCCTTTTTCCTCCAAACATAGCGATGGTCATTTTTGCCAAACAGCTATATTTTAGTTTCATCAGACCAGAGGACATTTCTCCAAAAAGTACGATCTTTGACCCCATGTGCAATGGTTTCTAGTCTGGATTTTTTTATGGAGGTTTTGGAGCAGTGGCTTCTTCCTTGCTGAGTGGCTTTTCAGGTTATGTCAATATTGTGCTCATTTTACTGTGGATATAGATACTTTTCTACCGGTTTCCTCCAGCATCTTCAGAAGGTCCGTTGCTGTTGTTCTGAGATTGATTTGCACTTTTCACACCAAAGTATGTTCATCTCTAGGAGATAGAACACATCTCCTTCCTGAGCGGTATGACGGCCGTATTGTGCAATGGTTTTTTTTACTTGCATACTATTGTTTGTACAGATGAACGTGGTACCTTCAGGCATTTGGAAATTGCTCCCAAGGATGAACCAGACTTATGGAGGTCTACAATTTTTTTTCTGAGGTCTTGGCTGATTTCTTTTGATTTGCCCATGATTTCCCGCAAAGAGGCACTAGGTTTGAAGGTAGGCCTTGAAATACATCCACAGGTACACCTCCAGTTGACTCAAAATATGTGGTACTAAATGTAATCGAGTGGACGTTACACACAAAGCCTACTCCCCCCCAGTGTCCAGCTGGGTGCCTGTTCGTTTCGTCTGCTTTCAGCGACCGTTTGATCTATTGGGCCCGTCCTCTGGTCATCCTGGCATCGAGCGGACCTTAGTGGGAAGCACTGGTGGCCCACCTTGTCCAAGGACGTGAGGGTTTATGTTTCCTCCTGCTCGGTGTGTGCCCAGTGCAAGGCTCCCAGGCATCTGCCCAGAGGGATATTACAACCCCTACCCGTTCCACAATGGCCGTGGTCGCTCCTGTCGGTGGACTTCCTGACGGATCTTCCTCCCTCACAGGGCAACACCATGATCCTTGTCGTTGTGGATCGGTTTTCTAAGTCCTGCCGTCTCCTCCCTTTGCCCGGTCTCCCTATGGCCCTATAGACTGCGGAGGCCCTGTTCACTCATGTCTTCCGGCACTACGGGGTGCCTGTGGACATAGTCACTGATTGAGGTCTCCAGTTCACGTCCAGGGTCTGGAAGGCGTTCATGGAACGTCTGGGGGTCTCGATCAGCCTCACCTCAGATTTTCACCCCGAGAGTAACGGTCAGGTGGAGAGAGTAAACCAGGATGTGGGTAGGTTTCTGCTGTCATATTGCCAGGACCGGCCAGGGGATTGGGAGGCGTTCATCCCCTGGGCAGAGATGGCCCAAAACTCCCTTCTCCACTACCCTCTCTCCTTTCCAGTGCGTACTGGGGTAGCCGGTTCTGGCACCTTGGCATCATGGCCAGATCGAAGCTCCTGCAGTGGACAAATATTTCAAGTGCTCGGAGGAGACCTGGGAAGCCGCCCAACGGGCTGTGAGGCGGCAAAAAGAGGGCACTGACCGCCACCGCAGCAAGGCCACGGTGGAATGGGTCTGGCTCTCGACCCGAAACCTGCCCCTCTGCCTGCAGTGCCGGAAGCTAGGTCTGTGGTTTGTGGTTTGCTATTTAAGCAATGAGCCTGACGCAACAAATCATTTAGTTTAGGATGTTTATAATCTATTAGGATATCACATTAAAAGCGCAGCAATGCACACACGACAGTAGGCATGATGGTGCATTAGCAGGAAAACACCATTCTCAAAAGTGACCAGAAAGGCGATTATGCATGTATTGCTTTTATTATAAAGGTCCATTTTTATGAGGGAAATTATCTTCCCAAAACTTTTTAATGGGCTGCTTATGTATGCCAGTTAGGCTCTACACCCTTTGTAAAGTGGAATAATGTGCTTGATTTTAAGAAGTTATTTGGCCACTTTAGTTGTGATACAAAATATATAGGCCTATGGGCTAGGCTACATAAGGTGTGAGACTATGATTTGAAAAAGTCACACAAAAACATGCTGTTTGCTTTAAATTGGCCATCATTCACAAGTGATTGGCTAATATTGTCACCCATCACACTATTCTTGATTTAATATTGTCTTTACATACACTAAATAATATATGTCTGAAATGTATTTCGATTTAGAATGGACGTTTATCATGCATCTGTCTCGAAGCAGCGGAAAAAAATGCATGTCGTCTATGCATTTAAATAGCGAATGTAGTTTTCTTGTGGTTAATTTTTATGCCAGACAGGTAGGCTATATTCATGTTTTAAAGAGAAGCAATAAAAATAGTAGGGCTAATCTATAGAAGGCTGATGGGATCCTCTTATTTTCAATAGAGGCCATCAAAACTGTTTTCAGTTTGCAGAACCTATAGAAATGTTGTGCAACATGAGCTCATGGGCTCACACAAAGTGTTTGATTAGATTTCGATTACATTTGCATTTAGTGATTAGATGGACAATAGAGTGGCGAGTACCAGGCAGTTAGCAAGTTTGGTAGGCTACTAATGACCATCAGCAGCATCAGAGGTCTGTAATACGGTCTCCATAAGAGCCCTACTCCGAACCCTTCCACACTCTGCAATACCAGGGAATTGGAGCACACCTCCTCAACTGGTGACAGTGGCTGTTGTCCACCTACTTATTTTTTCATTAAACAAGCCTGGTACGAGACATCACTATTATGTTTCAATATTCCGAATTAAGCCTATAGTTTACTATTATCTAAAAAAAATCTTACACATTTCACTGTACCCTAACCAATAAAAAGTTGACTTTGAATTGCCAAAAATCATTTAAGATCTACAGTCCATAATCTGGAATAATTTTAAGCACGGGACAGCTCCTGTAATGCTATAGTTAAGTTTAACTTTGTAACGAGTGCACTGCGTGGTGTTTTAGGAAATGGGTTTGACCTCTTCGGCAGTTATTTTCATGATGCATTGTTAAAACACTTGTAAACCTAAGTTCCATTGTTATCAGGAAACCTGGTCGTTTTTGGGAGTCCTGGTTGAGGTGCCATAAATAGCAACAGCTCTCACCTGCACTTCCCCTGGAGTCTCTTCTGGAGAAAATCACTCCTGTTTCTGTCGCTCTCTGGGCACGTTTGTCTGTTCCTCTTCACTAATGTTGAAATTGTTAAACAACCATTGTGTTAACTCTTTTAAAATAAATGTCACAGGCAATCTGATTGGTCATCATGAAGGCACACCTTCAACACACCTACAGTCAATTTATTCATCAAAACCCATCCCTTTCCGCACCACCGCCAGCTACTGCGACCATAATTCTGGTTGTGAAAAAAACAAAAAAAAATGTTATAAACCCCCGGACCTATAGTGCTAGCGCCAGCGCTCAGATTTACCATTGCATTAAGTTTGTTAAAATAGAGCCCTTGAAGTTCCATCATGGTTTGTACCCAGGAAGGTTGTGGTCTTTGAAATATGGTGAGGCTGTTTTTATGTTGCACTTATACAAGCTTCCAGAAGCATTAGAACTGTGTTCATGGGGACTGCTACTCCAAACACTGATGGCCATGTAGCCTTTTTTACATGGTGTGAATTACGAGGGAGCCAGGGGGGCTCAGCTCCCCTGAATGAGACTTCAGTTTCCCTAAATGCAAGTCAAACTTTGGGGGGGGCTCTAAACAATGCTAATCTAACCATTATCCTATTTATTAAAATGCAGTGGTAAATAACTTTTACAGGTAAACATCTTCCAATGAAACAAACATCCCCATCACTCTGTCATGGTTTAAACCATCGATTTTAATGTGGAGGCGATGTCCATCCATTAGGGCAAAATTTTGGCTTCAGCTGACCTGACCTTTTACGCATAGATTTTCCTTTATACTTCCTAATTTACACATTTTTTTTGCCATGCGCCCTTGATAAAAATGTATTTTAATCCAATGCATTAGATTTAGCATTGTTTGCTTTTGTCAGTCAGCTGTTTAGAGCGCTCATTGCTTTGTTTTTCAGGTGAGTGCGGGTACTGGTGTTCTCCGTGCCATCCCTTGCCAGATGTAGTAGACCATTAACAGTATTTAGCTTTATTATTTTCTATCAATATTTGTTTCCTTTCCTGGATCAGCTGATGGTCAAAAAATTCCCTAGACAGCTAGACACTGATGTGCATCTGAACCATGCAACAAGTATATGTTAATGACAATAGGCCCATAGTTGACCTTTTTAGTTAGAAGCATTTGATTTTACAATGGCATAATCCTACATTACATTGGATTTGTGTGCCCATGAGAACTGTTTTCACAGCGAAACATATTGAAATTGTGTATTCATAGTTATGTATGCATAGTTACACTTACAGTGCATTTTCCAAGATCTACAAGATCCATGATTTGTATAGGGTTTAAGTTCAATGTTCTAATTCAATTGTTAAATTCTAAAATTCTTCATTGTATGAACTGCCTTCATTTTGCTGGACCCCAGTAAGAGTATCTGCTGCCTTGGCAGCAGCTAACGGGGATCCATAATAAATACAAATAGTGACAAATAAGTGTCATAAAATGAAATTAATGTAAGGAAAGAAAGGTAAAGTTTCATGTCACACGATCGGCGTAGACTCCAAGCATTAACTCATAAATTATGGACAACTCATGAACATGTTTTTATTCAAGTCATGTATTATATTGAATGTTGGCTACCCATTCTGTGTGTGTTCATGTGTTTAAAATTGCCCTTGCCAAAGAGGGTAGGCTATCGGCAGTGCTCTAGGCCTAGTGGAGGGTAAACACAAGTACACACTGTTTATCCACCTTAAAAACAATAATGCATTGACAGTATAGGGAGCATTACTTTTTTCAACGCAACCGGCAATCAGAGTTGATGGTAAAGCATACTGTAGTCTAGACTAGTAAAATGAATGTGTGGTAGGTTGACCATCCCGTTTTGCCTGGGACAGTTTCAGACCCATTTCAGGTTTCCCGACTTTTCAGGCTACAAAAAAAGGTAAATTTGTCAGCAAGACGCATCAATTAATGTAGGCCTAATCAATGGCAAACGCTGAATGTCATTAGGCACACTGTTTAGTGTTTTGTCTATTTCCATTCATCAAATGGCGCACGTTTACAGTACGTTTATATGGAATTATTTTGGAGTGGACAACCATGAGCTGAAGTGATTGTTTGACAATCAGATTAAAATATCATGACTGGTTGTGTTAATTCCACATTACAAGGTAATGCATTTTTACAGTTTTATTGACGTCTTTATTATTAAGACCATAAAAAATAGAACGCCTGCACTCAATCAATCATCTGTTTAATAGCAACTGGAGTATACAATGTCCCCCCTCGTCTTCCCATCGGCAAATCTGACTAGAACTTCATTTTCTTACTTCCTGTTTAAAAACAAAAGCTCAAACAGGAACTACCAATGATGCGCTCAATACGGAAGTGGTCGGATGAAGCAACAAGACTGTCATTCTAATACAGACTGGGATATAATTTGGGATTCATCCGATAGCATTGAGGAGTTTACCACAACAGTCATGGGCATAACCAATAATGTCGTCCCCACAGTGACGAAAAGAACGTATCCAAACCAAACACCATGTATCAAAGGGAATTTCCACGCTGGACTAAAGGCTAGAGCTACCGCTTACAAGGAATAGGACACAGACATGGATGCATACAAGACAGCCTGCTACGACCTCCGATGAGACATCAAACATGAAAAGGGACAATGTAGGAGGAAGGTCAAATCCTATTATAGCGGCTCTGACGCTCGTCGTATGTGGCAGGGCTTTTAGATGATAACGGATTACAAAGGGAAACCCAGCCGTGATGCAGAACTCCCAAACGAGCTAAATGCCTTTTTTACTATAATAACACTGTGCCTTGCGTGAAAGCCCTTGTTTTTCACGGATGACTGTGAGATCTCGCTCTCTGTGGCCAATGTGAGCAAAATGTTTTAACAGGTTAACAATCACTGAATAGGAGGGTGAATTCTCAAAGCATGCACAGACCAGCTAGCAAGTGTCTTCATGGAAATGTTCAATCTCTCCTTGTCACAGTCTGTAATCACAACATGTTTCAAGCTGACCACCATTGTCCCTGTTCCCAAAAGCTCCAATGTAATCTGCCCAAATGACTACCCCCCTGTACCACTCAAATCGGTAAATATGAAGGGCTTTGAAAGGCTGGTCATGACACACATCAACACCATCCCCCCAGACACCTTAGACTCACTCCAATTCGCATACTGACCCAACAGATCTACAGATGACACAATCTCAATTGCACTTCACACGGCCCTCTCCCACCTAGACAAGGGTAGGCAACAACAGCTCCACCACGCAGACCCTCAACAGGTGGGCCCCTCAAGGGGTGTGTGCTCAGTCCCCTCCTTTACTTCCTGTTCACCCATGACTGCGTGACCACGGACAAAATCCAACACCATTATCAAGTTTGCTGACGACATGACGGTCGTAGGCCTGATCACCGATGGCGATGATACAAGCTATAGGGTAGAGGTCAGATACATAGCAGTGTGGTGCCAGGACAACAACCGCTCCCTCAACGTCAGTAAGACCAAGGAGCTGATTGTGGACTATAGGAGAAAGGGCGGGGAGCACGCCCCCATCCACATCAGCAGGGTTGTGGAGCCCTTTGAGAGCTTCAAGTTTCTTGGCATCCATATCGCTAAGGATTTAACATTGTCCACACACACAGCACAGTCATGAAGAGAGCACTGCAGTGCCTCTTTCCCCTCAGGAGGCTGAAAAGATTTTAATGGGCCCTTGGATCCTCAAAAAGTTTGACAGCTGCCCGATTGAGAGCATCTTGACTGGCTGCATCACTGCTTGGTATGGCAAATGCACCACCCTTGACTGCAAAGCGCTATGGTGGTGCGGCCAGCCCAGTACATTACTGGGGCCAAGCTCCCTGCCATCCATGACATCAATATCAGGCAGTGTCAGAGGTAGGCCAGAATAATTGTCAAAGACTCCAGCCACCCAAGCCATAGACTGTTCACTCTGCTACCGTTACCCCCATGCCATAAGAGTGCTAATTAGCCAATAACCAAACTATCTGCATTGACACCATCATGCCCAGAACATACGCACACTCACAAATTTCCCAACATCATTGCCCAACCTCCCTATTGCTCTTGTGGCTGAATGGAAGCAAGTCCCCGCAGCAATTCTCCAATATCTAGTGGAATGCCTTCTCAGGAACGCTGGTATAGCAGGAAAGGGGGACCCCCTCCATATTAATGCTCATTATTTTGGAATGAGATGTTCAACAAACAGGTGTCCACATACTGTACCTTTGGTCATGAAGTGTAGCTAATTTTATAAAAGTGTGTGCTGTCTCTTTAACCAGTAATCATTCAAGACGCAAGATGGGGGTGGCCGGAGTCCGTTTCCTGAGGCAATAGATAATCTATGGGAGAGACATGAGAGAGAGACCGTGAATGAATAAACTTTTGGTGGCAAACAGCATGGAAATCAGTATATTTTGTGTAATGTTTTACTTATGATCTCAAAGTAACAGTGTAGTGAATTGAAGTTAGCTTCAGCTGTAAGCTAGCAAGAAAAGTTAGCTTACAAAGATAGAAATTACCAATATCTTCTTGGATTCTAAGGTGTTCCAGCCTGTATTGACATTTTGTGAACAGTTATTAACAGTTTCAACATTTCTACATGCCATGTCGCATTATTCAAGTGTGTTGACTTCTGTGCAGCATGATTGGGGAGCTAACATGATACAGCCCAGACGCCCAGTGTAGGCTTAGTGGAGCATGAACGGTGCTTTCGGGCTGATAGAGTGGATCTGTGAGACACATTTTGAATTGAAAAAGTAATGAAGTTTGGGATAACGTGCAACACTAGTGTACTGTTAATGCTAAAATAACTTATTGTATTTGAAAATCTGATCAGTATCTTGTGACTTCATATTTGTCAGGTGTATTAATATTAATGTTTTACATTAATTTAAGAGAATGGAACTGGACAATCCCATATATTCTCTCTGTGTAGTTAGGCCCCTCTTGTCAGTTGAAGTCTGTTCCTGCACCTTAGACCTCAGTTCTTTTTAAATTAACGGTATTAGATCAGTCTGTTTTTCATTTAATTTCAATTCAGTTTCTACTTGTCTATTTTAAAACACTAGTTGTATTTTTTTACAATTTTGGAGAATAAAACCAACCCTTTGTATTTTTGACAAAACAAGAGAACCACCACATTGGACCGAAAAAGGACAAAGACAAAGCAAAACTTGCACCACCTCTCCACGTGGAAGTTGGGGCTGAAGTCATGGCTGAAGGAAGAGAGAGCCCATACCAGGCAATATGGATATGACCTCATTGGAGGAATTGGCCCTCCTGTTCAGGACCTTGAGATGCAGTTGTCACGTGATGTGAGGCAGGATCAGTAGGCCTAATGACAGGAGCAAAAGTGGACGGCCCCAAACACTGACCACGTCCTTGGTGGCTCTTCTGAGGCCAATGGCATAGCCTAGGAGCTGCTAACTCCATGGTGACCCTCTGGATCGACTTTGGGAAGCACTGGTTTTAACATACAAAGCATTCAGGAAATATTCACATTTTGTTACGTTACAGCCTTATTCTAAAATTGATTAACTCATTTTTTCCCTCAATCTACACACAAGACTTCATAATAAAATCAGTTAGAATTTTTTGCAAATGTATTACAAATGAAAAACTAAAATATCACTTTTACATAAGTATTCAGACTCTTTATTCAGTACTTTGTCGAAGCACCTTTGGCAGTAATTACAGACCTGAGTCTTCTTGGATATGACGCTACAAGCTTGGCACTGTATTTGGGCAGTTTCTCCGATTCTTCTCTGCATATACTCTCAAGCTCTGTCAGGTTGGATGGTGAGCATTGATGCACAGCTATTTTCAGGTCTCTCCAGAGATGTTCGATCAGGTTCAAGTCTGGGCTCTGGCTGGGCCACTCGAGGACATTCAGAGAGTTGTCCCGAAGCCACTCCTAGTATCTTGGCTGTGTGCTTAGGGTCATTGTCCTGTTGGAAGGTGAACCTTCGCCCCAGTCTGAGGTCAAGAAGGATCTCTCTGTAATTTGTGCCGTTCATCGTCCCCTTGATTCTGACTAGTCTCCCAATCCCTGCCGCTGATAAACATCCGCACAGCATGATGCTGCCACCACCACCATGCTTCACCGTAGGGATAGGTACCAGGTTTCCTCCAGATGTGATGCTTGGCATTCAGGTCTAGGAGTTCTACCTTGGTTTCTCAGACCAGAGAATCTTGTTTCTCATGGTCAGAGTCTTTAGGTGTCTTTTGTCAAACTCCAAGCGGGCTGTCGTTTATTTTGCTAAAGAGTGTCTACTGTCTGGCCAGTATACCATAAAGGTCTGATTGGTGGAGTGTTGCAGAGATGGTTGTCCTTCTGGAAGGTTCCCCTATCTCCACAGAAGAACTCTGGAGCTCTGTCAAAGTGACCATCGGGTTCTTGGTCATCTCCCTGATCAGGGCCCTTCTCCTTCGATTGTTCAGTTTGGGCAGGCAGCCAGCTCTTGGAAGAGTCTTGGGGGTTCCAAACTTCTTCCATTTAAGAATTATGGAGGCCACTGTGTTTTTGGGGACCTTCAATGCTGCATACATTTTTTGGTACCCTACCCCAGATCTGTTCCGTAACACAATCCTTTCTCAGCGCTCTACAGACAATTCCTTCAACCTCATGGCTTGGTTTCTGCTCTAACATGCACTGTCAACTGTGGAACCTTATATAGACAGGTGTGTGCCTTTACAAATCATGTCCAATCAATTGAATTTGCCACAGGTGTTCTCCAATTAAGTTGTAGAAACATCTCATGGATTATCAATGGATAGGATGCACCTGAGCTCAATTTCGAGTGTCCTACAAAACAGCCTGAACACTTAATAAAAAAAAATAAAAAATTGCCAACTCTCTTAAATTCAATCTGGCTTTCTATTCTGATTTCAGAACACTCGTCTTGAGTGTGCCAGAGCGCAGAATAACTGAGGAATTCATGAATACCTAACACCCGCTGAATATGACCGGTGTCAGTAAATATCGGCAAAAAAGTTATTCAATTGTTGCCAGCAGCACAGTTAGTCACTAACTATCTAGATAAAATGTAAACGGCCTAACCAGCTCTGTTAGGGCAAATAAATGGTCAGAGTGAGGTTCTCTCTCATTTCTGTCTAGAAGTAGCTAGCAAGCTCGCCAACTTTAGGCAGTTTGCTTGGTTGCTTGACTTCCATTGTGAGGAATGCTCGGCTCAACCCTACTCCTTGGCCAATGAGCCCAGTTTCAATAGTGCAGTGTGCGTTCTGAACGTTTAGAGAGCAAAACGCTCTGAATTTATGAACGACCCAGAATGTACTCTAACACACTGGAGGCAATTTACAAAAGCACCCTTGGTTTTCAATCAAATGTATTTGGCATCGATCAAATAGGCTGGCAGACAAGTTCCCATTCAGTTGTCAAAATGTGGGTGGGGTCAAGTATGCATTGGCAGGCAAGCTGCAGAAGAACGAGCAGTTGTCAAATGTGGGTGGTGACAAGTATGCATTTGCAGGCAAGCTGCAGAAGAATGAGCTGCCTGCTATTCCACATCGTTTATCAGTGCAATGCTCTGGGATAGGCGTCCCGCTAGCAGGACACCTGTCGACAACTTCCAGTGAAATTGGAGGGCGCGCAATTCACATAAATAATCATAAACATTTTGGTACATACAAGTATCTTATATCGGTTAAAAGCTTAAATTATTGTTAATCTAACTGCATTGTCTGATTTACAATAGGCTTTACAGTGAAAGCATACCATGCAATGGTTTGAGGACGGCGCCCCACATCAACATATTTTTCAACAAGCACAGGCTTCATAAAATCAAACATCAATTTAGACAAATGTGTCTGGGTAAGGGTCATCTAATATTTATGAGAATATTTGTATCTGGACACTTTTGGTTTTTGATATTGCACCTATGCAAATATGCAAGTAACCATTTTACTGTACCGTGTAACACTTCACCTGTCACCATCGTTACACGCACCTGCGCTTTATCACCGGTCACCATCACGCACAGCTGCGCATCATTGGACTCACCTGAACCCCATCATTATTTGATATCCTCCCCTTTATCTGTCTGTTGCCTCTGTGTTCCCCTGTGTCTGCATTAATGTCATTGTGTGTTCCTGTCCTGATGCTGTCCTGTTCCGTGTCCGTTGGTTAAATTAAAGGTCTACTCCCTGTACCTGCTTCCTGTCTCCAGCGTCAAGCCTTACAAAGTCTGATTAGGATATAGGCCAATGACTAGATAAAGTGTATTTTTACCTGGAGCTTTTCCTTATTGTAGGCTACTACTTTTGCCACTTTTAGTCTTGAAAGCTTTGGTTGTTTACTACACTATTCACTCTGTTTTTTTCACCTTTATTTATCCACATGTGAATACTTATAGAGATGGTTGGGGCTAAGGCTTGATAGGGTGTGAACGATGCTGAATGGGTGTAGACAAAGATCTTCCCAGTAGGTGTGCCAAGTATTCAAGTGCCATTTTCTCAAGAGTGGGGTTACAGGTTTATCAACATTCAAAGAAGAATTACATTCCCATTGATCATCAAATGCAGCTTGATATCCCATTTTCTAACTCTGAGTCTCAAATTGTATTTAATGTAAAAACCACCATTTCAGATGTTGCTACATAAGACCGAATCGAGGCAGTGAGTCATATATTTGGTATTTTATTTGGATCCCCATTAGCTGTTGCAAAAGCAGCAGCTACACTTCCTGGGGTCAACACAAACATGACATAATACAGAACATTAATAATATGCAAAAATAGCTGAAGGACACAACTACATTAAAAAAAATACAATTAAAAAAAGGTACACGTGGCCTCCATATCAAAACCAATACACAAAATATCTAGATATAATTGGGGAGAGGCGTAGGTGTAGTGTTGCTTTATCAGAGACATCAGAGACTGTAACGTCCTTTGCTTCACTGAAACATGGCTCACTGGAGAGACTCTATCCGAAGCGGTGCAGCCAACGGGTTTCTCCACGCATCGCGCTGACAGAAACAAACATCTTTCTGGTAAGAAGAGGGGCGGGGGCGTATGCCTCATGGCCAACGTGACATGGTGTGATGAAAGAAACATACAGGAACTCAAATCCTTCTGTTCACCTGATTTAGAATTCCTCACAAACAAATGTAGACCGCATTATCTACCAAGAGAATTCTCTTCGATTATAATCACAGCCGTATATATCCCCCCCCAAGCAGACACATCGATGGCTCTGAACTAACTTTATTTAACTCTCTGCAAACTGGAAACGATTTATCCGGAGGCTGCATTCATTGTAGCTGGGGATTTTAACAAGGCTAATCTGAAAACAAGACTCCCTAAATTTTATCAGCATATCGATTGCGCAACCAGGGGTGGAAAGACCTTGGATCATTGTTACTCTAACTTCCGCGACGCATATAAGGCCCTGCCCCGCCCCCCTTTCGGAAAAGCTGACCACGACTCCATTTTGTTGATCCCTGCCTACAGACAGAAACTAAAACAAGAGGCTCCCACGCTGAGGTCTGTCCAACGCTGGTCCGACCAAGCTGACTCCACACTCCAAGACTGCTTCCATCACGTGGACTGGGAGATGTTTCGTATTGCGTCAGATAACAACATTGACGAATACGCTGATTCGGTGTGCGAGTTCATTAGAACGTGCGTTGAAGATGTCGTTCCCATAGCAACGATTAAAACATTCCCTAACCAGAAACCGTGGATTGATGGCAGCATTCATGTGAAACTGAAAGCGCGAACCACTGCTTTTAATCAGGGCAAGGTGTCTGGTAACATGACCGAATACAAACAGTGCAGCTATTCCCTCCGCAAGGCTATCAAACAAGCTAAGCGCCAGTTCAGAGACAAAGTAGAATCTCAATTCAACGGCTCAGACACAAGAGGCATGTGGCAGGGTCTACAGTCAATCACGGACTAGAGGAAGAAATCCAGCCCAGTCACGGACCAGGATGTCTTGCTCCCAGGCAGACTAAATAACTTTTTTGCCCGCTTTGAGGACAATACAGTGCCACTGACACGGCCTGCAACGAAAACATGCGGTCTCTCCTTCACTGCAGCCGAGGTGAGTAAGACATTTAAACGTGTTAACCCTCGCAAGGCTGCAGGCCCAGACGGCATCCCCAGCCGCGCCCTCAGAGCATGCGCAGACCAGCTGGCCGGTGTGTTTACGGACATATTCAATCAATCCCTATACCAGTCTGCTGTTCCCACATGCTTCAGGAGGGCCACCATTGTTCCTGTTCCCAAGAAAGCTAAGGTAAATGAGCTAAACGACTACCGCCCCGTAGCACTCACACCCGTCATCATGAAGTGCTTTGAGAGACTAGTCAAGGACCATATCACCTCCACCCTACCTGACACCCTAGACCTACTCCAATTTGCTTACCGCCCAAATAGGTCCACAGACGATGCAATCTCAACCACACTGCACACTGCCCTAACCCATCTGGACAAGAGGAATACCTATGTGAGAATGCTGTTCATCGACTACAGCTCGGCATTCAACACCATAGTACCCTCCAAGCTCGTCATCAAGCTCGAGACCCTGGGTCTCGACCCCGCCCTGTGCAACTGGGTACTGGACTTCCTGATGGGCCGCCCCCAGGTGGTGAGGGTAGGCAACAACATCTCCTCCCCGCTGATCCTCAACACTGGTGCCCCACAAGGGTGCGTTCTGAGCCCTCTCCTGTACTCCCTGTTCACCCACGACTGCGTGGCCACGCACGCCTCCAACTCAATCATCAAGTTTGCGGACGACACAACAGTGGTAGGCTTTATTACCAACAACGACGAGACGGCCTACAGGGAGGAGGTGAGGGCCCTCGGAGTGTGGTGTCAGGAAAATAACCTCACACTCAACGTCAACAAAACTAAGGAGATGATTGTGGACTTCAGGAAACAGCAGAGGGAACACCCCCCTATCCACATCGATGGAACAGCAGTGGAGAGGGTAGCAAGTTTTAAGTTCCTCGGCATACACATCACAGACAAACTGAATTGGTCCACTCACACAGACAGCATCGTGAAGAAGGCGCAGCAGCGCCTCTTCAACCTCAGGAGGCTGAAGAAATTCGGCTTGTCACCAAAAGCACTCACAAACTTCTACAGATGCACAATCGAGAGCATCCTGGCAGGCTGTATCACCGCCTGGTATGGCAACTGCACCGCCCTCAACCGTAAGGCTCTCCAGAGGGTAGTGAGGTCTGCACAACGCATCACCGGGGGCAAACTACCTGCCCTCCAGGACACCTACACCACCCGATGTCACAGGAAGGCCATAAAGATCATCAAGGACATCAACCACCCGAGCCACTGCCTGTTCACCCCGCTACCATCCAGAAGGCGAGGTCAGTACAGGTGCATCAAAGCTGGGACCGAGAGACTGAAAAACAGCTTCTATCTCAAGGCCATCAGACTGTTAAACAGCCACCACTAACACTGAGTGCTCTGTACCATCACTCATTCATATATCCTTATGTACATATTCTTTATCCCCTTACACTGTGTACAAGACAGTAGTTTTGGAACTGTTAGTTAGATTACTTGTTATTACTGCATTGTCGGAACTAGAAGCACAAGCATTTCGCTACACTCGCATTAACATCTGCTAACCATGTGTATGTGACAAATAAAATTTGATTTGATTTGATTTATCTGTTTTTTAAACCAGGTTTGCTGTTCATTTGAGCAATTTGAGATGGAACATAGTTCCATGCAATAATGGCTCTGTACAATACTGTACGCTTCAATGAATATGTTCTGGATTTGGGGACTATGAAAATACCCCTGTTGGCATGTCTGGTGGGGTAAGTGTGTGTGTCAGAGCTTTGTGTAAGTTGACTATGCAAACCATTTGGGTCAAATGGGCTAGCTCGGGAACTTCTGAAAATTGATTTTTAAAGAACTGATTCTAGTACTGAAAGATTCCACAAAGCTGCCAATAATTTCAGGTCCGGTACCATCATTGAGCCGCGGGTGTGAAAGATTCAGCAGGCTAATGGCATTCCACACCTGGCTAAAATGTTACTGTAGCTCGGTTGGAAGCACTTTTAAAGATCGTTTTGACACCTTCTGGAAACCGAAGATACAGGAACTCTACAGGAATGACGAAGTCCAATCAAATCAACTTGGCTACTGTCCGCGCATTTCAAGGCTGCGTTGAGACAATGACTTATCAATGACCTATGACCAGCTCAGTTAATCCCTACCATTGTGACGCTGAGTTGCCATAATTCTGCATCAAATGTGCATTATCCCAGGGGAGTGTATGTCTCTCTAACTGCCCTGAATACCTCTGTTGATCCTACAGATATTATACAATTAAAGTCGGAAGTTTCCATACACCTTAGCAAAATACATTTAAACTCAGTTTTTCACATTTCCTGATATTGAATCCAAGTAAAAATTCCCTGTTTTTGGTCAATTAGGATCACCACTTTATATAAAGAATGTGAAATTTCCGAATAACATTAGAGATAATTAATTATTTCAGCTTTAATTTCTTTCATCACATTCCCAGTAGTTCAGATGTTGACATACACTCAATTAGTATTTGGTAGCATTGCCTTTAAATTGTTTAACTTGGGTTAAATGTTTTGGGTAGCCTCCCACAAGCTTCCCACAATAAGTTGGGTGTATTTTGGCCCATTCCTACTGACAGAGCTGGTGTAACTGAGTCAGGTTACACCTCCTTGCTCGCACACGCTTTTTCAGTTCTGCCCACAAATTTGCTATAGGATTAAGGTCAGGGATTTGTGATGGCCACTTCAATATGTTGTCCTTTGTTGTCCTTAAGCCATTTTTCCACCACTTTGGAGGTATGCTTGGGGTCATTACCCATTTGGAACACCATGTGCGACCAAGCTTTAACTTCCTGACTGATGTCTTGAGATGTTGCTTCAATATATCCACATAATTTTAGTTTCTCATGATGCCATCTATTTTGTGAAGTTCACCAGTCCCTCCTGCAGCAGGGCACCCCACAACATGATGCTGCCACCCCCGTGCTTCACGGTTGGGATGGTGTTCTTTGGCTTGCAAGCCTCCCCCTTTTTCCTCCAAACATAACGATGGTGATTATGGCAAAACAGTTCTATATTTGTTTCATCAGACCAGAGGACATTTCTCCAAAAAGTACGATCTTTGTCCCCATGTGCAGTTGCACACCGTAGTCTGGCTTTTTTATGGTGGTTTTGGACCAGTGGCTTCTTCCTTGCTGAGCAACCTTTCGGGTTATTTCGATATAGTACTCGTTTTTCTGTGGACATAGATACTTTTGTGCCTGTTTCCTAAAGCATCTTCAGAAGGTCCTTTGCTGTTGTTCTGGGATTGATTTGCACTGTTTGCACCAAAGTCTGTTCATCTCTAGGAGACAGAATACGTCTCCTTCCTGAGCGGTGTGACAGCTGCGTGGTCCCATGGTGCTTATACATGGGAACTATTGTTTGTACAGATGAACGTGGTACCTTCAGGTGTTTGCAATTTTTCCGAAGGATGAACCAGACTTGTGGAGGTCTACAACTTTTTTTCTGAGGTCTTGGCTGATTTCTTTTGATTTTCCCATGATGTCAAGCAAAGAGGCACTGAGTTTGAAGGTAGGCCTTGGAATACATCCACAGGTACACCTCCAACTGACTCAAATGATGTCAATTAGCCTATCAGAAACTTCTAAAGCCATGGCATTTTTTTCTGGAACTTTCCAAGCTGTTTAAAGGCACAGTCAACTTAGTGTATGTAAACTTCTGACCCACTGGAATTATGATCCAGTGAATATTAAGTAAAATAATCTGTCTTTATAATAAGTCTGGCAGCCCAACCGATTTGACAAACATACTGCAAATCGAGAAATCATGTGACTAAACTAATTCAAAATAAACTACACTAAAATAAATGATATAAAGAATTATAGTAAAAAGCTTAGGAGCAACATAACTTCTTTGGTATAGGGGGCAGCATTTTCACTTTTGGATGGATAGCGTGCCCAGAGTGAACTGCCTCCTACTCAGTCCCAGATGCTAATATATGCATAATAATAGTATTGGATAGAAAACACTCTGAAGTTTCTAAAACTGTTTGAATGATGTCTGTTAGTATAACATAACTCATATGGCAGGCAAAAACCTGAGAAAAATCCAAACAGGAAGTGGGAAATCTGAGGTTTGTAGTTTTTGAACTCATGAGATTGAGATGAATTCACAATGAGATATGGGTTATGTTGCACTTCCTAAGGCTTCCACTAGATGTCACTAGACCGTCTTTAGAACATTGTTTCAGGCTTCTCCTGTGAAGGGGGGCCGGATGGGAGCTGTTTGACGAAGGGGTCTGCCAGCAGCCTCATTCTCAGTCAAGCGCATTTCACATGCGAGGTATCTCTCGTTCCATTGCTTTTCTACAGACAATGGGATTCTCCGGCTGCAACATTATTGAACATTTATGATAAAAACCTCCTAAAGATTGATTCTAGACTTAGTTTGACAAGTTTCTTCGACCTGTAATATAACTTTTTGAACTTTTCGTCTGATTGGACCTGAACTCGCTTTTGGATTTGTTTACCAAACGCGCTAACAAAATAAGCTATTTGGACATAAATGGACATAAATGATGGACATTATCGAACAAAACAAACATTTATTTATTTATCATAAAAGTAACCAGTAGTTTAAATGTTAGGGTACATTCACCACTAGGTTCACTTCTCACTAAGGCCAAAGCCTCATGGGATTCCCACTTCTGCCATTTTCCAACCAAAGAGAGGAGTCACAAAAATCAGAAATATAGATTAAATTACTAACCTTTGACGATATTCATCAGATGACACTCCCAGGACTCAATGTTACACAATACATGTATGTTTTGTTTGATCAAGTTCATATTTATATCAAATAACCTCAGTTTACATTGGCCCATGTTCAGAAATTCCTCCAAAACATCCGGAGAAATTGCAGAGAGCCACATCAAATAACAGAAATACTCATCATAAACTTTGATGAAAGATACCTGTTTTACATAGAATTAAAGATAAACTTGTTCTTAATGCAACCGCTGCGTCAGATTTCAAAAAAGCTTTACGGCAAAAGCACAATATTCAATAATCTGAGAACAGCGTTCAGCCACAAAAGCAAGCCATACCAGTTACCCGCCAAATTGTGGAGTCAACAAAAGTCATAAATAGCATTATAAATCTTCACTTACCTTTGCTGATCTTCGTCGGAATGCACTCCCAGGACTCCCACTTCCACAAGAAATGTTCTTTTTTCCCGATTATATCCATATTTATGTCCAAATACCTCCATTTTGTTTGCACGTTTAGGTCACAATTCCAAAGGCACAATTCGCGAGCACAAAATCCAGACGATAAGTCAAAAGAGTTCCATTACAGTTTGTAGTAACATGTCAAATGATGTTTACAATCAATCGTTAGAGTCTTTTTATAATAAATCTTCACTAATATTCCAACCGGACAACAGAGGAAAAAGAAGGAACGGCACGCCCGCGTGACCGCACAGTAAACAACTGATTGGCCTCAGCCTAGTCCACTTGTTGAAACAGGTCTTATTCGACACCCTTCTATAATAGAAGCCTCAAACAACTTTCTAAAGACTGTTGACATCTGCTGGAAGCCTTGGGAAGTGCAATCTGGCCCCATAGACACAGCATATTGGATAGGCAATCACTTAAATGAAACTACAAACCTCAGATTTCCCACTTCCTGGTTGGATTTGTCTCAGGTTTTCGCCTGCCGTATGAGTTCTGTTATACTCACAGACATCATTCAAACATCATTCAAACAGTTTTAGAAACTTCAGAGTGTTTTCTATCCAATACTACTAATAATATGCATATATTAACATCTGGGACAGAGTAGCAGGCAGTTTACTCTGGGCACCTTATTCATCCAAGCTACTCAATACTGCCACCCTGTCACCAAGAAATTAACCTTTCCATGTTTGAGTTCCAAATATCTCTAATGGTCGCACCAGCGTGAGTTGTTTATGCACGTGATGTCAGAATGCACTCACTACACAACAGGACAGTTAACACGCGCTGGCTGCTAATTGTCTATAGGCTGTTTCAACTTGTCAATTTCAAATTATGTTCTAACAAGTTGTAACAGCTTGAATTGAGGTGTGTTCCGCCTCCTCTTTAATTCACATAGAATTAGCCCATTTCAGCATTGCGGACAATT
Source organism: Oncorhynchus mykiss (assembly GCF_057628025.1). Classification (NCBI taxonomy): domain Eukaryota; kingdom Metazoa; phylum Chordata; class Actinopteri; order Salmoniformes; family Salmonidae; genus Oncorhynchus; species Oncorhynchus mykiss. Next base: position 34,827,703 of record NC_143036.1, read on the forward strand.
TATGATTGAGGCTTTACTGAGCCGGATAAACTTCTCTCTTCTAGAATAGCCCTCTGCACTTTACTCATGTTTGCGCAGATCAAGTTTGTTTCTGTAAGGTTGTGTTTTTGTAAGGTTGTGCTGATTATAATGAGCTAAGCTATTTGCCAGCTATGTGTGGTGCCATGCTTGTTGACATTATACAATGCAAACTGGGTGTCATGTCATCTGTCAGACCAAAGATGTTATAATGAGGTGAAGGAATGGTTCACTCATCTTTTGGGTAAACTTCCGGAAGTGAATGAAGGGAAGTGGACATGCCTCAACATGCCTACTATATAGAGTGGGGCAAAAAAAGTATTTAGTCAGCCACCAATTGTGCAAGTTCTCCCACTTAAAAAGATGAGAGAGGCCTGTAATTTTCATCATAGGTACACTTCAACTATGACAGACAAAATGAGAAAAAAAAAAAAAAATCCTGAAAATCACATTGTAGGATTTATTATTTATTTATTTGCAAATGATGGTGGGAAAGAAGTATTTGGTCAATAACAAAAGTTTATCTCAATACTTTGTTATATACCCTTTGTTGGCAATGACAGGGGTCAAACGTTTTCTGTAAGTCTTCACAAGGTTTTCACACACTGTTGCTGGTATCTTGGCCCATTTCTCCATGCAGATCTCCTCTAGAGCAGTGATGTTTTGGGGCTGTTGCTGGGCAACATGGACTTTCAACTCCCTCCAAAGATTTTCTATGGGGTTGAGATCTGGAGACTGGCTAGGCCACTCCAGGACCTTGAAATGCTTCTTACGAAGCCACTCCTTCATTGCCCGGGCGGTGTGTTTGGGATCATTGTCATGCTGAAAGACCCAGCCACGTTTCATCTTCAATGCCCTTGCTGATGGAAGGAGGTTTTCACTCAAAATCTCACGATACATGGCCGAATTCGTTCTTTCCTTTACACGGATCAGTCGTCCTGGTCCCTTTGCAGAAAAACAGCCCCAAAGCATGATGTATGGTGTTCTTTGGATGCAACTCAGCATTCTTTGTCCTCCAAACACGACAAGTTGAGTTTTTAGCAAAAAGTTATATTTTGGTTTCATCTGACCATATGACATTCTCCCAATCTTCTTCTGGACCATCCAAATGCTCTCTAGCAAACTTCAGACGGGCCTGGATATGTACTGGCTTAAGCAGGGGGAAACATCTGGCACTGCAGGATTTGAGTCCCTGGCGACATAGTGTGTTACTGATGTTAAGCTTTGTTACTTTGGTCCCAGCTCTCTGCAGGTCATTCACTAGGTCCCCCTGTGTGGTTCTGGGATTTTTGCTCACCGTTCTTGTGATCATTTTGACCCCATGGGGTGAGATCTTGCGTGGAGCCCCAGATCGAGGGAGATTATTAGTGGTCTTGTATGTCTTCCATTTCCTAATAATTGCTCCCACAGTTGATTTCTTCAAACCAAGCTGCTTACCTATTGAAGATTCAGTCTTCCCTGCCTGGTGCAGGTCTACAATTTTGTTTCTGGTGTCCTTTGACAGCTCTTTGGTCTTGGCCATGGTGGAGTTTGGAGTGTGACTGTTTGAGGTTGTGGACAGGTGTCTTTTATACTGATAACAAGTTCAAACAGGTGCCATTAATACAGGTAACGAGTGGAGGACAGAGGAGCCTCTTAAAGAAGAAGTTACAGGTTTGTGAGAGCCAGAAATCTTGCTTGTTTGTAGGTGACCAAATACTTATTTTCCAACATAATTTAAAATCCTGCAATGTGATTTTCTGATTTTTTTTTCTCATTTTGTCTGTCATAGTTGAAGTGTACCTACGATGAAAATGTCTCCTCTTATTATCTTTGGTTGATTTGAAAAAAAATACACATTCCTGCATGCACAAACTACCCATTGTTGGATTACTTTCGATTTCTAGAATGTGTTTTACTAAATTATTTTGATCAATGGTGAGCTCACCCATGATGCCATGAATTATAACTAGGAATTGCTATTAGCTAATTCATATTGTAGTTTCTGTCAGCTGAGAGTTATAAAAATATGACCGCTTGTGTTACTTCAATCTGTCAGGACATAAAAAATCCTACATTTTCTGTTTGGACAATTGTGTTATGCTGTAGCTACTTCTGTGAATGTCTGAACATTGCATTAAAAAAATGGTCACATTCTGGACATAACTTTGCAAGGACTGTGCAAAATGTTACAGTGAATTTTTTTGGGGCCAGCTCAAATGCTGATTGTTGCATCAATCGAAAATGGACGTTCTATATAAGCATTCCAATCAAGCATTCTAATCACACCGGTTTGATCATACACAACAAGGACCACTTTAGAATGATCCCACCTGTTTGTTGGTATGTGTGAAAAGGTCAACAAAGTGCTACAGTTCATTTCAGAATGGGTGGCAAGGAATAAGGTAGTCCTACATTTTTCAAAAACTAAAAGCGTTATATTTGGACAAATCATTCACTAAACCCTGAACCTCAAATACATGTTGAATGGACCGAGCTGTCGGACACCCATGCACACCCATGCCAACAGAGGTTTCTTTGTGATAAATAATGTGGAAATTGAGCAAGTTGAGGTGAAGAAACTGCTTGGAGTAACCCTGGATTGTAAACTGTCATGGTCAAAACATATTGACACAACAGTAGCTAAGATGAGGACAAGTCTGTCCATAATAAAGCGTCACTCTGCCTTCTTAACAACACTATCAACAAGGCATGTCCTACAGGACCTAGTTTTGTCGCACCTGTACTACTGTTCAGTAGTTTGGTTAGGTGCCACAAAGAGGGAAAATTACAATTTGCTCAGAACAGGCCAGCACGCCTGGCCCTTAAAAGTACACAGGGAGCTAACATTTATGATATGCATGTCAATGATATGCCTCTCTCATGGCTCAAAGTGAAAGAGAGATTGACTTCAACAGTACTTGTTTTTGTACGAAGTGTTGACAAGCTGAATGTACAGAGCTGTCTGTTTAAACTACTAGCATACAGCTCGGACACCCATGCACACCCATGCCAACAGAGGTCTCTTCACAATCCCCAAGTCCAGAACAGACTATGGGAGGCACACAGTACTACATAGAGCCATGACTACATGGAACTCTATTCCACATCAGGTAACTGATGCAAGCAGAACATCCAGATAAATAAAAAAAACAGGTAAAAAATACCTTATGGAACAGCAGGGACTGTGAAGAGACACACACGAAGGTACAGACACATGTATATGCACACAAGTGCTAGCACACACACTCTACACACACGTACATTGTAATACAGTTGTATGGTGGTATTATACATTTTTTATTGTAGATATATAATGGTGTAATAATGTTGTGATGTACTGTTTTATCTTTTGTTTTATATGTAATGTAAGTGCCTTAATGTGTTTGGCAGCAGTTAATGAGGATGTCTAATAAATACAAATAGAAATGCAGGCTATCTGGCTTTAATTCAATTTTGAATATGTCTGAGAACAAAAAAGTATAAAGTGTTTAGCTTCAATGTTGTCAGGATATAATGTTAGCTTGCTTGTGTAGATAAAAACATGTGTAGCTAGCTAGCTCCTGCAAGTAGCTAGTTACTCGTTACTGTTTCTCTTTCACCAAAAATGTATTATTAACCTGTTAGCCCCGATTCAATTAGTTAGCTTGCTTTCATATTTTTATGCAAAAGATAGCAGAGAAAAGATTTGTTTTAATTAAATTAACAATAACTTGTTCATATATGACAACGGAAGTTGAAGGCCACAATTAATCTTTCTCTGTCATTCGAGTTTCAGTGTTGACAAATTAGTGGAATCTATTAAATTTCTCCTGAGATCTCACTTTTGGTATAATGCACATTCTCTATACATCCTTCCTACAAGAACACTAGAAAACTGAATTATGCGCCATCTGCTAACAATTTAGGGAATGGAGTTCACAGTTGCTAGTTTTGTGTATATATATATAGTCTATCAACTGTGAACTCCATTCCCTAAATTGTCAGCAGATAGTTCATAGCAGCATAGTTCAGTTTTCTAGTTTTCTTGTAGGAAGGATGGATAGAAAATGTGCATTATAAAAAAAAGCGAGATCTCAGGAGACATTTAAGAAATTCCACAAATTTGAAGGGGTGTCTACATCATTTTGTATATGTATAGTCTATGTAGACACCCCTTCAAATGAGTGGATTCGCCTATTTCAGCCACACCCGTTGCTGATATGTATATAAAATCGAGCACACAGCCATGACATCTCAATAGACAAACATTGGCAGTAGAATGGCCTTAAGAGCTCAGTGACTTTCAATGAGGCACCATCATAGGATGCCTGGCACCTTTCCAACAAGTCAGTTAGTCAAATTTCTGCCCTGCCAGAACTGCACGGTTAACTGTAATTGCTGTTTTTGTGAAGTGGAAGCAACAACAGCTCTGACACGAAGTGGTAGGCCACACAAGCTCACCGCCGAGTGCTTAAACGTGTAGTGCGTACAAATTGCCTGTCCTCGGTTGCAACACACACTACTGAGTTTCAACTACCTCTGGAAGCATTGGAAGTAACTTCATCAACTGTTCATTGGGGGCTTCATGAAATGGTTTCCATGACCGAGCAGCCACATACAAGCCTAAGATCGCCAAGCGCAATGCCAAGCGTTGGCTGGAGTGATTGGACTCGCCGCCATTGGACTCTGGAGCAGTGGAAACACGTTCTCTGGAGTGATGAGTCACACTTCACCATCTGGCTGTCCAACGGACAAATCTGGGTATGGCGGATGGCAGGAGAACCCCAATGCATAATGCCAACTGTAAAATTTTGGGCAGGAGGAATAATGTTCTGGGGCTGTTTTTCATGGTTTGAACTAGACCCCTTAGTTCCAGTGAAGGGAAACCTTAACAGTACAGCATACAATGACATTCTTGACGATTCTGTGCTTCCAATTTTGTGGCAAGAGTTTGGGGAAGGACTTTTCAAGTTTCAGCATGACAATGCCCCCATGCACAAAGCGATGTCCATACAGAAATGGTTTGTTGAGATCAGTGTGGAAGAACTTGACTGGCATGCACAGAATCCAGACCTCAACCCGATAGAACACCTTTGGGATGATTTGGAATGCCGACTGCAACTTGCATGCCAGTCAAGTTCTTCTGTATGGACCTCGCTTTGTGCACGGGTATATCAGTGCCCGACCTCACTAATGCAATTGTGGCTGAATGGAAGCAAGTCCCCACAGCAATCTTCCAATATCTAGTGGAAAGCATTCCCAGAAGAGTGGAGGATGTTATAGCAGCAATGAGAATGAGATGTTCAATGAGCAGGTGTCCACATACTCTATGGTCATGTAGTGTATTTGGATTTTCATTAGGGAATAAGGAGGATTGACAGAGAAAAGAGGAGAGGAAAAAGTCAATTTAAAATGCATTGATGGATCAAAATCTAATTTAGATTGCTTCGTAGTATACCCTCAGGATACCGTGATTCTACTATTGTATAATTCAATGCAAAATCAACCAAACCATGCATATTAGCATGAGTTGGCAATTTTGAACAATCACTGCACTGTTACATTATAAAAGGTTCCAATCAAAAGAGAGTTCGCAATTTCGACCACTTTTACTGCGGTAAACAGTCCAATAAAACCAAACTGCCCTGGTTTGAAACAATATTCACTTAAAAGATTGTATACTGTGTGTGTGTTTCCCCCTTTCAGTGTGTGAAGCTGTGCAATGTTGAGAAAGTCACATTGAATCGTCAAAGCAAGCAAGTTAAAAGAATGTCACAACAGCCACCACAGCAGCAGCAGATCACCGTGACCGAAGCAATAGTAGGGAAATCTTTTGTAGTGATGTGCAAATTATGCATTCTTTTTGAATGACTCTTTTTACTGACTTGAGAATCATTATTGTTTTTTGTTTGCTGGCCACAATTAATCAATAGCATTGAAGGATAGATATACTCTCCTCCAGCTCTGCAGCTCCAGAGACATGTTCAGAGAACTGTGTATCGTGTGTGTACAGAAGAAAATAGAAAATAGATCATTCTGCAGGGAGCATAGAGACGTATTCTGCTTAAAATCATACTAGAACTGAGCACATATGACTTTTTATTGCCTTATGTGAAATCTACATTACCAAACCAAAATAATTACAAATAGCATCGAAAAATGTCTATAATGCTGCTGCAAAATCAAGCATTTTGGCCGCAGATATCACAACAAAAACATTGCGAAATCCTGGAAGGACTGCTTGTGGGTTACAACAGTGCAAACAATTACAACAAGCACACATGATCTGAAATGTTCTTCATATTTGAGTAAATCATTTGACAACAGAGAGAGAAGATGTATTTTACCATAAACCTTTCATTAGAGGCCCTGTCGGCTAAGTATGATAATTCATTTGATTGTACCTGTTATACATGCGTTGATATCTGGCTCATAATGATTCTAGGTTACTTGTCATCTTTGAAAAATTAAACCATTTCTCTCATCTGCCTATTCCCCATCATTTAATTATGAGAGAAGCTATACACATAGCCATTACTCTCCCTTGCCTCCAAAATTGACATAATTTATAACTGAAATCATTACCATGCTATGCAGATGAGCCAAATGCTATATCTCTCTGCCTGTGCACTGAAACTGGAGATAAAGATTACACACTAAAAACAAATGGCTATATAATGGTGCCAAATCAGGGTTCTTTGACCTTTCTCAATCTCAAAGGTTATTTGTAGAACCATACATTTTTTGTTATTCTGTTTTAACTGCCATGACTTTGACAATGGTTTCCAAGTGACACCATTCCTTACATGAGTCTTTTACAAGACACTGTCACTGTCAGACATGACATGTAATTCCATAAAACAAGACATTAGATAAACTGGAATGACACACTCACGGCTGCACAAAAAGAGCTGTGAACTAACCACGCCCCAAAATATTTTAATGAGCTGCTGTCCTAGTGTGTAAATTATCACTAAAAGAGGAGAGAATCCTTTCATGAACTGCAAAGAACCATTAGACCATGGTACATTATGCATCCATGAACATGTGTGCACATGTTAGTTAAAATCATATTTATGATTTGACTGTGAATCCTTCATCCATAGCATATCCATCTATACAGATATCGATTACAGTTCATAGATTGTCTACTAACTACAAGGGGTTAGTTAGTATTACTCCTCCACATTAAGATATTTCAATGGCATTCAGGGTTTTCTTAACAATATTCCCATGGCACATCAATCAAAGTTGCCCTGGAGATGGGGATTATGATGTAATGTTGCATCAGGACCATGAGTAATCTGTTAAAACATCTCCAGGTGCTGTTTGAAAAGGAGTTTTATGCCAATACACTTCCCTCTTTGGGGGAATCCAATGTACTGAAGGTCAGTCTCAGGCATTACTCAATTTCTCCAATAATCTGAACTGATTTTATGAAAGGCTAATAGATGGCATCAGATTTGCATATAAATTATTGTAAAGTCCCTGGTGATCTATGACTTTCAATCAGATTCACCCAGCAATGGAAAAGCAAGGGAAGAAGGAGAAGTGAGCGATAGGAGGAGAGAGAGAAAGAGAGGGGGATATAGAAAGAATGAGGCATGTGGGCTACACAGATGTGTGGGACCTCTGGCTAGGTTTTTAACAATTAAAATACATTTACATTTTAATTGTATTTTCAGATTTGGCATTGCTAGAATGATACAGTATAATCCAGACCATATCAGTGCTCTTAATATGAGGCTAGTGTATCTGGTGTTTGTCCCTCCGAGAATAACAGCCATGAAATTAGTTCAACCTAATGCCACAAACAAAGTGTGTAATGAATTATCATTTATTTCAAGGCTTTCTCTCTACTTTTTTTGTAGCGTGATAAGGCCCCATAATTACTGTTTGATGAATTGGCTGTCTGCTGCCTTAGTACTTTGTCGGCTGCTTATAACAGAGACACACACATATGGCGCACCTGTCTCAGCATCAGAATAAGCCCAATCAATAATTGTGTAAAGCAGACAATACATGTATGCTCGTAACGAGAATTAGTTAATTTATTGTGCACTGAGACTGATGGTTAATGCTTGAAAAGCTATTCAAGCCAACATCTGAAATGTTTTGGTTGCCAAGTAGACATGAAAAGTCACCTGACTTGTAGTGTATTGGCTCTTTTCCTTGATCATTATAAGTTTTAGAAAGATTGTAAGGATGATAAAGATGATCATATTTTATAAACCTAGGTTGGTGTGTACTGGAGGCAGTTCTGCAGTGTTCACTAGCTGGCACAGCCACAAAGAAATAAAAACAGATTTGAAACCTTATCCTAAGCTTAACCCTTACTTTAACCACACTGCTAACTGTAATGGCTAACCCTAACCTTAAATTAAGACCAAAAGCAAATGTTTGTTTTCAGGAATTTTTACGATATAACCAATTTTGACTTTGCAGCTGGCCCATCTGTGGAACCCGCTCATTTCTGCCTCTAGGGCAAGACTCAAGACAATAAATGTCAACCTGTGAAAAAGTCTGGAGTTGTGGTCGACAGTTCCAGAACGTCTGTCTTTTTTCATGACTTTAAGTATGTGTAAGCAACGGAGGGTAGATAGCATCTAAAATCAATGGCAATCCAATTGGGTTTCAGCGTCTGGTACCACGGACCGAGGCTGTGCATTGCTTTGTCCACACTGCAGGTGTTATGGTTGTATGACTATTTATCTCCTTTATTTTACCGGTCAAGTCAGTTGAGAACAAATTCTTATCCTTCAGTTACTATGAAACACAGATGTGACAACATTGAAAAGGAATAGACCTCAGATGAGCTCTTTATAATGATTATTTATTTTACTTGGATATTCCTGTCTCTCCGCTGGTGGGGTAAATGTACTGTATATTAAAGAGGAATCAATTGCGTTGTTGGTGAGCCCAGGCTCTATTGCTTACTTCCTATTCCACAACATGCACGCACACACACGCACACTCACCCACATGTGGATATGTGTGCGCCACAGGAGGTTGGTGGCACCTTAATTGGGGAGTTGGGGTAATGAGCTTGTGGTAATGGCTGGAGAGGAATGAGTGGAAGGGTCTCAAATGCATCAAAGACATGGTTTCCATGTTGACGATGCCATTCCATTTTCTCTGTTCCAACCATTATTTTAATACCATCCTCCCCTCAGCAGCCTCTTGTGGACACACACACACACACACACACACACACACACACACACACACACACACACACACACACACACACACACACACACACACACACACACAGAGTATCAAGTCACCCCTGTGCTCTTTTACCGGAACAGGGAAATCAATAGGATTGATTATTCACCACTGGACCGTGTAAGGGCAACAAGCAACCCTAAATTGTTGGTAAAAGACAATGGGTGCGTCACTCGTGACGTGAGTAAAACATTTAAACAAGTTAACCGTCTCAAGGCTGCCAGTCCAGACGGATCCGTAGCCGAGTCCTCAGAGCATGCGTAGACCAGCTGGATGGTGTGTTTACGGGCATATTCAATCTCTTCTGATCCCAGTCTGCTGTCCTCACATGCTTCAAGACGGCCACCATGGTTCCTGTACCCAAGAAGGCAAAGGTAACTGAACTTAATGACTATCGCCCTGTAGCACTCACCTCTGTCATCATGAAGTGATTTGAGAGATCATTGCACCTCAACCTTACCTGCCACCCTAGACCCACTTCAATTTGCTTAGCCACCAATAGATCCACAGACGATGCAATCGCCATCACGCTGCACACTGCCCTATCCCATCTGGACAAGAGGAAGACTAGCATCCCGGAGTCGCCTCTACGCTGTTGACGTTGAGATTAGTGTTTGTGGGTACTATGTAATGAAGCTGCCAGTTGAGGACTTGTGATGTTTCTGTTTCTCAAACTAGACACTCTGATGTACTTGTCCTCTTGGATTAGCTAGAGATATTAATGATATGGCACTTCCTAGGGGTTCCACTAGACTAACCATCTATAGAAATTTGAATGAGACTTCTACTGTGTTGTGGGACTGAATGAGAGCAGAATCTATCAGTCAGTCAGCCATTTTCTGATCATGCGCATTCCTCATGGTATCCACTTGCGTCCCATTGCTCTTAAAGACACAAAGGAATACTCCAGTTGGAGCTTTATTGAAGTTATAGGTAAAAAAAATCCCAATGATTGATTCTGTACTTAGTTTGAAATGTTTCTTCGACCTGTAATATAACTTTTTGAAGTTTTTGTCCGACGTAAAACTGACCAGAATGAGCGTTTGAATATGTCTACAAAAGCAGGTATTTGGACATAAATAACGGACATTATCGAACAAAGCAAACATTTATTGTGGACCTGAGATTCCTGGAGTGCTTTCTGATGAAGATCAAAGGTAAGGGAATATTTATCATGTCATTTCTTGTTTATGTTGACGCTAATATGGCGGCTATTGTGACTATTTCTTCTGAGCGCTGTCTCAGATTAGTGCATGGTTTGCTTATTCCGTAAAGTTTTTTTTAAATCAGACACAGCAGTTGCATTAACCTTTTGTTACTAGGGGGCAGTATTTTCATTTTTGGATAAAAAACGTTCCCGTTTTAAACGGGATATTTTGTCACGACAAGATGCTTGACTATGCATATAATTGACAGCTTTGGATAGAAAACACTCTGACGTTTCCAAAACTGCAAAGATGTTGTCTGTGAGTGCAACAGAACTGATGTTACAGGCGAAACCCAGATAAACATCCAACCAGGAAGTGCCCCATATTTTGAAAGCCCTGCATGCCAATGACTCCTTATATGGCTGTGAATGCGCTACGAATGAGCTTACGCTTTCTACGTATTCCCCAAGGTGTCTACAGCATTGTGACGTCTTTTTACGCATTTATGTTGAAGAACAGCCGTAAGGGACCACATTGAACCAGTGGTCACATGATGGCTACCTCAGAAATTCTTGCGTAAAGTACACAAGTAGCCATTTTTCCAATCGCTTCTAATGAGAAACCAATTATCCTGGTGGATATTTCATCAAATAGATATGTGAAAAACACCATGAGGATTGATTCTAAACAACGTTTGCCATGTTTCTGTCGATATTATGGAGCTAATTTGGAAAAAAGTTTGGCGTTGTAGTGACTGCATTTTCCGGTCGATTTGTCAGCTAAACATGAAGAACAAACGGAGCTATTTCGCCTAAAAAATAATATTTTTGGAAAAAAGGAACATTTGCTATCTAACTGGGAGTCTCCTGAGTGAAAACATCCGAAGTTCTTCAAAGTAAATGATTTAATTTGATTGCTTTTCTTATTTTGGTGAAAATGTTGCCTGCTGGTAGCAGAGCCTAGCTAAGCATTATGCCATGATAAACTTACAGAAATGCTTGTCTAGCGTTGGCTGTAAAGCATATTTTGAAAATCTGAGATGACAGTGTGATTAACAAAAGGCTAAGCTGTGTCTCAATATATTTCATTTGTGATTTTCATGAATAGGAACATTTTCTAGGGATATTTATGGCCGCTGCGTTATGCTAATTCATTTGAGGCTATGATTATGCTCCCGCATGCGGGGTGGGTAGTATCAAGAAGTTAAGGAGAGGTATATCTATAATTCCATGTGTATAACTTGTATTATCATCTACATTTATGAGTATTTCTGTTGAATGATGTGGCTATGCAAAATCACTGGATGTTTTTGGAACTAGTGAATGTAACGCGCCAATGTAAACTCATATTTTTATAAATTTGAACTTTATCAAACAAAACGTACATGTATTGTGTAACATTAAGTCCTATGACTGTCATCTGTTGAAGATCATCAGAGGTTAGTGATTAATTTTTATCTCTTTGTGCTTTTTGTGACTGCTATCTTTGGCTGGAAAAAATGGCTAAGTTTATTGTCGTTTGGTAATGACCTAACATAATCGTTTGTGGTGCTTTTGCTGTAAAGCATATTTGAAATTGTACACTGTGGTGGGATTAACAAGGACCTTTAAAAAATCCCAGTGTCTAGATGTGCCAAGTTTATAGAGACATACCCCAAGAGACTTGCAGCTATTATTGCTGCAAAAGGTGGCTCTACAAAGTATGGACTTTGGGAGGGTGAATAGTTATGCACACTCAAGATTTATGTTTGTTTTATCTTATTTCCTGTTTATTTCACAATAAAAAATATTTTGCATCTTCAACGTCGCAGACATGTTGTGTAAATCAAATGATACAACCAACCCAAATAGTCATGTTACTTCCAGGTTTTAAGTCAACAAAATAGAAAAATTGTCAAGGTGGGTGAATACTTTCGCAAGTCACCGTACATGGTTGATATATGCCATTTACTGGTGCTAGGTCACATCAATAAAAGTGCTTTTAGATTTTTTTATGTGATTGTTGTAAACAAAATTCAATTATAATCAAGACATAGGTGGAATAAATTATGTTTATCTTCAACAAACAATGTTTCATCACTATTCATGTTTTTTGCTTTGAACTGAACAAATTGGAAGGACACATTTTACACACAACATTTTATGGAAATGTTAAATGAGCCCCATTGAACACAAATATAAGGCCAGTCTACACATCACTGTGTGTGTGTTGCAAATCCATTTATTGCACTTGATGCATGTGTGCTGTGTCTCCCTGTCCTTCTTTTGTCCTCTTGTTGCTACCGGCTGCAATCTAGAATGATGAAAACACTTCAGGAATTTTACTAACTTCTTCCTGATTCACATATATACTATAGTTACAGCAGGCCAAGGTAGGAAAGTCAGACACACACGTGCAACAACATCACTCACTCTAACTTCCGGTATTGGAGTTGTTTGTTCATCCTCATGAATCCTCCTCACGATGGCTGCAGAAGATGGGTTCCTTGGGATATGCTGCCTCCTCTTGATTTGAGGTCTTACCAATGCCTTGCCCAGCTCCTTGAGAAAGAGCAGTCTCTTCTGAAGATTCCCTCCATTCTAATCTGGCTTCCACGCCATCCAGATGATGAATGCGTTGTATGACAAAATGTCCAAAATGTTAAAGAATATCAGAAGTGTACAGCGTAGGGTTCTTATTTTGCAGCTGTAGCCAGTTACTGTAACAGCTGTCATATGAAGGAGAAGAGGAGGACCAATGCGCAGCGTGGTAAGTGTCCATATTTAGTAGAGCAAACTGAACACTACAAAATACAAAAATAACAACGTGAAATAACAAACTGAAACAGTTCCGTGTGGAAACACACAGACACAGAAAATAATCACCCACAACTCAAAAGTGAAACCAGGCTACCTAAGTGTGGTTCTCAATCAGGGACAACGATAGACGGCTGCCTCTGATTGAGAACCATACCAGGGAAAACCACAGAATCCCAAGTTATAGAAAAAGGAACATAGACTGCCCAACACAAATCACACCCTGACCATACTAAAACAAAGACAAAACAAAGGAACTAAGGTGGAAGTTTTCCAGAGATATTGTTGCACAGAACAGTTATCTGCCAGTTTCTGCATCCCACAGGGATTATGTGGATTCCTCATTGGATCTGAAAACACCAGCAAGGATAAGAACCCTAAAGTATGGTCATTCTCCTTCCATCTCTTACCAAAAACACACCTTCCTTCAAATTTGTGCAGTCCATAATGATTTAATGTGCTAAATGTTTATGGTTTTAACGACAAACATGACCGGTGCACACTTTTAGAAGACCTGCAGTCCCAAATGCCAGGGAGGGATCCTCTAGTAGTGGGTGGGGACTTCAACTGTGTTTTAAGTCGAGCAGACGGGAGAGGGGTGGGAGAGGATTTTAAGGTAGATAGGTCAAGTGTTCTATTGCAAGGGTTGTGCAGGGATTTTAACCTCTCTTGGGTAGGGGCAGTATTTTCACCTCCAGATGAAAAGTGTGTCCCAAGTAAACTGCCTGCTACTCAGGCCCAGAAGCTAGGAAATGCATATAATTAGATAGATAGATTCGATTTGGATAGAAACCACTCTAAAGTTTCTAAAACTGTTAAAGTAATGTCTGTGTGTATAACAGAACTGATATGGCAGGCGAAACCCAGAGGACAAACCCTATAGGGGTTAAAAAATTGAGGTCATAGGATATTCCATTTGTTTTCTATGGGATACCCTTATTATTATGAACCTGGTTGCAGTTCCTATGGCTTCCACTAGATGTCAACAGTCTTTAGAAATGGTTTGATGTTTTTCTTTTGAGAAATGAATAAGTAGTGCTATTCATTGTAAGTGTCACACCAGGTGAACTTGATGCACGTGAACTGGAGATCGCTTCACGTTGTTTTTATCCGCTATTGGAAACAGTTTATTTCGTTTTAAATTTGATTGATTATTTACGTTTTAGGGTACCTGAGGTTGGATATTAGGAACGTTGTTTGAAATGTTTGGACTAAGTTTACAGGTAACTTATTAGATACTTTGTAGGCATGATGGGCGAGTTGAAACCAGTGTATTTCTGAATCAAACCCGCCAAATAAATTGACATTTTTGGGACATAAAGAAGGACATCGAACAAAATGACCATATGTGATGTTTCTGGCACATTCTGGAGTGCCAACAGAAGAAGATCTTCAAAGGTAAGGCATGAATTATATCGCTATTTCAGATTTTTGTGGCGCACCTGCATGGTTGAAATATGATTTTCATGTGTTTGTATGCGGGGCGCTGTCCTCAGAAAATCGCATGGTTTTCTTTCGCGGGAAAAGCCTTTTTGAAATCTGACACAACGACTGGATTAACAAGAAGTTAAGCTTTATTTTGATGTATAACATATATTTTCAAGAATGTTATATATTTGAATTTGGTATTTTTGAATTTCACGCTCTGCAATGTCACCGGATGTTGCCAGGTAGGACGCTACGTCCTGTTTTAAAACCCTGCATCCAAGAGAGGAGTGCTTCACCTGGACCAGTGATGACGGCACCAGAGCCTTTTGCATTGACTATCTGTCTACCCATGACTGTCCCCCAACTGATGTTAGAATATCCCCTGCTATCTTCTCAGATCACGTAATTCTGACGTGCACCCTCTCACTTAATTCGGGTGTGACTGTATGAAGAGGACCCTGGAAACATATCTGCTCCCTTTTAGAAGATGATAGGGTAGTTAGTCAGTACATGGAGCAGTTCAGCCAGTGGCAGATGCTACAGGACTTCTTTGAGACACGAGCACAGTGATGGAAAATGGTGAAGGGAAAGACGAGGACCTTCTTTAGAGAGATAAAAAAGCTAAGAAAAAGATAGATACATGGTGGGACTGCAGAGGTGCCTGGAATGATATTTTAATCTTGTTCAACAGGGCTTTGATTTTAACCATGAAATTAAAGAAGTAAAGAAAGAAATTGCATTTTTAGCAGAACAGAAGAAGTCAAAAAAAGGGAATTAGAAGAAGATGAGAATTGTAAGAGGTACTTTTTAAAGAAAATAGTCAGCAAGGGTAGGATTATGACAGGGTTAAAAAATAAAGATGGGTTTTTAAAAACAGTCTCAGAGGGAGGTAGAGAGGTAGTCAAATATTTTTATGGGAACTGTTTGGAGGTAAAGAAGTGTGTGATAAAACTATGGGGGAGGTTTTAACCTCTCTAGGGGGTGTGGAACATCCGGTGAAATTGCAGAGCGCCAAATTTAAAAACAGAAATACTCATAATAAAAATTCAAAAAACATACAAGTGTTATACATCGGTTTAAAGATTAACTTCTTGTTAATCCAACCGTTGTGTCAGATTTCAAAAAGGCTTTACGGCGAAAGCATACCATGTGATTATCTGTGGACAGCGCCCAACACACAAAACATTAAACAGTTACCAGCCAAGAAGAGGAGTAACAAAAGTCAGAAATAGCGATACAATTATCTTCATATGGTTGCACTCACAGGACTCCCCGTTACCCAATAAATGTTGGTTTTGTTCAATAAAGTCCCTCTTTATATCCAAAAACCTCCGTTTGGTTGGCGCGTTTTGTTCAGTAATCCATTGGCTCCAAGGCGGTCACAACAGGCAGACGAAAAATCCCCAAAATATCAGTAAAGTTTGTAGAAACATGTCAAACGATTTTTATAATCAATCCTCAGGTTGTTTTTAGTCATAATAATCAATAATATTTCAACCGGACAATATCTTCGTCAATAATATCTCTGTAATTGCAAACAAAGGTTTCTGTACCAAATATTAGGTGCTGCTTTTCTGATGTATCAAATACTTATGTCATGCAATAAAATGCCAATTAATTATGTAAAATTATGTAAAAATTATGTAAAAATCATACAATGTGTTTTTCTGGATTTTTGTTTTAGATTCCGTCTCTCACAGTTGAAGTGTACCTATGATAAAACAGACCTCTACATGCTTTTGATTTTTAATTAATCAATATCTAATCACGATGCTATTGTATTACTCACTAACCTACCAGAGTATCAGGTCTGTGAGTGTGTGATCGCACCCTTCTTTTCAATTTCCGTCTAAAACCGAACTGTCTGTTGCTCAGGACCTGAAGCAAGGATATGCATATGCTTGATATTATTTTAAAGGAAACACTTTGAAATGTGTTGAAATGTGAAATGAATGTAGGAGAATATAACACATTAAATCTGGTAAAAGATAAAACAAACAAAAAACATGCGTTTCCTTTTTTTCTTTTGCATCATCTTTGAGATGTAAAAGAAAGGCCGTACAGTGACCTAGGAATCTGGGTGAAATTTAGAGGGCAGCAGTGTGTGTACAACATTTCAGACTGATACATTCAAGGATGAGTGCTCTACATAATATTTTGTACAAAGTCTCCCAGGTGTACCTCACAAGTTTGCCCAAATGTACCCAAGTGGCCAAATTGGTATATTGATAAATTCCCAAGTACATAACTAGAGAGAACATACACAAATGCTATGGTATTAAAAAATGTCAGTTTACACACTCCCAGGAATGTCATACATGATGGATCATTAGCTTCTCAACATAAAAGACACATTCACACACCTAGATGGGCGTGCAGGGTGGATTTAGAGCCAGAGACAGCCGAGGGGTCAGACTTGAGGATCCAGGTCCTATGTTGAACAGGTGGGGAATGGAGGAGTCTACCACTGTTGAGGATTAAAACAAAATTCAGTAAGAACTCAAGTTTACTATTACTTATTTGATTTAATCTTTATTTTAGCAGGTGGTGAGCCCTACATCAATAATTCTATGGGCCCTGCATCAATACTAGAGGTCGACCGATTATGATTTTTCAATGCCGATACCGATTATTGGAGGACCAAAAAAAGCAGATACCGATTTATCGGCCAATTTTTATTTATTTATTTGTAATTACAACAATACTGAATGAACACTTATCTTAACTTAATCTTATAATACATCACTAAAATCAATTTAGCCTCAAATAAATAATGAAATATGTTCAATATGGTTTAAATAATGCAAAAACAAACTGTTGGAGCAGAGAGTAAAAGTGCGATATGTGCCATGTAAGAAAACTAATGTTTAAGTTCCTTGCTCAGAACATGAGAACGTGTGAAAGCTGGTGGTTCCTTTTAATACGAGTCTTCAATATTCCCAGGTAAGAAGTTTTAGGTTGTACCATTTATATTTCATATACCTTTGACTATTGGATGTTCTTATAGGCACTTTAGTATTGCCAGTTTAACAGTATAGCTTCCGTCCCACATCGACAACAGCCACCCTCGAAGCAGAGTTACCCATCACTCCACAAAAGCCGCAACCTTTGCAGAGCAAGGGGAGCAACTTCTCCAAGTCTCAGAGCAAGTGAAGTTTGAAACACTATTAGCACGCAACCCGCTAACTAAGCTAGCCATTTCACATCGTTTACACCAGCCTAATTTCGGGAGTTGATAGGCTTGAAGTCATATACAGCTCAATGCATGAAGCATTGCGAAGAGCTGCTGGCAAAACACACCAAAGTGCTGTTTGAATGAATGCTTACGAGCCTGCTGGTGCCTACCATCGCTCAGTCAGACTGCTCTATCAAATCATAGACTTAATTATAACATAATAACACACAGAATTATGAGCCTTAATTCATTAATAAGGTCGAATCCGGAAACTATCATTTCGAAAACAAAACGTTTATTCTTTCAGTGAAATACGGAAACCGTTCCGTATTTTATCTAAGGGATGGCATCCCTAAGTCTAAATATTGCTGTTACATTGCACAACCTTCAATGTCATGACATAATTACGTAACATTCTGGCAAAATAGTTCGCAATGAGCCAGGCGGCCCAAACTGTTGCATATACCCTGACTCTGCGTGCAATGAACGCAAGAGAAGTGAAACAATTTCACCTGGTTAATATTGCCTGCTAACCTTTCTTTTAGCTAAATATGCAGGTTTAAAATATATACTTCGGTGTATTGATTTTAAGAAAGGCATTGATGTTTATGGTTAGGTACACGTTGGAGCAACGACAGTCCTTTTTCACGAATGCGCACCGCATCGATTATATGCAACGCAGGATACGCTAGATAAACTAGTAATCATCAACCATGTGATCATCAACTAGTGATTATGATTGATTGATTGTTTTTTATGAGGTAAGTTTAATGCCAGCTAGCAACTTACCTTGGCTTCATACTGCATGCGCGTAACAGGCAGGCTCCTCGTGAGGCAGTTGGTTAGAGCGTTGGACTAGTTAACTGGAAGGTTGCAAGATTGAATCTCTGAGCTCACAAGGTAAAAATCTGTCGTTCTGCCCCTGAACAAGGCATTTAACCCACCGTTCCTAGGCCATCATTGAAAATAAGAATGTGTTCTGATCTGACTTGCCTAGTTAAATAAAGGTGTAAAAAAAAAATATTGGCAAAATTGGCATCCAAAAATATCGATTTCCGATTGTTATGAAAACTTGAAATCGGCCCTAATTAATCGGCCATTCCGATTAATCGGTCAACCTCTAATCAATACATCAAATAAACAACACATATCTATAAACAAACATATATCTGTATATATATATATATATACACACAATTGAAGTCGGAAGTTTACGTACACTTAGGTTAGAGTCAATAAAACTCGTTTTTCAACCACTCCACAAATTTCTTGTTAACAAACTATAGTTTTGGCAAGTCGGTTAGGACAAATGCTTTTTGCATGACACAAGTAATTTTGTCAACAATTGTTTACAGACAGATTACTTAACCTCTCTGAACCACCCATCCCGGATCCGGTATAATTGTCATCAGCAATGCTAAATAGCATAGCGCCACAGTCAAATAATATTACTAGAAAATATTCATATTCATGAAATCACAAGTGCAACATTGCAAAACACAGTGTAGACTTTTGTTAATCCACCTGTCGTCTCAGATTTTGAAATTATGCTTTACAGTGAAAGCAGTACAAGCGTTTGTGTAAGTTTATCGATCGCTCAACAAAACAATAAGTACACTTACCATCAGGTACATTGGTCACAAAAATCAGAAAAGCAATCAAATGAATTATTTACCTTTGATGATCTTCGGATGTTTTCAATCACAAGACTCCCAGTTAGACAACAAATGTTCCTTTTGTTCCATAAGATATTTTTTATATCCAAATACCTCTGTTAATTTGGTGCATTATGCCCAGGAATCCACCTGAAAGAGCGGTCACGACAACGCAGACAAAAATTCCAAATTACTGTAAGAGGTTGTCGTGCTTCTGTTAAAAGTGAAATGGCAGCTGCTTCACATTAAGTTAATATTTAATTTTCAGGAACTTGTTGTCAACTGGATGCAAGTGTGTATATGTAAAATTCACATAATTATCCTCAACCAGATCGGTGCCCCAAAATCAGGACAGTTGTTGCTCAATATGCGATAATGTGACAAGAATGACACTGTAAACAACATCGAACTTTCTGGGACATAGAAATGTATTATATGGGCAGAAAGCTTACATTTTTGTTCATTTACAGTTGAAGTCAGAAGTTTATATACACCTTTGCCAAATACAATTCAACTCAGTTTTTCACAATTCCTGACATTTAATCCTAGTAAAAATTCCCTGTCTTAGGTCAGTTAGGATCACCACTTTATTTTAAGAATCTGAAATGTCAGAATAATAGTTGAGAAAATTATATATTTCAGCTTTGATTTCTTTCATCACATTCCCAGTGGGTCAGAAGTTTACATACACTCAATTAGTATTTGGTTGCATTGCCTTTAAATTGTTTAACTTGGGTCAAACGTTTTGGGTAGCCTTCACACAAGCTTCCCACAATAAGTTGGGTGAATTTTTGCACATTCCTCTTGACAGAGCTGGTGTAACTGAGTCAGGTTTGTAGGCCTCCTTGCTCTTTCAGTTCTGCCCACAAATTTTCTAGGATTAAGGTCAAGGCTTTGTGATGGACACTCCAATACCTTGACTTTGTAGTCCTTAACCTCTTGAAGCTAGGGGGCGCTATTTAAGGAAAAATAACGTTCCCAAAGTAAACAGCCTATTTCTCAGGACCAGATGCTAGAATATGCATATAATTGACATAATAGGATAGAAAACACTCTAAAGTTTCCAAAACTGTCGAAATAGTGTCTGTGAGTATAACAGAACTGATATTTCAGGCGAAACCCTGAGAAAAATCAAACCAGGAAGTGGCTTCTATTTTGAAAACTCCATGTTCTATAGCCTCCCAATAATCCATTTAAAGAGATATCAACCAGATTCCTTTTCCTATCGCTTCCTCAAGGTGTCAACAGTCTTCAGACATAGTTGCAGGCTTTTATTTTTAAGAATCAGCGTGAACGACCACATTGCATAAGTGGATAGCTGGGGGCTCTCAGAGTGAGTTGTGCGCAAAAGAGAAAGGTGGCCATTGTTACTCCCGGTCCTAGTGAAAAGCCAACTGTCCCGGTTGATATATTATCAAATAGATATTTGAAAAACACCCTGAGGATTGATTATAAAAAACTTCTGACATGTTTCTGTGGACATTATGGATATACTGCTCTTAGTAAGATTACAGAACTGACAGTGTCAAGAGGTGCTCAACTATCAGCAACATAACGATAAAACAACTTAAACTGCTACAACATTTCCACTGACTATTGGCACAAATACAACACATTTTGGAACATTGCCCCCAAATATGTTAATAGACCCGCCAGCACATTGCTCCGACCTACTTTTCAAAGTGCAGTAACGATTTTACCTAATCGTGGGTTTGCAACCAAGTGGGAAGTGGGAATTTACCATGCAAGACTGGGAAAAATCCACTTTAATTGCTCTCCAACTGGTAATTAGTAGTGGGAAATGTGTCTATCATCCCTGAGCTCTGACTTCTCACACATGCTGACCTCTGATATCACCCACTAAGGAAATGACCCCGATCACAGCATTTCCGGCAGTTAAATGTAACAACAAAACATTATTTATGAAAAGCAATTTATTAATATATATTTTTTAACTCTATAATGTGTTAACAAGAATGATAGCTATACTTTTAGTTTATGGTTGATGCAGCTTGTTGGTCATTAGCCAATTGGAGTGAGTTCAAATGAGTTCAATGCACATGAATGCATCCAACTGGTATTTATAACTTCACAACTGGTAAATTCCAACCTCCCACATGGTTAATGCACAGCAGAAAAATGTATAATTATGCTAGATTATCCACTATCCATAAAATTACCATAAAAGGTACCAGCCAGTAACATGTTGAGTACCTCTGAGGGTACCTTATATGTACCTTTGGCCTTTGTGTACACCAAGGTACTCTTATATTTGAGTGTGTGATATATGTTCTTGGTAACAAATTAACCTTCTTGTGACACTGGTGAGACATTAATAATGCATTCCAGACCAAAAGGATTAAGTTCAAAACCTGAGAGCATTTATGCACACTTAGGGCTAGATTCTATCAGATCTGACAACTGGGTGTTTATGCTTGATCTGATTGAATCGAAAGCTTAAAATAATGTCAAGAGTTCCTAAGCACAGCTACTTTTTTGTTCGGTGTTGTCAGATAATTTCCTTGACTTGACTTGATTCTGGGCAACTTTTAAGTGCATTGCCATTCACAGTAAATACATAACAAAACACTATTACTCTAGAGATTTTATGTAAAAAATATACAGCAATGGCTAACAGAGTAGTTTAATGTTATCACATGTTGAACCACATGATTTCACATGTGGAAAATCACATGATTTCACACGACATGTGAAAACAGTTGTTCCAAAAACTTGATAGGTGACATTTCACATGTAACCCGTGTTTGTGGAATACTTCACATTTCACATGTGAAAATGTGTTTCTGGAACACTTGGTTCACATGAACAACAACAAAACTAAATTGGAGAAATGTCATATGTGAAATGTAATTTTCAGTAAGTATCTAAACTACATTGTATTTTGCCACTGAGGTCTACAGTATTCATTAGTTGATACTTTTGGATGGCCTGCCTGTAATGTATAGCATGGATCTAAGTTGACTAATGTATAGCCAATTATGATGAATATAGAAGTGCATTCATCTTATTTATGATCGACAGTCCAATTTTTTAAAGTGCTGATTATCCCAATTTCTATGAAAGTAATTAACAATTAATGGTCAGCATATTTCATGCCTTAGCTCAGTATGCCTTCCATGTCTCTCCACAACCAGATAAATACATCTGCTGGGGATGAGGGATGGACAGTATTTGATTTGCGGATATTACCCCATGCTATCTGTTTTTTGGAATATGTTATGTGAAATTATAAAGATGATGATGTCAATGACGCAAGCACTTTAGCAATAACTCTATTGGAATCCATTAGCCTAAAGGCTGGAGCTGGATCAGTAGAATATCCTCCGTCTTTGTTCTATGGATCACCATGCAACACTTTTACCTAAAGAACCTCATTAGGTGTTTTTGGTAAAATGCCAAAAACATTCAACTACGTTTTTTTTGCAAAAATCTATTGCATGTAATCCTTATGTGTTTGGGCTGGTATCGTAATACTTTTTGTCACAAGTAACTTTCCCATTATGAACCATTTTCATGTTTTGCTTCTTGTTTTTAAAGGTATTGGCTGCTTCTTCTACTACCAAAACAGGTTGTTTGGCTCTTATAGAGGCCTAAGTCATATATTTTCCCCCAGTACAGAATGCAACATCTCGAACAGCAAAAACGGTTTGCCCACTGTTCTCTACAGACCATTAATTGACCTACTTTAGTTTCTAATGAGTCCAATTAGAGTCATTTTGCAAAAGGGCTGGCAAGTTTAATTAGTCTATGATGGGGTATTAAAGGGGAACGCTAAAATGGTAGGATGTACATGTTAAATGGAGCATTACCTATTTTAAAAAACATAGGTAATGCCATCAAATGACAATTAGAATGTACAGGGCCTGAACATTGCCCACTTATGTTAGCTTTCATTGTTGTCCAACCAATCAGAAGTAACAGAACAATGTTGACTGTCCACCATTGTCTTCATCATCCTTTATCATCACCCCTTTCATTATATTTTTTTTCACCATCATCATCGCCATCATAATTCATCTCTCTGAAAGTGGGGAAAATGTATCTTGAAGATGACCATCATCACCACCAATCAGCTAGTGAATCTATCATGCCCATTCGGCGTACAATACATAACCAGTGTGTAATATTGGACAACAATGTGAGATGAGAGGGAGTAGTGTTGGTGGTGCTGTTGTTGGAATAGGTTGGCAGTGGCGCCCTGAAATAGGGCGAGGGATGCTTGGAGCGTAAGCCACAAACTGCTCTCATTTTCCTCTGGCTTTCTCTCTCTAATAAAATCGGAGGGGCTTTTTAGAATAAGCTTAGCCCATGGTGCTTTTTTTTAGTTCAAATCAAATAATGGTGTCACAATCGTATTGGTGATTTCACACGAGCTAGGGATACGGATGTGAACCCAATAATAATTCTGCACAGTGAGGATGTATACAAACACAACCCTTTATGAAATATTTCTGTTTAGCTTTGAAATGCACAAATATCTCCTCGTGTTTGATGAGTATCCAGGGTCTTATTATTAGATGATATGAATCATTTTCAATGGTGGCTTTTTATTTACACTGTCTGAAATGGAACATTTTATGTATTGATTGCATAAGGTGCCAGGATTACTGCTTAGAAAACAGTTCAGTTGATCCACAATGAACGTGGGGATCCTCATGCACTGAGGATGTGTGTTTGTCATAGAAGTCCCAACATTTTTTTTGCCAGGCTATTTACAAAGATTCATTTCTGCATGTATGTCATTCTCAGATTCAGACATAGAAAAATAGTGGATCCTTCTGGTTCTGTGGATTCAGAAATTCTAGATTTTAGGAAGTAAACCAGAACTCTGTTAGCTTCCTTCCCAATGCTCTTTCTTGCTCTCTCTCTCTCTCTAGACATGTGCTGCTCAGAAATAGAAGTAGACAGCTCCCAGTTGGTTCTGTCACTTCTAGAAACCTTCCATGACAGATTCTTAATGGGATGGCCAGCAATCACCACCTCATTTTCAGTAATTCTTATTTGAAGCTATAAGGAACCATGACAACTTTTTGTAAAATAAATCAAGAGAAGAGACAGATGAGCAGACAATAGAAACATGGATAATAGTTTCCACGGGGACATTGCTTTAGTTGCTTTCGTTGATTTAGTGCCTATAGCAATATATTGTACTATTCCATAATATTTATGTTTTTATGTTGAACTTCAAGGTAAGCACTTATTGTAAGGGAGACTGATGGGTATAAAGTTACGGCTGAATACACTGAAGGTAGCAGACTACTTGGATAAGATGTATAACATTTGGGGGGATTGGGATTGGAGAACACATTGGGAGGGATCTTAGTCCATTCCATACAGAATCTTTCCAGATCCTTGATATCCTTCGTCTGCACTTATGGCCTGCCCTGTTCAATTCAAATCCCAATGGGGTACGGAGACGGAGATGACCATTGCAAAATAAACAATTTATTTGTGGATTTTGATGTGTAATTGCCATTATTGTCTTACTGGAAGATCCACTTGTGGCCCAGTTTCAGCCTGCTGGCAGAGGCAAACTGTTTTTTGGCTAAAATGTCCTGGGGAAAGTTCATGATGCAGTTCACCTTAACAAGGGCCACCGGACCAGTGTAAGCAAAATAGCCCCATAACATCAAAGATCCATCTCCATATTTTACTGTAGGTATGGGGTTATTTTCCGCTTATGCATCCTTATTTCAACAGTGTGCAGAAAAGGGATACATTGTTTGAGAATACAACAAAAATGGAGCTAAACAATAGGGGAATTTTATGGTTCAGTCAGAAACATGAATGGTGAAGAATGTGGGATTAGCAGCTACGCTGGACTCAGAGCTGGTTTGAACTGACATATTAACGACCCCCTCTTAGTTTGGCATGGAATATACAGAATGACACCCAATACACAACGAGCAACAATGTGTTTGCCCACCACGCAGCCGTAATTCACCACAACATGCAGCTCATGAAACAATCCAAGGCTCTGGACACTGAAACACCTGAGTGTGATTTGATGTTCAACTTAACTTTGGGCGAAGGGGGAATGAGGGAAACTGTCTGCTGAAACCTATTTAAAATGTGTACAGACAATAACGGCCTACAGTATGCGACTCTCTCGTTCAATGAACCCCAAAAAAAACACAAGGACCCGCAGGAGAAGAACAGGGAGAGTGGACAGGGATTCATGTTTGAACTGCCGGGTGACCCCTTCTGCCCGGTAGCTTCCCTTAAGAAGTATCTGTCCCTCCAACGCCCTGGCGTTGTACCTCTACCCGAAACGGAAAGCAGTGAACAGATACCATATGGTATGTAACTGTTAGTTAATAACTAGCTAAATCTAATTAACCCTGGCAATATAATCGGTAGCCTCCGAACTACCATGATCCAGAGACGGATGCTGGACTAGAGACACGAGAAATAATGTCTGTCAGTGGACACAGATCAGAAACCTTGCTTCAAAAGTTACTGGATGCCAAATCAGGAAGCGAGGAAGCGGTGGCGCACTATTTTCTCTGACAACACAGCATCAGCTCCCCCAGCTAAAAGAATGTCTTCCATTTCCAGCAGCGTGGAGCCAACAAATGACAGAATGACATGGGACAATTTTTTCATTCGTACACAATAAATGCCAACATTCAGATCAACATTAATAAATAAGTGGCGTTTGTTAGTCACTGTAGATGTGGCGCTAATGCTTGGTTTTTGCATACATTTAATGTAAGCTTGCTAGCTAGCCTGGGGTTATGTTGCATAGCAACTAGTCTAGCAACAAGACTTTTGTCCCGACTACTTTTTCTGGCTGAATTTATTTATTTTGAATTGATTTATTAAAGCAACATTTTCAATTTAGATCTGCCTTTCTTTGTCTTACTGTATTGGCAACCGGTTTATAAAAGCAAAAAGGCACCTGTTATTGCTGAATGTGATCTGGCCCCAAAGGATCGTTGGTATGAACATGGAAATGCATGCAGTCAATAATAACCAGGAGGTTGCAGAGCGATAGCTCATATAGAACTGGAAATAAATTACTTCCCTCATCGTATCATGGTCTGCATCCCAAATGGCAACCTATTCCCCATTGGGCTCTGGTCTAAAGTAGTGAATTATATAGGGAAAAGAGTGCCATTTGGGCTGCATACATGGAGATTATCAGGGTGCCAGGTTGTTTATGTCATCGAACACGTTGTCAGTCAGACCCAGATGATTGGCCGAGCGTAAATTTAGTGAAGCCGAAGTGACATTACTGTGATTGGCAAGGGCAATGATAAAGATAACTCTCCGCTTCAAATGTAAAATGACCCTATCGTTAATTATGCATACACCTAGATAAAATATTTCATTTATAGATCCCTCTCTCTGAATCTCTGGCCTGAGCGCTTAATGGCAGCAAGCAAACAGTAATTCCTTCCAGCATTTGATGAATGGAGGATCCAACTGCAAAAAGGTAAAATACACCAGTTTAGAGGATATAGTCAGTGATGTAGTGGTCCAAAAATGGTTGGTTAAATGCAAATCACAGTTGACAGTTAATAAAGTAATGGTCCATCTAACTTTAATGCATTTTTCCGAGATAAATTCTTGAGCAAATTAAAGAAGGTGTGTAAACTGTTTACTTGTATAATGTCTTTGTCCTCAAGGCCCACGCTTGAGAGAGAGAGAGAGAGGGAGAGAGAGAGAGAGAGAGAGAGAGAGAGAGAAAGAGAGTAAATGTACAATTATGCATTGGATTGCTGTTCTTAGGAAAAGTCATATGAAAGTCCACAAATAGGGAAATGTACATTTGACCTTTCAAAAAATGTCTAATCTTGGGTCATTTCTTTATCTCATGTAACATTTATCTGCATTAAGAAACGACCTTCATTCTTCTACATGAGCTGAATACAGACAGCTGAAGCACTCAAAAGAAGATAAGAAACTGCTAGTTGATCACCAAGCTCTAAAGTATGCCATGCATTATGCAATGTTACTAACAACATGAAGGTAATATATATGATTTATGCTGTTTATGTATGCATGTCTGATCCAGCCAGTAATCATAATTAATGTTTAATATAGGAAAACCACTTTAGTAGTACATAGTTTTTCATGTTTCATATTTTCATGTTTAAGATCATCAGGCAGTCGTAAACAGTCAGAGCTTTTGTTTCTAAAGAGTAATGCTTTGGAGAGCTGAAGGTCTGACCATATATGATCTCTCCATCTGTTCACATGTCTTTGTCAGAATAATTTGTATGAACAGGCTCAATGAGGATAGACATGCACCTCTGTCCTGTACTTCCTGACTGAATATTGATTGATGTGTGTCACTATACCATTATCAGTCCTCAGGTGAGCTCAATCTCCTACACTTAACCTAAGCCAGTGTACTGTGTGCCATGTGGAAACATATTTTTTGTCATCAAAATTGCCCTTGGAAACACAAGATTTTCCAAAATAAACATTGCTAATATTTTAAATGGACAAGACAGCACTGAAACATTTCAAAACAGTGCTTCATTTTAAACCAACAGAGGGTTACAGTACTATGGGTCTACATAGGGCATATTTGACATGAGGCCTTGGTGGGTTTTTGATGCAGGATTAGCACCCAGTGAGTTATCCAAAATGCCTGTCAACAACAGGCTAATGAAGAATCACTGTGCTGAGGGGATTACAGTGGCAGCTATATGACAGCTCATCTGAAACAACCAACCAGCTACTTTTAATATTCCATACATTGAACTTGTTAGAGCATTGTTGAGAACTGCCACTATAATTGAGGGATAAAGAAGAACGGAAGCTTAACTTCAGAAACAATCATTTTTAACATTTTCTACGATTTGAAAAGTATCTGCCAATTATGACGCCTTTTGTGAATTTGCATTTCCTGAATGATCGAAATGACAGGAGTTCTTTATGTCCGATGTTTGAAGGGAATGTTGGCGAGTGCCGGAGAGAAGATATAATTTGCATGATACTCTTTCAATTCTGGGGACTTTTCGCTCTCTTCCAAGAATAGTAGCGACGAGGAGAAAATAAAGTCCTACATTTAGACATTTAGTGTGCCCTCACACTGACATAATGTCTTCTTAGCTCCCTGCAATTGAACAAAGGGGTGAGTCTGTAGGCACACATAAAGAATCCCTTGGAAAAAAGTCACATTTGTGGGTTTTTTGAGAAGGAACCCAATTATTTGTGAATACCCAATGAGTTTGCGAGAGAGATCAGCAAACAATAACCCATAGAAAGACAGGTAGGCAAGCAGAGAGATGTCTCCTCCGGAGGAGGAGCGCCAAGAGAAACACAATTAGTCTGTCACACTTGAGCCAGCGAGCTCTCAGTCCTCATAGTGATGCACCATACAGAATTAGTGTTATGAGTGCCGTCAGTGTCTTTGTGATTGCTGAATGAATGATAGAAATACAGCTGATTGTAGACCAGTCGATGGTGGTCTTCGGAGTCCTCGTTCTACACATTTGGAACTACCTTTTTCACTGTTTCTTATTGGGGAATAAAATTATATGGGAGGCATTTCCATTATGAATACTTAACATTTGCAATGTCAATCAAATGTATTGTTTGTAATAAACCCAACCTTAATAAATATCTGCATGGCCTATTACAGGTTGATCCATTTTTTTCACCATCTAATGAAAAGCTGAAAGTTTATTGGTGAATAATTCCATCAATATTCTGATTACTGTATGTGTCTAAATAGATAAAACATTACTGTAACAATGTGCTGGGAACCAATACTTCCAACTTGTACAAGCTCTCTCCGTAGTGTCCCCTGCTGGATCTCCTGCAATAAGACACAAAGACATCTCCTGCACATCAGATACGACACAGGGCCACAAATACACACATGCACACAGACGCAGGTACGCACACACACACACACACACACACACACACACACACACACACACACACACACACACACACACACACACACAAAGCACTGTTAACTCTACTGGCCCTCTGCGCCCCATCTGTGGGAACCTGATGACAAACCTCAAATTGAATCATCCACAGGCAAACATGGCAATGATGTACGAGCCTCCATCTCGGACACTTATGTTGCCATCTCGCATTGTGATGAATTACCCAACCGTGATCTCCACAATCCAGTCATCCGGCTGGGACAATAAAGATGCGTATACAAAAATAAAGCAAATGTGACGCAAGGAGTAGAGCGATGAAAATAGAAATAGCCCATTGTTGTTCAGGGAATGGAACTGTAGCACAGGCAGTGATCCATGAGAGTATATCTCCAACACACTTATCATGGGGTGAGTACTATTCTTCTAGTTGTAAAGTACACTGCACTTATCTGTCTGGCTGCCACAAGTGCTCTCTTCTCTGTATGAAATCAGGGGAGAGATCAATGGCACACCTGCCGATTTGTTAAAAGTTTTATTCACTGGGATCTGTGTATGTTGCACAAGATAATGCAGACTCATTCATACTTCTGTACTTATGCCTAGGGAACATAACATATTGAAACATTGTGAGACCTGACATTTCTGACCGTGGATACGTCCAAAATTCCTTACATAGCACACTACATTTGACCAGAGCTCTATGGAACCTGGTCAAAAGTAGCACACTATGATAGAAAACGGGGTATCATTTTGGATGCAGACAGTGAAATAGATGGGAGACCAACTCTGGGTTGCTTTTTGGTGACATAGCTGTCTTCATTCTTTAATGTTCAGTCTCTTCCTCTATTTCAAAAGGAGAAAGGCAGCCATTACTTGGCACTATCTCCCAAAGAGCTGTCTCTCTATGACTAGCGGGCATTCCAAACAATTAAAAATCCCCCAAAAACAAGTCTACTCTGTTGATAAATATTTAGAGGTTTCCTTTCCTTATGTAATTGGAGAGACAGTAACTGTTTTTCTGTATAGGCTTACCACATTGGTATAGACTGCAACTGTTCCCAGGGGGATGGGGACTGTGGTGACTGTCGATTCCTTCCAAATGACACCCTATTCACTATATAGCGCACTTCTTCTGACCAGAGCCCATAGGACTATGTAGCGAAGAGGGTGCCATTTGGAACAGAGCCTGTGTATAAAGTATCATGCTGCTTGGACGGTTGCGTTGGCTTTATATAGAGAACAGAGGTCATACTCTGTCTGCAAGCAAAGTAAAACAAATTATAGCCGAGAACAAACTGCTCTGGAGCTCTCTTACTCAATAATGTTGTTTCCTTTCCAGAAAAATCTATATCATCAGTTTACTAGCTTTCTGACGTTAGAGGCAAGTTGTCCCTGTCTCTCTTCATGGTGCCTGGCTATCTCTATGGGTTCCGTAATAGTATCTGTCAAAACATCATCAAGTTAACAATGGTTGTAAACAGATTATAACAAACAGTAGCCTGGAGCAAAGATATATACTCCATAATGTACTTCAATCAATGTTAGTGATGCTAGATATTATGCCATAGCCTACAATCAACGTCAGTAACAGTCTCTGTTCAAAAAATAGATCTAGTGGTTTAGAAAATAGATGTTATTTTTGTGCAAATGCACTGAGATTTAACTGTAATCTTATGATTCATTCTGTTTAATTGCCTATACTCTGGTTAAGTGCATGACGTCACAATAGTCCCGAGCCATTGTATTTATCCGATAGGCTATGATACACGTCATGTGGGATCTAACAATACACCTAGGATTTACCCCAAATGGCACCCTATTCACTATATAGTGTTCTGCCTTTTGACTAGAGCCCTATGAGCCGACGGTCAAAGGTAGTGTACTACATGGGGAATAGGGCTCCATTTGGGATAAAGCCCTAACGCTCTGAAGGCTCTGAGAATCAAGGCTTTGAATTATGATGTGCAACATAACAACATCTACACACACACACACACACACACACACACACACACACACACACACACACACACACACACACACACACACACACACACACACACACACACACACACACACACACACACACACACACACACACACACACACACACACACACACACACAAAGTCTGGGAGGTCCCTCTGGGGTCTGTCTCCAGGTCAGTGTGAGACATCCAGGATCTGACTGCACCTGGGTACCCTCAGGTCGGTGTTAGACATCCAGGATCTCACAACACCTGGGTACCCTCACCCCTCATCAGGGAATAACATTTTACAGAAAACTATGGAACAATTGGCAATAATTATTGCAATGTTTTTGACAAAAATAGCATCCTGTCCAGGAGGTGTGCTTTCTTCAAGCTTCCTTACGCTACAGAAACAGCTCCTGCCCTGTTGGCCGTTCTGGCTTGGGCAAGGCATACATATTGCCAAAAATGGTCTGTGTTATGTTTTACATGTATATGTCTTACACTGTATTAGGTTACACATGTCGGGGTGACAAAATAAACATGGGTCTAATGTCTACCGCATCTCCTCCAAACCTCAATGGAACAACATATTTGTCTATTTTTTTATTCTGTTGGAGGATGGCATTTCACCCACCAATAGGGAAAAATTACTCTTTTGATTTGATTGTTTGATTTGATGTACGTAGTTACCACGAATCCAGTCATCTATTTGTTTAGTCGCTTCACAGCTTTTTACTTTATGCTCTCTCTCCATGCACTGCCAGGGCAGTCTCTTTCATAGCTACCTTCTGTTCCACAAGTAGACATGCTGTTCACACTCCTGCCTAGCTTGTCTCCTGCATTGTCAGAGCAGCCAGTGCGAAAGAACAGTGTAGTTCGATACTTCCTGATTTTATTTATCTGTACATGACAAGTCTCAAAGAAAATACTAAGACAAGAGCAGAATGCTGGCAGCCCACTGAGAGGAAATGTGCAAGCCTCTCCTTAATGGGTGAGTCAGGATTGGCAGTCTATTGTCACTGCTCATGAGACAGGAAAGTGGAGAGGTACAATTGTGGAAGTTGAGTTTTATATGCTATTCTGTAGCTGTCTGCAGAAAACATTTAGAAAGAAGGGGTAGAATTGAAGGAGGCAGACAGTCGCTATGGATATGCGTGTGCTAAATATATATATATATTTTTTTTTTTTTATGTACATTTGCATTCTGAAAGTATTCAGGCCACTTTACTTTTTCCACATTTTGTTATGTTACAAGCTTATTCTAAAATTAACTAAATTGTTGCAGTTTTTTGTCATCAATCTACACACATTACTCTATAATAACAAAGCAAAGACATGTTTTTAGAAATTTGTGCACATGTATAAAAATAAATAAATAAATTAAATATCACTTTCACGTAAGTGTTCAGACCATTTACTCAGTACTTTGATGAAGCAACTTTGGCAGCAATTACAGCCTCAAGTCTTCTTGAGTATGACACTACAAGCTTGACACACCTGTATTTGGGGTGTTTCTCCCATTCTTATCTGCAGATCTTCTCAAGCTCTGTCAGGTTGGATGGGGAGCGTCACGGCTCGGCTATTTTCAGGTCTCTCCAGAGATGTTCGATCGGGTTCAAGTCTAGGTTCTGGCTGGGCCACTCAAAGACATTCAGAGACTTGTCCAGAAGCCACTCCTGCATTGTCTTGGCTTTGTGTTTAGGGTTGTTGTCCTGTTGGAAGGTGAACCTTGCCCCAGTCAGGTCCTGAGCGCTCTCTATCAGGTTTTCATTAAGGATCTCTCTGTACTTTGCTCCGTTCATATTTCCCTCGATCCTGACTAGTCTCCCAGTCCTTCCTCTGGAATGCATCCCCACAGCATGATGCTACCACCACCATGCTTCCCCGAAGGGATGGTGCCAGGTATCCTTAAGACGTGACCCTTGGCATTAAGGCCAAAGGGTTCAATACTGGTTTCATCAGACCAGAGGATCTTGATTCTCTTTTACTGAGGAGTGGCTTCCATCTGGCTATTCTACCATAAAGGCCTGTTTGGTGGAGTGCGGCAGAGATGGTTGTTCTTCTTGAAGGTTCTCAGAACTCCACAGAAGAACTCTGGTGCTCTGGCAGAGTGACCATCAGGTTCTTTTTCATCTCCTTGACCAAGGCCCTTCTCCTTCTAGGAATAATCTATATGGTGGCCACTGTGTTCTTGGGGACCTGCAATGATGCATAACGTTTTGGGTACCCTTTCCCAGATCTGTGCCTCGACACAATCCTGTCTCAGAGCTCTTCCTTCGAACTCACGGCTTGGTTTTTGCTCTGTGGGACTTTACACTACCGTTCAAGGTTTGGGGTCACTTAGAAATGTCCGTGTTTTGAAATGAAATAAAATTGTCCATTAAAATAACATCAAATTGATCAGCAATACTGTGTAGACATTGTTGATATTGTAAATTAATATTGTAGCTGGAAACGGCTGATTTGTTATGGAATTTCTACATAGGCGTACAGAGGCCCATTATCAGCAATCGTCACTTCTGTGTTCCAATGGCACATTGTGTTAGCTAATCCAAGTTTAAAATCTTAAAAGGCAAATTGATCATCAGAATACCTGCTTGCAATTATGTTAGCACAGCTGAAAACTGTTGTACTGATTAAAGAAGCAATAAAACTGGCCTTCTTTAGACAAGTTGAGTACCTGGAGCATCAGCATTTATGGGTTCGATATCAGGCTCAAAATGGCCAGAAACAAAGACCTTTATTCTGAATCTCGTCAGTCTATGCCTGTTCTGAGAAATTAAGGCCATTCAATGAGAGAAATTGCCAAGGAATTGAAGATCTTGTAAGGGTTTTCCTGTGGTGAAGGAGAGGCGGACCAAAATGCTGCGGGGTTTCTATTCATGGTTCTTTAATAACGAAGACTATACATGAATAGACTAACAAAAACAATAAATGTGTGAAAACCTAAACAGCCCTATCTGGTGCAAACACAGAGACAGGAACAATCACCCACAAACACACAATGAAACCCAGGCTACCTAAGTATGATTCTCAATCAGAGACAACTAATGACACCTGCCTCTGATTGAGAACCATACTAGGCCGAAACATAGAAATACCACAAAACATAAAAAAACAAACATAGACTGCCCACCCAACTCACGCCCTGACCATACTAAATAAATACAAAACAAAGGAAATAAAGGTCAGAACGTGACAGTAGCCCCCCCCCAAAGGTGCGGACTCCGGCCGCAAAACCTTAACCTATAGGGGAGGGTCTGGGTGGGCGTCTGTCCGCGGTTGCGGCTCTGGTGCTGGACGTGGCCCCCACTTCACCATAGTCTTAGTCTGACTTATTGTCCGCTTCCGTGGCCGCCCAACCATGGCGACCCTTCTCAATGGACAGAGGCAGCTCGGGACAGAGGGGCGGCAGCTCGGGACAGAGGGGCGGCAGCTCAGGACAGAGGGGCACTGGCGCCTCTGGGCTGAGGGGCTCTGGCGCCTCTGGGCTGAGGGGCTCTGGCGCCTCTGGGCTGACTGGCGGCACTGGCGGCACTGGCGGCCCCTGGCTGACTGGCGGCACCGGCGGCCCCTGGCTGACAGGCGGCACTGGCAGCCCCTGGCTGACTGGCTGCACTGGCGGCCCCTGGCTGACTGGCGGCACTGGACAGACGGGTTGCTCAGGCGGCGCTGGGCAGACGGGTAGCTCAGATGGTGCTGGGCAGACGGGAAGCTCAGATGGCGCTGGGCAGACGGGAAGCTCCGGCAATGCTGGGCAGACGGGAAGCTCCGGCAACGCTGGAGAGGAAGGCTCTGGCAGCGCTGGACTGAGTAGCTCTGGCGCCTCTGGACTGAGGGGCGGGAGCTCTGGTAGCGCCGAACAGGCGGGAGACTCCGGCTGCGCTGGAGAGGAGGAAGGCTCTGGCAGCACTGGACAGGCAGGAGCCTTTGTAAGGATGAGCCAGAGAGACAGCCTGGTGCGGGGGCCTGCCACCGTAGGGCTGTTGCGTGGAGGTGGTGACGGATAGACCGGACCGTGCAGGTGCACTGGAGCTCTTGAGCACCGAGCATGCCCAACCTTACCCGGTTGAATGGTCCCGGTCGCCCTGCCAGTGCTTCGAGGTGGAATAGCCCGCACTGGGCTATGCAGGCGAACCGGGGACACCGTGCGCAAGGCTGGTGCCATGTAAGCCGGCCCAAGGAGACGTACTGGAGACCAGACGCGTAGAGCCGGCTTCATGGCACTTGGCTCGATGCCCACTCTAGCCCGGCCGATACGCGGAGCTGGAATGTACCGCACCGGGCTATGCACCCGCACTGGGGACACCGTGCGCTTCACAGCATAACACGGTGCCTGCCCGGTCTCTCTCGCCCCCCGGTAAGCACAGGAAGTTGGCGCAGGTCTCCTACCTGGCTTCGCCACACTTCCTGTGTGCCCCCCCAAGACATTTTTGGGGCTGACTCTCGGGCTTCCATCCACGCCGCCGTGCTGCCTCCTCATACCAGCACTTCTCCGCCTTCGCCTCCTCCAGCTCTTCTTTGGGGCGGCGATATTCTCCAGGCTGTGCCCAGGGTCCTTTACCTTCCAATTCTTCCTCCCATGTCCATTCCTCCAAATAGTGCAGCCTATCCCACTGCTGCTGCTCCTGCTGCTGCTGCCTCTGTTGCTTCTCCTGCTGCTGCTTTTGCTGTTGCCCGTTACCACGCCGCTTGGTCCTGTTGTGGTGGGTGATTCTGTAAGGGTTTTCCTGTGGTGAAGGAGAGGCGAACCAAAATGCTGCGTGGTTTCTATTCATGGTTCTTTAATAACGAAGACTATACATGAATAGACTAACAAAAACAATAAACGTGCGAAAACCTAAACAGCCCTATCTGGTGCAAACACAGAGACAGGAACAATCACCCACAAATACACAGTGAAACCCAGGCTACCTAAGTATGATTCTCAATCAGAGACAACTAATGACACCTGCCTCTGATTGAGAACCATACTAGGCCGAAACATAGAAATACCCTAAAACATAGAAAAACAAACATAGACTGCCCACCCAACTCACGCCCTGACCATACTAAATAAATACAAAACAAAGGAAATAAAGGTCAGAACGTGACAGATCTGGTACAATGCTGTATACTACTCCCTTCACAGAACAGTGCAAACTGGCTCTAACCAGAATAGAAAGAGAACTGGGAGGCCCAGGTGCACAACTGAGCAAGAGGACAAGTACGTTAGAGTGTTTAAGAAACAGATGCCTCACAAGAGCTTCATTAAATAGTACCCCCAAAACACCAGTCTCAACGTAAACAGTGAAGAGGAGACTCCAGGATGCTGGCCTTCTAGGCAGAGTTGCAAAGAAAAAAACATATCTCAGACTGGCCAATAAAAAGACAAGATTAAGATGGGAACAAGAACACAGACACTGGACAGTTGAGACTGGTGTTTTGAGGGTACTATTTAATGAAGCTGACAGTTAAGGACTTGTAAGTCTGTTTCTCGAACTAGACACTCTAATGCACTTGTCCTCTTGCTCAGTTGTGTGGAGAGCCACATGGGAGCCATGTGGGAGACTCCCCAAACATATGAGAGAAGGTACTCTGGTCAGATGAGGCAAAAATTTTGCTTTTTGGCCATCAAGGAAAACGCTATGTCTGGCGCAAACCCAACACCTTTCATCACCCCGGGAATACCATCCCCACAGCAATGCATGGTGGTGGAGGAATCATGCTGTGGGGATGTTTGTCAACGACAGGGACTGGGAAACTGGTCAGAATTGAAGGAATGATGGATGGCGCTAAATCCAGTGAAATTCTTGAGGGAAACCTGTTTCATCCTTCTAGAGATTTGAGACTGGGATGGAGATTCACATTCCAGCAGGACAGTGACCCTAAGCATACTGCTAAAGCAACACTCAAGTGGTTGAAGGGGAAACATTTAAATCCAAATGTGAACCTGTGCTATGACTTTAAGATTGCTGTACCCCAGCAGAACCCATCCAACTTGAATGAGCTGGAGCAGTTTTGCCTTGAAGAATGGGCAAAAATCCCAGTGGCTAGATGTGCCAGGCTTATAGAGACATACCTCAAGAGACTTGCAGCTAGCTGTAATTGCTGCAAAAGGTGGCTCTACAAGGTATTGACTTTGGGGGGGGTGCACGCTCAAGTTTTCTTTTTTTTTTTGTCTTGTGTAAATCACATGATACAAACCCCCCAAAAATCCATTTTAACTCCAGGTTGTAAGGCAACAAAATAGTAAAAATGCCACGGGGTGGGAATACTTTCGCAAGCCACTGTAATCTGTATTTCTGATCAATTTAATGTTATTTTAACAGAATGTGGAAAAAGGGAAGGGGTCTGAACAGTTTCCAAATGCACTGTACATATTGCAGGTGACAGAAAAAGCAGAGAATAGATGCCATTGAGGAGATTTAATCATCAAGGTAATATTGAAGCTATAAATCAGTCATTGTAGCAACGATAAGATGGCGTGACTACAGTTTTATTCGTTTTCTTATCTTGCTTGTCCTGGAGGTGAATGTGATCATAGGGGATGAGGAATTGGGGTTGTGGACTGTCGAACACTGGGTCAACGAGGAGGATTTTGCATAGCCGAATAGCCCTGCGCCCTTCAGCAAATTTACTTCATCACGTCTCGTCTCCATGCTAACCATCTGCAAAATATGGGATGCCAAGGGCACATTTTATAGACTTCATGATCAATTGTTAGACATAGGTATGGTGTCATTGAGCAATCATGTTGTTAGAATCAAGCTACTTGTATTTATTCCGATCATTTCCTATTCCTATTACAAAATAGTGTTTTTTTAGGATTGACAATGTTGCTTTATTTTGAAAGAATTGATAACATTGGGTGACATTGATACTACAACTGAGCAAACAGATTACTAATGTGAAACAGTAATATGGGACATCATTGTTAGAGCGCATACACATCTGACTCACTGTGCCCATTAATTTGTTCGTCCAGTTTTACCTCTAATGTGGCACAACATTATTTGGGAAACAATATCAAATGTCTGTCTTTCTATGTCTTTGGCTGAATTTCACGCATCGTCCAATGATGGGATGAGTGTATTTATGTCATTGGAAGCCATGCAGTCGGTATGTTGTCACATCATTTTCAGTTGATGCCCCCACTTTCAAACACTTGTTTTGTTTTCCTCAAAACTAAGCTGATCGGTATGAGAAAAGGGCTTCAGAATTCATTAACATAAAATGTTAGGTCCAATCTGCTTCCATTTTGTTCCATGGCTACTGTTTCCAACTCACTTCCTTCTCGTGAAATAGCCTTTGACACATTTGTATGCATTCTAAATGGCTTCCTATTCCCTATATAGTGCACTAATTTTGACTGGAGCCCAGGTCAAAAGTAGCACCCTATATAGAGAATATGGTAGTGCACTACAGTATGTAGGGAATATGATGTCATTTGGGATGCATCATGGGCCTGGTAGAAGGGGACTGAGCGGATAACATCCCTGCTGGAGCAGGGCCATTGGTCAGAGCTGACATTCCCATAGATAGCCCTTGTCACACTTGTGGTTCACTGTATCTCAGACAGAACCTGTCATTTATCTAAACAAAGACTGATAATCCTTCCCAGGTTTAGACCAGTGTGACAGGCAGAAGGCCTTCAGTGCAGGAACACATACTTACTAACCATAGTAGGATGGCTGCATGCATGAGGCATAAGACATAACTCCATCAGCATGGCATGCATTTCTGTAGTCTGAATAGTACACCACTCCCTTGTGTACCCCTTTCGACCAGGACTCATAGGGCTCTGGTCAAAGTGCACTATGCAGAGAATATGGTGCCATTTGGGACATGATAGGCATATCAGCTTTCCTGAGGAGTACCAGTAGATTTTTGAATTTACATTTTAGTCATTTAGCAGACACTCTTATCCAGAGCGACTTACAATAGCAGCTGAATATATTTTCCTAATGGTGGCCCGGTGGATAGACATGTCTTGATAGATGATGTATGTGTAAATATTTGCAAATCTATTAAATCAATGAAATACAATCAATATTTATACAATCAGTATTTATAATCGTGCAAAAAGTCATGCACAATTAAATACAATGCTGCTGGTGTTATGTTCTATGCCTCAGGTATGCAGCCATCCTACTACGGTTAGTAATAATTATGTTTATGGATAAGGGTAAATGAGATTAAATTGAGTGTAGGTGCTTTAATACATTTATCATATGGGGCTAGGACACAGGGTAGCCCTATGGGGCCTGGTGAAAAGTAGTGCACTACAAACTACATAGGGTATAGGGTGCTATTTGGGACTCACAGACAGACTGTGCACACCCTTAAATCCCAAGGCCTCGTTCTTGATTGCTGGTTAATCAGCTCCTCGGTTAGGGAATTACAAATTAATTAGAAAATTAATTAACAGGAAAAAAAAAATTTGGGCACATGTACATGTCAGAGTCCATGTCTGTGTTTTTATTGTATGAATTTGTGGCTAAGCACAAAGAGAAAGACAGACAGTACATGACAATATAATACATTTCCAAGGGTAAAAATGGGGGGAAATGACAAGGTAGCACTTTTTTATTCTCAGGTGCTCTTGTTGATCTATGCAGAGAGAAGGCAGTAGAGAGATCATAGGTGAGGAAAACAATGCAAACTTATTGGCATTTCTATGATGTTAATATTTAAATGTGTGTTGGACATCAGCTGTCTGAATTCAGAATTCTACACAAAACAAGATGGCATAGTCTTTCAAATATGTTACCAACCTACTGTACCTGCCTTGGTGCGGCTGCATATCAGAATTCAGAACCCTGACATTATTAAGCTATGTTGATAAGGTCCTATCTACAGTACACCATATACATTACAGAGATACTCTGTATATTTTCATTCCTTCTCCTCTATGTGTGGGAGAGAGAAGTGATCCTTGGGAAACCTCTAGGGGAACCAGAAAGGTGTCGGCTGGAAACTGAGACTCAAACGCGACACACAGACACTTAGATAACACATTGAAATGTTAGTCACCTCCTCCTCCCCATCTGATTGGTGAATAAACCCTGCAGGGTATTTGCAGGCCATCCTCTGGGACGGGGCCCAGCCAGTCTGCCTTTCACTCAGATCACACAGGATCCATCATCCATCCCACTCAGATTAAAATGTTAACTGGATATGAGAGGAATATAAAAGTCTGGTGGGAGGGATAAAACGAATATTATATAAATATAAAATGAAAGGGGAAAAAGATAGATTTTATAGCTTGGTTTGGACCCGAGTGAGCTCTCAACAATGTTGTTGTAAGAAATGTGAGGTGAGTTTAGTTAAATTTAATGTAGGAGTTATTGAATTAGAGTTTGCAATATATGCATTCAGTAATTTCCGTACATTCAGTACTTTGCCGTTTTACATTCAGTAGGCTACAGTAGCATTTCAGTACTTTTTTTACTACGGTTTCAGAAGAGATTTTACTCAGAGTAGTGCAAGAAAATAGTAAATGACAAGGTGAGGGGACAGTAAAGTTTTATGGTAGAGAGGTAATTTATCCAATAAAGCGGATGTATCACCAACTGAACATTTTCATAAGTGAGCGTTCACAGTAAGGCTGAATGAAGTGTCAGCACTTTGGCTGGGATGAAGTCGGAGGCATCTTCTGGCCTTTTCTCGTAAAACCATGCAACACTTCTTCCTGCTTCCCGCTCACAACCTCACTCCCCTCAAATGTCACCATACATTAGTGGGAATTTGTGCATAAGTGAGAAAATGATGTCATTCTCCAAAACACTTTTGATCCAAGAGCTTAACATTGATAACATGAAAACAGCACAATTAGTGGGGAGTATATTTAGAAGACATAGTTGAATGATTTTAACGTTTTTTAACACCCTATGACTGAGTAAAGGATTCAAAGTTCCTATTTTTTGTTGTTGAATTAACTACATTTTATTTGACGATTGAAACAACTTGAAAGCTAACACACTGTATGTCCTCATAAGGCCAGGCCTAGGGTAGACTAATGATGGAAGGAGGCAGTTGAACCCAACTCAATTTAGCAAATCTAAGATCCACAGCATTAGTTAAGTGATAAAGCCTTTACTCAGTACTCAGCAGCGATTACAGCCTTGAGTCTTCTTGGGTGTGACGCTACAAGCTTGGCAAACCTGTATTTGGAGAGTTTTTCCCATTCTTTTCTGCAGATCCTCACAAGCTCTGTCAGGTTGAATGGGGAGTGTCGCTGCACAGGTAATTTCAGGTCTCTCCAGAGATGTTCGATCAGGTTCAAGTCCGGGCTCTGGCTTGGCCACTCAACAACATTCAGAGACTTGTCCCGAAGTCACTCCTGCGTTGTCTTGGTTGTGTGCTTAGGGTCATTGTCCTGTTGGAAGGTGAACCTTCGCCACAGTCTGAGGTCTTTAGCACTCTGGAGCAGGTTTTCATCAAGGATCTCTCTGTGCTTTAGTCTGTTCATCTTTCCCTTGATCCCGACTAGTCTCCCAGGTCCTGCCGCTGAAATACATCCCAACAGCATGATGCTGCCACTACCATGCTTCACTGTAGGGATGTTGACAGGTTTCTTCTGGATGTGACGCTTGGCAATCAGGTAAAATAGTTCAATCTTGCTTTCATCAGACCAGAGTCATTTAGGTGCCTTTTGGCAAACTGCAAGCGGGCTGTCATGTGCCTTTTACCTAGGAGTGGCTTCCGTCTGACCACTCTACCAAGGCCTGATTGGTGGAGCGCTGCAGAGATGGTTGTCCTTCTGGAAAGTTCTCCCATCTCCACAGAGGAACTCTGGAGCTCTATCAGTGTGACCATCTGGCCCTTCTACCACGAGTGCTCAGTTTGGCCGGGCGGCAAACTATAGGAAGAATCTTGGTGGTTCCAAACTTCTTTAATTTAAGAATGATGGAATATGTCGTTATGGGGGAAAATGTATATTGATGAGGGGGAAAAAATAATTTCATCAATTTTAGAATGAGGCTGTAACGTAACAAAATGTGGAAAAAGTCAAGGGGTCTGAATACTTTCCGAATGCACTGTATATTCTCCAATTATCACTTCTATACAATGGGTTGCCAACATATTCAAACAATTATTGACATATTTTCATTAAAAACATGATTTTGATGTTTATATTAATTCATCCTTCCACAAGACATAGTCCCGAAACAAATCTAGGTTTGCTACCCAAGCCGGCTGGTGGTTCGATCTATCGGTTCAGTTGCCAGATACGCGACCAGTCTTTTTGACCAGTCTTTTAGTCATTCAGTCTTTTTGTTTTGTATCTATGAACGCGATCCAGTTGTTTGTTCTAAACGTTCCATTGCCATACTGTCTGGCAACATTCTTATCCCTTGCTTGCTAGCTAGCCAACTACGACTAACTTATAGTCACGTCAAAAAAAATGCAGAGGAAATAATAGCAAAGTAGCCGTATTTGTTTATGCTGTTTTCTAATGCCATTTATTTGTAATCTATATTAATGAAATAATGAGGCACAATTTTTAGAAAATGTGCTCTCTCGCCAGTGCACTGTTGTTTAGAGGAGCTAGCCAACAACAAAGCTAACACAATCACTGCACACTGAAGCTGGAAAGACAGCAAACTAGCTGTATTTAAATTAATTTGACCTGTTTCTATTGACATTTCTTTGTATATAAAATAAAATGATGCCAGCGCATTCTTGATTTCAACTGGCTGAGAAATGCTGCCTACCTTTGTCTCCTCCCATCTCCCGACACGTTCATTACTACGGGACAGCAGTAGACTGAATTTCAATATTGATACAATGTTGCAAATGTTGGTGAGACAGACAGCAAGTTTAATACAAATTAAAATCAAATTCTAGTCTAAAAGAAATGGGAGATCATGTCTAAATGCTTTTTATGTTGGAGATCAAGTTCATAAATTGCCTGGCTGGGCTGATAAGACAGTGGATTGTGCAATCAGATGGAACAGAGTAAGGCATTTCAACATCATAGCCTCAACCGGTGGTAACTTGTGGAATAGACACAGGATGGAATGCAGTTTTAACCAATCAGCATTCAGGATTAGACCCACCCGTTGTATAATTAAATATACATCACTACCCCACATATCTTAGGAAGAGATGACTTCAGATAACCTTTCATTAACAGTTTGTTACAGTATATCAGGGTCCATTTTCAGTGTGTGTGTGTGTGTGTGTGTGTGTGTGTGTGTGTGTGTGTGTGTGTGTGTGTGTGTGTGTGTGTGTGTGTGTGTGTGTGTGTGTGTGTGTGTGTGTGTGTGTGCGTGCGTGCGTGTGTGTGTGTGTACTGAGAGACATGTTTGGTCTCAGGAACAGACAGCTACAAGTATCACCTAAACCTTCCTCTGTTTGATGATGTCGACGGTAACACATTTAATGAGTTCTCGGCAGATCACAATTCTAATGAGAGAGAAGAGTTTCTGCCACGGTTGCTCGAGTCAAACGTCATGAAATGATTGTTTCATTATGTGGTTGTGTTAATTCTGAAGCAGCCCACTTCTCCTTCTGGAGACCTCTCATCTCTGTACCTACACTGTAAACTCCAATATGCTGTCATTACTTAAACCTGTTAGAGGAAACCCGTTGCTCTTAATATATCTGAGTATGGTTACTTGTGATTTTTTAGTCATTACTCAAACCAAGTGTCACTGGGGGATCCAGATTTTAGTTGTATTAGCTTGACATTTTTGTACTAATATAATTTCCAAGTCTACCTTGCCCTTTCGAGTGAATTGTAGAGTTACAACCCATGATTGTATTCGTTAATGACAGACATCGTGCTTGAAGTCATTCATTAGCAATTCTGTGGCCTTCACTGAAAGAGATCCAAGCTAAATGATAGCTTAATAATGAAATGCTTGAACGCAATCTGTTACATATATCATAAGGCTTTATTTTTTAGCTTTAACTTATTACAGTGTCCTGTTACTCTACAAGCCATAATATCACTCCTGTAAGTAGGGTTGCAAAATTCTATTAACTTTCCAAAAATTACACGATTTATTAGAGTTCCTGTTTAAAGAATGTCCAGGAATATTCCAACTGGGATTTCTGTAAAACCTGGAAAATGTACGTTCATTTTGCAACCCAACCCTGAAGTGATATTATCCTGGCTTGCAAAATGATGTGTAACTCCTATTAGAATCCAGCCAGAGTTAGGATAACAGTTGACATTTTTATTCATCCACAACCTGCATTCATAATGACTACTAGGGTTAGTAACCGTGTGAGGAGACTCATTTGAACTGGAACAACCAGTTCAGCAAAGGCAACAAATCTAACTAAATGATTTGATTAGTTGTGAAAAATTGTATGTT
This sequence comes from Oncorhynchus mykiss, assembly GCF_057628025.1. Classification (NCBI taxonomy): domain Eukaryota; kingdom Metazoa; phylum Chordata; class Actinopteri; order Salmoniformes; family Salmonidae; genus Oncorhynchus; species Oncorhynchus mykiss. The sequence goes on from NC_143036.1 coordinate 34,872,270, forward strand.
ATTTATCAATGTGTAGCATAAGATTAATCAGTCAATGTATATGTAAAAACACAGATATATATATTTTTTTATCCCCAAGAAATACCTGCCGTAGAGCATGCTTGGAAAAAGTTATAATTGGTTATCCTGACTTCAAAAAAAAAATAGATGTTGAAAATAGAGTTGATGTGACTTCTCATTTTGCTTTGAGTCAGTACCACATAAGCATTTCAAGAAATAATGACTTTTTACTGACTTTGAGTTCACTTTACTGGATGGATTTTGGGGTTTTACAGTGTACTAATAACTATAATCACATTTTCCTTCCTATCAATTGGGTCAAAATATCTGTGTCCTGGTGACATAACATGGTGACATGGCAATGAGTTGCTTACATTTTTGGTATAAATACATTGTTATAGGTCAGTATAAAAGTCCATACCAAAGCAAGTTGAAATAAGCATAATGAAAATAGGAAAAGAGGCAACTCTCTACAATATTTGAATATGTAATACATAATGCCCCATAGGATTAGCTTAGTGGTCCAGTCTGTTTGTGCTTAAGCCAACAACCTGTCAATGTTTGTTCATTGTCATACCATGACAAACATGAATAGCATGAAAATTATAAAACAGTTGGCTAAAGCTCATACAGTCTGGGACCAGACTACCATATAGGATTTCGCTGAAAGCTTAACTTGTGTGGGCAAAAGTAGTGCACTATATAGGGAATAGGGTGCCATTTGGTATGCAGTCAGACAATTGGGATAGCATCCCTGAAACGCTCTTACTGGGAGAAAATTGTTTCTTTGCCCCTGGAATATGCATTTTTTTTAATGCAACAAATTTTCAGCGGTGTACTTTTACTAAGCTATCCAGCAACGTACTTAAGAGTTACGTATAAGTCTTGCACCTCGGGGAGAGCAAGGGCATGATTCGGTGAAGGTCTGTGTGAGAGAGTTTTGGCACACATAGTCATGCTGTAAATGGTGTAAACCTGAGTCAGACACACAATTTGGCTGTTTTTCTCTGATTGCACTGTGTTGTTTGGGCTCGATAATAACAACATAAGTAACCTCCCAGGGGTGTAAATAACAAGTAGATTAAAACCAATGATATGCACATATGTACAAAATAGCCTGGTTTTTACCCTGACTTGTTAGTGTAGGACACAGGGGCATGGTGGCACCCACCCATACACCCACACATACACATGTGTGTACACATCCACACGCATACACACGCAGTCATGGTACACACGTACACTATCTCTCTCTCATGGCCGCATAAACAACACAACTACATTGTAAATTATGAAGGATGTGGACTTGGCTTCACATCAGAGAAAGGGTACCTCAGTGCCTGTGCCTGTGTTAATTAGTTTAGCTTGTTTGCTTTTTTATTTATTTATTTGTTGCAGTAAGAATTTGCCTGCGTCTTAAATTCCCCCTATGGGCCTTGGTAAAAAGTAATGCACTATGCAGGGAATAGGGTGCAATTTGGGACTTCAAGTTAATCATCTATTCACACTGATAGTGGGAGATAAAACTTGCGGTGGGATGAGGGTGGCTAGTGGTACAGCTGCTGCTTACCTTAAATTATTCATTGAGATTGCAGACCCTGAGTGGCATACCATGCATTTCAAAGGTACTCCATCACATTGTTTATCAGCTCAGGGTACACGTATGTGTATTGGCATTTGATGCTTTATCACGCTCTCTCTCTCTCACTCTCATTCTCGCTCATTCTCTCTTACTCTCTTTTTCTCTGTACTCAGAATCAAACACCCTTGTGATATATTAACTCTCTCCATTTCCCTCAACTGAATTAAAATGCTATATCACTTTCAAAAGGCAGGGGATTGTGGAAGAGCTATATTGATATGCATCCAAGATGAAGCACATAATGAAAAGACATGACGGAGTGCTGCCTGCCTGGACTAACTGCCTGAGCGCACGCGCTCAATTTCACTGCAGTCCGGTTGGCCAAGTCACCCACCCAGGCAGACGAGAGAGCAATGGAGATGAAGTTGTAGAACCCCCCCCCCCCCCCCTGACAAGTTATGGCCTTTCTCTCCTTCATTCTACTGTCATTGAAAGGATATTAGATAGGGCTGATAGCTTGAGACATCAAACATCACAGAGGAGCTGGACTGATCAGGACAACCTAGGTTAGACTCGGGTGCCTCCTCTCTACAGAGCTGCTTTTCTCCCTGCAGTCATATGGAGTTCATTCTGTGCCTTCCAGGAGTCCTACCGTAAATATACTACAAGCAGCATATCAAACTGGGATAATATTTTAGTTACACCTGTAAAGAATAAGAATATTTGCCACAGCATATTTTTTTCATTATAAATCTGATTATTTCACATAGAAGCTAAAAAGGCTAGCTAACTTGCTATGTTTTTAGCCAAGCTGCTCATTACTAGTAGCAAGGGATGGCAAATCTACCTTGTTTTCACCAAATAAAAATGTAAAAAAATTTAATCTTTGCTATTGTCCCCTTGTGAATGGGAGTGTGACCGGCGAGGATGTCATGTTACCAAAAAGTGTCCGCTACTCCAAAAATCCCACTCACACATGTAGATCAACGGAGTGAAGCTTGATGTCCTCACCTGAGCAGATATCTAATTAGTATAATGAAAAATCCCCATCAAATGCTGTTTGTTAAAGCGAGAGTTTTTTTTTTTTTTTGCATGGGCTGCGTCTCAATCTACCCCATCCGCCGATGACGGCCTTCCACATCTGCGGTGGAATGTTGCAAAAATCTGTCTTCTCACGAAAACCTCTTTAGCATCTGAACCGTTTGGGCTATACACTAATATGACCCCTCCATTGAAAAGTGAGACTGACCAAGTATGTGTTGGTTGTTTTTCTCTAGGATGCCCACAAGCCTCATCTGAAGGCAGTTTAGTTTCTTTCTTATATCACTAAGATATAGGACAGACAGTTCAAAACAAACTTCCTTTTGATAAATGTTTTGTCTATCTGTGTTGCCATATATGAATGTGTGATTCAATAGTGGACCCCCTCGAAAGGCATAAACTTTAACTCCCCCATCCTCAATTCCACTGCTGCTTTAGTCAACTGCTGCTTCTCACTGTGAGTAAGGGCACTCTCTTTTCTCCCTTATCCTTTTCCCCTCTGCTTCCTTTTCATTTCTTTCATTTTTTTTCTCTCCCTTGCCCTCTCTTTCTTCATCGCAAACTTGAGAATGGCAGCCAATCAGAAGCAGAGTCCCCTTTGCCTCAGCCTCCCTGACATCCACAGCGAGAAGTGGTGCAGCGTGAGAGAAAGAGGGTGAGGGAGGGAGTCAGAGAGAGAGAGCGATAGATGGACAAAGAGAAGGAGAGAGGGAAAGAGAAAAAAGAGAGAGAGGCAGGAAGAGAGAGGATAGAAAGAGGGTGGGGGAAGAAGATCAAATGTGAGGCAGGAGGTGGAGCAAGAGAGGGAGGTAGAGGGAGAAGAGCATAGAGAGAGACAGAGGAAGCAGGCAGTAGGCTCACACAAACACTGACACACACACTAGCGCTTGCAGTACTGTTCAGTCTTGGATGTAAGTGCAGCCAAGAGGAGATAGAATAAGTGCCACCGCTAAGCACTGCTACGCGAGGAGTGGGGAGACAGTACCATGACACTCAGAAACACAGATGGACAATACTACTAGCTGTGAATAACAAAGGTAAGGTTCAGTTTTTTTGTTTTCTATTCTCTGTGTTGTAGGATTTTTTATATCAAATCTCTGGTGTTATATCAAATCTCTCATCTCCATCTCTGCAGTCTTAGGAAACTTCAAAATAAAAAGTGCCTGATGAAGGGCAGTAGCTACACGTAGGATTTTAATTTGACAGGAAATGTGAATTATTATTTCGATTATGATTAATGCACATTTTTGTAGGGGTTCATACATGAGTTGATACATTTTTTTGGAACAGAAAATCAAGCCTGAAATTTCAAAGTGAAAATTACAAAGTGGAAATTACTTTAGAAGCATTTTTTAAACCTCAAATACACTACAGGTTTTACATTTCCTATCAAAATCTGTAAATGCATTCAGATACTTTCTTAAACAAAATAGGATGAACAGTGCTCATGAATGCAGAGACTTTTTATGAAAACAAACTAGGACTGGCACAGTGCTCGTACAGTGGAATTACGGATGTTGAAGGGCAGCAGCTACATACAGGTAACTGCCAAAATAAAAGAAACAGCAACATAACGTGTCTTAATAGGGCGTTGGGCCACCACAAGCCACCAGAACAGCTTCAATGCTTCTCGCTTTGGCATAGATTCTAGAAGTTTCTGGAACTCTATTGGAGAGGTATGCGACAACATTCTTCCACAATAATCATTTGGTGTTTTGTTGATGGAAAACACTGTCCAGAATCTCCCATAAGTGTTTAATTGGGTTGAGTTCTGGTGACTGACTGACGTGTGTGTGCGCACATACACACACACACTTTAAACCCCCATGCTCCTTTGAGACACCTATTGAGATCTCTTCTTCTAACCATGGTAGCCAAAACAATGGGCAACTGGGAATTTTTATACATGACCCTAAGCATGATGGGATGTTAATTACTTAATTAACTCTGGAACCACACGTGTGAAAGCACCTACTTCAATATACTTTGAATTATACGTATCCCTCATTTACTCAAGTTTCATTATTTTCGGCAGTTACCTGTAAATTTAGAGACTTCCTAAACAAAATAGGACTAGCATTGCGCTAGCTCATAGGACAGATTTACAGATTCCTCCAGTGTATCACTCTGATGAAATGTTTCATGACCGGCCTCACATGCTTCCAATAAGCTAAATCATATTCAGACTTTTATGTCAGCTACAAGAGTGATTTGTGTGTGTGTGGTAGCAATGGCAAAACCGTACATGTAGTTAAATGTGAACAGGTTTGATGGTGAGGCACTACACTACTGCTCCTATCTCAGCTCAGATGCATGGAAGGGTGAAAGAGTTCATTGTGGGGTTTTGAGCACTGCAATAATAGGGGCAATGAGTATGTTAGGATGTTTATGTTCTATATACCCTACAGCACAGAACTAATCTCTCTGTCCCTCTCTCTCTCTCCATCCCCATGTCTCTATCTTTCTCTCCATCTCTGCATCCCTCTGTCTCTTTCTCTCTCTCATCCTCTCCCTATCTGCTGTTGTGTGCTATGGGGCTTGGTAGAGACTGCCTTATAGTCACACGTGATTTATAAGGGTGCAGTTTGTACTGGGTCATTTGGGTAATGCCATTATTGTTTAACACAAATTAACCACTAACATTTTTATGAATTATTATTGTCCGATATGTACTGGCCTTTCAGCGTTCGAATGAATAATAGCAAAACCCTGTATCCCTCCCACACAGACACTGCATGGTTCTCTCTCTCTCTCTCTCTCCCAAATACTCAACCAAAGCTTTCAACAGGCTCAAATTGAAACATGACAGAGCGAACTCTAAATGATCATGTTGGATATATATAGGAAAATCTGGAAAAAAAATCACATGCTGATCAGAAGGGTTGTCATTGTTATAAAATGCTTGGATCAGGCAACAAAGTTAATTTTGTGTAGTAGGGCTCATCTAAAACACATAATACAAAATATAATCAATGAACTGACATGGACAGCAAAATAAATTGTGAATGAAATTGTAAGCTTTCCGTTCAGTTTTAGTGCATCAAAATCACACCACTAACTCTAAGTGACAATTTATGCAATTGAAAGGATTTTGTCTGTTCATGGCCTCACACATTGTATAGTTCGACCTCCTTTTGGACCAGTTTTCAAGGTACAAAGTGAAGACAGCATTTCAAAACTGCATTTCAAAATTGCAGCAGGTTCTGTAAAGAGTTGTCAAGCCTTGCCAGAGACTGCAGCAGGCAGCCAGGATGCTTGCGATGTTGGAAAGGTCTAGGGCTCCACCAAGTGGACACGTTTTTCAGGTCTGCCGCTTTTTCACAGCTGCATCACCACCCCTACTGTAGTAGCACTTAGGCTCTGTGGTGGTCTGTCAATTGTGTAGTCTGTCAGTGTGCAATCAGTAGCTAAAGCCACTCAGTCTGTCAATCACAAAACAGGCATTTATAGTCCTTGACCCCATTGCACCACAACTGCCTTAATCTCAAGTGCACAGTTTTGTTAAAAGAAGAATTGTTTTTGGCAAATACGTATTCAAACCATCGCTCCGTCTTGTTAAGATAGGTCTATCCACAGGGACATCACATGAACCAAATATAGCCCATGATGGATTTGGTCATATTTTGGTAGAATGTAACATAAATAAGACATTCTCAAACTGTGGGACGTGGACCACTGGTTGTCTGTAAAAGTTTGCTGATTGCAGAGCAAGATTTGTGTGTGCGACTGAAGTTTGATTATTGTAGAAGAGTATGTGGGCATCAGTGGCCTATATATATATATATATATATATATATATATATATATATATATATATATATACAGTCGGGAGAACAAGTATTTGATACACTGCCAATTTTGCAGGTTGTCCTACTTACAAAGCATGTAGAGAGACAGAATCTAAAACAAAAATCCAGAAAATCACATTGTATGATTTTTAAGTAATTAATTTGCATTTTAATGCATGACATAAGTATTTGATACATCAGAAAAGCAGAACTTAATATTTGGTAAAGGAACCTTTGTTTGCAATTACAGAGATCATGCGTTTCCTGTAGTTCTTGACCAGGGTTGCACACACTGCAGCAGGGATTTTGGCCCACTAATCCATACAGACCTTCTCCAGATCCTTCAGGTTTCGGGGCTGTCGCTGGGCAATATGGACTTTCAGCTCCCTCCAAAAATGTTCTATTGGGTTCAGGTCTGGAGACTGGCTAGGCCACTCCAGGACCTTGAGATGCTTCTTACGGAGCCACTCCTTAGTTACCCTGGCTGAGTGTTTTGGGTCGTTGTCATGCTGGAATACCCAGCCACGACCTATCTTCAATGCTCTTACTGAGGGAAGGAGGTTGTTGGCCAAGATCACGCGATACATGGCCCCATCCATCCTCCCCTCAATAAGGTGCAGTCGTCCTATCCCCTTTGCAGAAAAGCATCCCCAAAGAATGATGTTTCCACCTCCATGCCTCACGGTTGGGATGGTGTTCTTGGGGTTGTACTCATCCTTCTTCTTCCTCCAAACACGGCGAGTGGAGTATAGACCAAAAAGCTCTATTTTTGTCTCATCAGACCACATGATCTTCTCCCATTCCTCCGCTGGATCATCCAGATGGTCATTGGCAAACTTCAGACGGGCCTGGACATGCGCTGGCTTGAGCAGGGGGACATTGCGTGCGCTGCAGGATTTTAATCCATGACGGCGTAGTGTGTTACTAATGGTTTTCTTTGAGACTGTGGTCCCAGCTCTCTTCAGGTCATTGACCAGGTCCTGCCGTGTAGTTCTGGGCTGATCCCTCCCCTTCCTCATGATCATTGATGCCCCACAAGGTGAGATCTTGCATGGAGCCCCAGACCGAGGGTGATTGACCGTCATATTGAACTTCTCACTAAGCTGCTTGCCTATTGTCCTGTAGCCCATCCCAGCCTTGTGCAGGTCTACAATTGTATCAATGATGTCCTTCCACAGCTCTCTGGTCTTGGCCATTGTGGAGAGGTTGGAGTCTGTTTGATTGAGTGTGTGGACAGGTGTCTTTTATACAGGTAACGAGTTCAAACAGGTGCAGTTAATACAGGTATTGAGTGGAGAACAGGAGGGCTTCTTAAAGAAAAACTAACAGGTCTGTGGGAGCCGGAATTCTTACTGGTTGGTAGGTGATCAAAAACTTATGTCATGCAATAAAATGCAAATTAATTACTTAAAAATCATACAATGTGATTTTCTGGATTTTTGTTTTAGATTCCGTCTCTCACAGTTGAAGTGTACCTATGATAAAAATTATAGACCTCTACATGCTTTGTAAGTAGGAAAACCTGCAAAATCGGCAGTGTATCAAATACTTGTTTGCCCCACTGTGTGTGTGTATATATATATATATATATATATATATATATATATATATTTATATATATATACATACACTCCATTATAAGGGATGCTTAGGGAGCAATCTGCAGTGTATTGCTAAATAGAATGGTCTTAGCTGGTCTCAGGGTGGTTATTTATTCCATATTAAGGCTGCTGTTGCAGATAGGTTTTGAATCTCAAGAGAAATGCACCCAGAATACTTCTACAGTATAAAGGGCGAGAGCAATTCCACTGACCGTTTCTGTTAGGAGTCTAAACACTCCCAACTTATTCAACACTGTGTGTGTTCTTAAAAGTCATATTCAAAGGACAGATAAATGGTTGATAACCATATAAGCCTTCATAGAAATAGTGTTTATTCCACTAGCTTTTGCCAGAATGGACAACCATAAATTGCCAAACGCTCTATTTAAAGACTTAAATTTTAAGAGCATATTTAATGATTTGTTGTTTCATGCATCTCTGTCTGTTTGCATGCCAAGCCTATCAAGCTTCCTACCACCTAATATAATCATAAACAACATTTTTAATATACTGTAGGCATTTAATTGACTAATCAAACCAAGATGATTCAGTGAGAGGAGTTATAGCATCTGGTCAAGAAATCGAGTCAGTACGCTCTGCTCAGGGTGTGGAGGAATTTTAAAAAGACACACTGGCCTAATGCTTAATAGACATGGTGCATCAAAGATTAATATCCAGAATGCTATTAAAACTCAAGGACAGCCTTGAATGATAATTAGAAAATGCAATCACAGGAATCAGACCAAATTAATTGCCAGCCAATGTTTCCCGATTTCCGGGGTTCTGCGCCTGCCATGCCGCCTGTCATACTCATGGCAAAGCCTGGACACGTAGTGAAGTGATAACAGCACATCATCATCAGCTTATGGCTTACTGGCACCCCACGACTTCCCCCAATCAGCGTGGCTTCATTCTGTATCTTCTATCTGTTGGTAGGGACAGCGACACCTACAGTTGATATCACATTTTCTTGGTTCATCCAGTACATGTTGTTAAGCTTACTGTATGTTTTGTGAAAATCATTACTTTGTCCTCACGTAGTGCACATTTTTATTAAATTAGTGATTGTTCTTGTACTTTAACAAGGTTAAACATCTGGGAAACTGCTAGACCGAGGTCTGGCAGACTGAAAATGAACTTTAATGGTTTAGTTACACTTTATGTTTTGAAGGCTTGACCTTGGATGACAGCTGAGACCATACCAGTATTCCCAATCACAACTGTCTCTCTCTGTCGCTGTCCTAACCTTTTAACATTTGGATATAAGTCATAACCTGCATGTTTGAGAGTCACGGTTTGATTCAGTGTAGGCATTAGCCTTAATGACATGAATTACATTCCACAGTGCTCTTTAAGACTGATGGAATGAATAATGTTTTATTTTGAGATCTCATTAGCTGAATTATTTGATTTGCATTCATGGGATAACATGCATTTACATGTGGCGGTGCTTCAATTTCATCAATGGAACCTTACTAATTTGGCTACAAACAAGGTCCTTTGTTTTTTCATTTTTTTTATTGATTGTTGAACAAAAGCAGAGAAATGATCTAATATGGTCCTTGCTTGTTCAAGGCCCCTCGTGAGTTACACAATGAATGCTTGTCAGGATGGCGCTGGTACTATGGCCTTTCCACCAGCTTCACACTAAATGGTCTCTTTTTATAAAAGGAGGACAAGATTTATTAGGATTAACTTTCCAAAGTCCATAAATTATGCATGCATCCGCAAATTACCTATCAAGGCTGGCCCTGGTGGGGATTCTGCTTCATCTAGGCACTACAGACTGGTTAGCTGATAACGTCACAAAGACGATGTGTGCGCTTCGAGGGGGCAGAGGTCTGTATTTTTCATGATTCTGGGTGGCCAGACAGCTAACAACAATGACAAGAAGCTGCCATGTGGGGATTTGCAGGTGGCTCATTGTCTCTTGTTATGATACCATGTCTTTCTTGTTTTGAGGTGTTTTGACTCTTGTCACGTCTATGATTATACAGTATGGCTAAAATTAACAATGTGCTTGAAAGAGAACAAGTGCTCATTGTGCAAATGTATTTATTATTTCAATAAAGATTTGGAGAGGAAATATAGTTTACATGTTGTCAACAATCCTTTGATTCTAAGCCAACCCAGCCTCTTTGCTACATGGTTGCACACTCATCGGTTTTGTTGCTAAACAACCCACTGTCTACATAGCGCGTGCCATGGAGTCAATAATACAATGGCTACCTTTAGAAGCCAAGGTTTGGCTGCCAGCAAGCCCAGTAGATATAGCTTTGTCAGTGGTCAGTCACCATGTATCAATTAACACGAAGATGGCTAGCTTAAGTTGAACTTGAACCAGGCTAGGAAAACTGTGGTTGAGTTAGCTAGCTAGCTAGCTAAGTATCTAGCAAGCTAGCTAACTTCCTTCAATTTCATTCTAGCCTGGCGGTTTTATAATTCACTTTGTCAATACCTATTGTTTCATTTCACAACTGGCTAGCAAAATAAAACTAATGATGAAAACAGAAAATAGCTGTTACTAAACTGTATTACTTACTACTACTCTATTACTAATCAAATCTGCAAAAACAATCGATCAATGTATTACATTTTAATGTTTTATTGTAAGGGAAATTAAAATAGGCTAGGCAACGTGTTGCAGTAGGCCTTTGTAGAATAATACAAAACATATCCTTGACTGTAACCAAAAACAAATTACTCTTGTAATTCATCCTTTACAATTGTTTATGCACTATTTACCAAGCATTGGTACTTATGTTTATATCAGGAATCAAGGTAAGACCCAAGTGCAGACTTTGTGAAAAAGGGAGACTGTGGAAAAAATAGGAACAGAGACAATTGCTGGTTGACTTGAACAAAAAAGACGAACTGGCCCAGACATACAGAAAACACAGGTATAAATACCCAGAGGATAAGTGGGGAAGATGGGCGACACCTGGAGGAGGTGGAGACAAGCACAGGACAGGTGGAACAGATCAGGGCGTCACAGTTTATGGCAAATAATTTGACCTGCACGCCTTGCGGGTAAATATTATTCTGGACTGCATTATTTACCGGACTGTATTACTCTAGTACCAATCAAATCTACAAATCAAATTGATCAAATCTGCTACAAGTTTGGCTACCAGCAAGTTTAAGCTAGTTTAAGCTAATCCTAGGTAAAATGTATGACTCTTTGAGATGCCGATTGGAGCTATAATTCCTTTACTAAAAGCTCTATTCAATCTGTATCGCTGAAGCATTACAGATTACACTATAGACATTTAAAGGTAATTTCTGATTGGGCCAACATATGCAGTGTTTACCTTGAAAGCAGTCTGTGCCAATGCGGGAGCATTGCCTTTAGCTGAACTTAAATTTCGTAATGCTGGACAAATGCAAAATGGATTTTATATAGCCCAAGATAATTAATGAATGCATTTAAGGAAGTTTCTAATTCCATATAATTCATAATTGTCCCCCACGATGAAATTGGGCAGGGAACTGAGGATCTGTCTCCATCTGTCTGACCGTTCGTACATTAGTCACACGCAATATTTCAGATGGCACCGGCCCGATTTTGACGAAGTTTGGGTGAATGCTCATCATTGCTATAGAGATCTGGCATTTACAAAATTACACTGATTGGGCCAAGGCAGGAGCTATAGTAATTAACAAAAATGTGTTAGTCACACGCAATCTCAAGTGACCCAAGGGTTGGGGGGGGTGACATGTTTATGTTGCTTGTTTTTTTTCTCTAGGAAGATTAAGCAGTAGCAATGTACAACACTGGCAACACTAAAGAGCGTTGAAACCAATTATCTCTTGATACAGATAAAATATCTTAATATGAGCCAGTTTGCTAGAGCAGGAAAATTATCCTGCAACAACTAATGTGAATTATTATTGGGATTATAATAATTAATGTACATGTTTGGAAGTCTGTCATTTCAAATTGGAAATTACAAACTTCAGAAGTCTTGATAAAACCTCAAATGCACTACACATGTTTTATTTCATGCAAAAGTTATCCTGCAATGGGTGATCAAATTAAGATCCTACATCTGTATTAGACACAATCAGACAATATGACCATTGGGGGGATATTGAAACCCAATATGACTGCCTCAAGTCAATATCCTGCTTGTGTTATCTCTCTAATTTATCCATGTTCTTCTTCTTCACAGGGATCAATAAGGGATCAAAGGGAAGAAGACTACAATGCCTGATTTGGTTACATTTCATTCCAGCGTGCATCCTACCAGAAGCCCATTACCATAACTCATTAGTCATACATAACTATTTCCCGTGTGATTGGATACCATGATAACCAATCACTTCCTGGGTCTACTGATGCTCTCCATCCTGCAGCCAATCAATGCCCTGCCTGTGGCACCTGGAAATACTGTGAATCTCTTGGGAACATCGCAAGAGAAGGATGATGGAAGGATACTCCAGCGCTCCAAACGAGGATGGATGTGGAATCAATTCTTTCTTCTGGAGGAGTACACAGGGAATGACAACCAGTATGTTGGCAAGGTAAGGGTTTCGTGCACCATTTTTATGGGACATTCTTTGTATGCTGCCTTGAGGTGGTCGATTATGTCAAAGTGCACTCAATCAAAAGGACTGTTCCTGTTGTACTTGACATAACTTTCAATAGTTTCAGAAAATGTATCCATAAATAGAGAGGAGTGCACCAAATGAGAACTCCCTTAATGTAAGTACTAGCTTGTTAGGCCAATGATCATAGGTGAAGGGAATGGGCATCTATATCCAAGCAACAGGCAACTAATTCCAGCCATCTTCCCTCATTCACAGAACAATTCAAAAACAACAAAGTTGGATATAAATGAGTAAACAAATTAGGAATCGTCACTCAAATTAGCGATTTAACATGACACATGGAGGAGGAATAGATGTTCCATATTCGACAGACAACTTAACCAAATCAAGTCATGAGGCAGACATAACGGCTAAACAAAATAACTGACCCAGTCCCTCACATCGCCAAGGGCCTAAGAGCCTCCACTGTCATGAAGACACAGCTCTTCAACTGACAGAGGCTTGTGTTAGCCAGTCAGGGACCAGATAAGAACGCATAAAAGTGGAAATATTTCTCAGAGCTATAACCCCCCACTTTAGATCAAAGGAGTGACGTGTCAAGCCACCAGTGTTAGTGCTAACACAGAGACAGCTAGTCGCAGTGTTAGAGACAACGTTACAGTTATCATCCTGAGGGAGGGGAACGAGGTGACTGTCGACAGCCAATTTTCTCAGAGGAAGCTGGCTTTCATCACCTGCCTCATCCTCAGGAGTAAACAAGTGTCACGGTACAGGGTGGAGTATGAGGATATGACTACCAGTTTGGCAGATAGCATCATCCTGACGGGTTGGAGACAGGGGAACAACAAGAAGACAAAGATGGAGAGAAGAGGGAAGAAGGGAAAGTGGGTAATGGAGAGAAAAATAATGAATCAATCAAGTCAGGCCAATGAAATTTCACTTCACATAATTTTGTCTTTCTTCCTGACTCTGATGATCTTTGGCTGGCACACTGGCAAGTTTCTTTGCATGACAACAATCACATGTGCTGGCTCTTGACTCACTCAGTGTCCAAAATCATTCACAATTAAACTGTCAGAATGACATGAGGTCTCAATGAATAAAGTTGGTGAAAAAACAAAGCCCACATGCTGGCTTTACTGGGGAAGTGAATAGTGATCACGACCTCTAATTCCATCAGCTTCACTCTGGAGTTGGATTCTGTGATGAAAATGTGGTGAAAAGCCAGGGCCAATAGACAGGCACTTAAAGGCCCAGGACCAAGCCATATTTCAGTGCACTGTGGGAGGATTTATTTATTTCACATCCAATCAAGTCCCCCATCCATCCACCAACCCTCTCCCTAAACCCACATACAACTACAGTATCTTCCTCCTCTCCACTGGTGTAGCGGAAACCCCCTCAGCCCCCTACAAGGAGGGGGGTCCCACCAACACTGTCTAAATTGTAATATAATTTTGTATAAAATAACTTTGACAGTAACCCTCCTTTTAAATGTCCATATGTAGCAAGCAAACTGTTTGTTTTGTCCAATATACATGGGTACAATATAGTTTAATGCATCCAATTAGCCAATTTCTCAGCTGCGCCAACGGCAGACCGCCTTAGCCTCCTCACATAATTGGCTATCAAGTTTAAAAAAAAAGTTCTGTGAATAAGGTCGGAGAGTGAGTTCATTGTTAAAACCTCTCTGGGAAAGGCGGGACAGTCGCGTCCCACTTGACCAATTGCCAGGGAAAATGCATTAAATCACACATGTAAGATACCAAATTAAAGCTACACTTGTTGTGAATCCAGCCAACATGTCAGATTTCAAAAAGGTTTTTCTGCGAAAGCATAAGATGCTATTATCTGATGATAGCACAACAGTAAACAAAGAGAGCATAGCACATTTCAACCCTGCAGGCACCACACTAAACACAGAAATAAAATATAAATCATGCCTTACCTTTGAAGAGCTTCTTTTGTTGGCACTCCAATATGTCCCATAAACATCACAAATGATCCTTTTTTTCGATTAATTCTGTCGATATACAGTGCCTTGCGAAACTATTCGGCCCCCTTGAACTTTGCGACCTTTTGCCACATTTCAGGCTTCAAACATAAAGATATAAAACTGTATTTGTTTGTGAAGAATCAATAACAAGTGGGACACAATCATGAAGTGGAACGACATTTATTGGATATTTCAAAAAAATGTAACAAATCAAAAACTGAAAAATTATTCAGCCCCCTTAAGTTAATACTTTGTAGCGCCACCTTTTGCTGCGATTACAGCTGTAAGTCGCTTGGGGTATGTCTCTATCAGTTTTGCACATCGAGAGACTGAATTTTTTTCCCATTCCTCCTTGCAAAACAGCTCGAGCTCAGTGAGGTTGGATGGAGAGCATTTGTGAACAGCAGTTTTCAGTTCTTTCCACAGATTCTCGATTGGATTCAGGTCTGGACTTTGACTTGGCCATTCTAACACTTGGATATGTTTATTTTTGAACCATTCCATTGTAGATTTTGCTTCATGTTTTGGATCATTGTCTTGTTGGAAGACAAATCTCCGTCCCAGTCTCAGGTCTTTTGCAGACTCCATCAGGTTTTCTTCCAGAATGGTCCTGTATTTGGCTCCATCCATCTTCCCATCAATTTTAACCATCTTGCCTGTCCCTGCTGAAGAAAAGCAGGCCCAAACCATGATGCTGCCATCACCATGTTTGACAGTGGGGATGGTGTGTTCAGGGTGATGAGCTGTGTTGCTTTTACGCCAAACATAACGTTTTGCATTGTTGCCAAAAAGTTCAATTTTGGTTTCATCTGACCAGAGCACCTTCTTCCACATGTTTGGTGTTTCTCCCAGGTGGCTTGTGGCAAACTTTAAACAACACTTTTTATGGATATCTTTAAGAAATGGCTTTCTTCTTGCCACTCTTCCATAAAGGCCAGATTTGTGCAATATACGACTGATTGTTGTCCTATGGACAGAGTCTCCCACTTCAGCTGTAGATCTCTGCAGTTCATCCAGAGTGATCATGGGCCTCTTGGCTGCATCTCTGATCAGTCTTCTCCTTGTATGAGCTGAAAGTTTAGAGGGACGGCCAGGTCTTGGTAGATTTGCAGTGGTCTGATACTACTTCCATTTCAATATTATCGCTTGCACAGTGCTCCTTTGAATGTTTAAAGCTTGGGAAATCTTTTTGTATCCAAATACGGCTTTAAACTTCTTCACAACAGTATCTCGGACCTGCCTGGTGTGTTCCTTGTTCTTCATGATGCTCTCTGCGCTTTTAACGGACCTCTGAGACTATCACAGTGCAGGTGCATTCATACGGAGACTTGATTACACACAGGATGATTGTATTTTTCATCATTAGTCATTTAGGTCAACATTGGATCATTCAGAGATCCTCACTGAACTTCTGGAGAGAGTTTGCTGCACTGAAAGTAAAGGGGTTGAAAAATTTTGCACGCCCAATTTTTCAGTTTTTGATTTGTTAAAAAAGTTTGAAATATCCAATAAATGTCGTTCCACTTCATGATTGTGTCCCACTTGTTGTTGATTCTTCACAAAAAAATACAGTTTTATATCTTTATGTTTGAAGCCTGAAATGTGGCAAAAGGTCGCAAAGTTCAAGGGGGCCGAATACTTTCGCAAGGCACTGTATATCCAAAATGTCAATTTATTTGGGGCGTTTGATCCAGAAAAAAACAGCTTCCAATTTGCGCAACGTCACTACAAAATATCTCAAAAGTTACCTGTAAACTTTGCCAAAACATTTCAAATTACTTTTGTAATACAACGTTAGGTATTTTTAAACGTTATTAATCGATCAAATTGTAGACGGGACAATCTGTGTTCAATACAGGAAGACAACAAACTCACGCTACTTTTCTAGTCATGCGCCTTCTCAAAATATACACTTCCAATGACACAAATTCAAGATGGCAGTACTTCTTCATTACACAAAGGAATAACCTCAACCAATTTCGAAAGACTGGTGACATCCAGTGGAAGCGGTAGGTACTGCAAACAAGTGCCTTAGAAATCTGGTTTCCCACGGAATAATCATTGAATAGACAGTGACCTCAATAAAAAAAAAATCTGAATGCGGTTTTGCCTGCTACATAAGTTCTGTTATACTCACAGACATGATTCAAACAGTTTTAGAAACTTCAGAGTGTTTTCTATCCAAATCTACTACTAATATGCATATCTTATATTCTTGGCATGAGTAGCAGGAAGTTGAAATTGGGCACGCTATTTATCCAAAAGGGAAAATGCTGCCCCCTATCCCAAAGAGATTTTAAAGATGGACAAACAAAAGGCAAGACCAAGTGGTGCATGAAAATGCAGCAAAAATACTTTATCTGATCAAGCTAGTGCCAATTACAGAAGATATCCAAATCAGCAAATCTACCACCTCGTCCTCGACTGTCAAAACACCATTGCAGGTAGAAGCTAGTAGGCCTACTTATGTAGCAGCTACCACTAGCAACCTCCCATTCCTGACAGAGACATCACTGCCCGGGACTGGCAATGACAGTGGCCTTGCTCCTCTTCTTCTTACTCCCCTCAAGAATAGTGACAGTTCCAGTGAGAGTGTCAGCCCACTTTCTCCTGCTCCTTCTCTCCCAGAAAACTAAGACCCAGCGGCACTCATGAGAGCGACCCCACTTCTGTGAACACTGGTAAGCCTATGAGTAATTAGACGGAAAAACCTGTGGAGTCTGAGTTCCAATGTGTAATATAAATAGGCTACCAGCTAAATACTGTATATAGCTATAGATAGGCTAGTAAGTTAGACTGCATTGTCTCCATAATGAAGAGACACCAGTGTTCCTCTCAGTTGAGTTTGTCTAATCAAAATAATAAAACAAAATAAAATCTTTAAATGTGGGAAGATAAATAATGATGTTATTGTTTCGGTTTGTTGAGAACTCGTTTCTTCAGCTGTCATTGTACTATTGTGATTTACCAGAACAATATTGGTACATTTTAGGAGCAGGTTTACCGACACACTGGATCAATCTGGTATCTTATCATGGTGTAGACAGTCTCAATACACATCTCAGACGTTTAGGGCTCATCATAGATGTACATCATATAAAATATTGTGCTGTAGTGATTTAAACTGTTCATGATGCTGAAATGGCTTCTCTTTTAGGTGAACTTTACAGTTTGAATGTCCCAGGGTAGTGCTAATCTATGATCAGTTATTAATGATTACATGAACATGGATGCCCTGATCCTAAATCAGCACTCCTACTCTGCAAAACTTAATGAAAATTGGTCCAGGTGTGTATTTGTCAGAAAACTCCACTGCATGTGCCTCTTGGAGTTGTTCATTCACTATCACCTGATCTTCAGCGAGCTATTTCAGACTGCCACTAGCAGACTGCCAATGAGTGAGAGTATTTAACCTCTCTAGGGTAGGGGGCAGCATTCGGGATTTTGGATGAAAAGCATGCCCAGATTTAACGGCCTGCTACTCGGGCCAAGAAGATATGATATGCATATAACTGGTAAACTGTTAAAATAGAGTCTGTGAGTATAACAGAACGGATTTAGCAGGTGAAAACCTGAGAAAAATCCATTCAGGAAGTAGTTTTTGTTTTGGTTTTGTAGTTTTCAATGCCATTACAGTATCCATTGACTTAGGACTCCATTTGTAGTTCCTATGCCTTCCACTAGATGTCAGCAGTCTTTAGAAATCGTTTCAGGCTTGTATTCTTATAAATGAGGGAGTAAGACCAGTCTAAATGAGTGGACCCTAACGTGTCGCAGAGCTTTTTCAGGCGCATGTGCATTTCTTGTTTACCTTTTATATTGACAACGTTATTGTCCGGTTGAAATATTATAGATCATTTAGGCTAAAAACAACCTAAGGATTGAATACAAACATCGTTTGACATGTTTCTATGAACTTTACAGATACAATTTGGATTTTTTGTCTGATTGTTTTGACTGAGTTTGAGCCTGTGGATTACTGAAGAAAACGTTTTTGGATATAAAGAGAATTCATCGAACAAAAGGAACATTTATTGAGTAAATTATTGTCTTCTGATTGCCACCATATGAAGATCATCAAAGGTAAGGGATTAATGTTATCTCTATTTCTGAGTTTTGTAACGCTTCTGCTTGGCTGGTTATTGTTTTTAATAATTTGTCAACTGGGCTATTATCTGGGCTAGGTATGTTCTGGGCTAGGTATGTTCTGGGCTAGGTATGCTTTCGCCGTAAAACATTTTGTAAATATGACACTGTGGTTGGTTTAACAAGAAGTTCATTTATAAACCTATGTAAAATATTTGTTGTTTTCTGAATTTTTATAATTAGCATTTCTGTAATTGAATATGGTGCTCTGCAACCTCACTGGATGTTGGCCAGATGGGACGCTAGCGTCCCACGTACCCTAGAGAGGTTATTAACAAGCCAAGCCCTCGTCAAGGGAGGCCTACTTTTTCAGTATGAAGTGTGAACACTTGCAATGTAATCAGACAGCTTTTGTGTCTGGAGTTTATTTCTGTAGGGGTGCAGTGGCCCACATCACTTTCAGTTCCATCCAAGCTATGCATGTGAAGAAAACCCCTTTAACCTTGTGGTAGTGTGTGATGCTTTGTGTCTGTAATCAAATGCTGCCGGTCTTCAGTTCCCACTACAGATTCTTCCTGAATCCAGTTTCTACTCTTCCTAGTAAAAAATGAAGAATCTGAAATAACACAACTGAATGTGTATAATCCCCGAGTACAACAACTTGAGTTTATGTCCAAGATTATACACTAAACAAAAATATAAACGCAACATGCAACAATTTCAAAGATTTTACTGAGTTCCAGTTCCTATCGGTAAATCAGTCAACTGAAATACATTCATTAGGCCATAATCTATGGATTTCACATGACTGGGAATACAGATATGCATTTGTTGGTCACAGACCTTAAAATAAACAATAGGGACGTGGACCAGAAAACCAGTCCGTATCTGGTGTGACCACCATTTACCTCATGCAACTTGACCTCTCCTTCGCATAGAGTTGATCAGGCTGTTGATTGTGACCTGTGGTATGTTGTCCAACTCCTCTTCAATGGATGTGCGAAGTTGCTGGATTTTGCCGGGAACTGGAACACGCTGTCGTACAGGTCGGTCAAGAGCATTCCAAACATGCTCAATGGGTGACATGTCTAGTGAGTATGCAGCCTATGAACGAACTGAGACATTTTCAGCGTCCAGGAATTGTGTACAGATCCTTGCGACATGGGGCTGTGCATGCTAAAACATGAGGTGAAAGCTGCGGATGAATAACACGACAATGGGCATCAGGATCTTGACACGGTATCTCTGTGCATTCAAATTGCCATCGATAAAATGCAATTGTGTTTATTGTCTGTAGCTTATGCCTGCCCATACCATAACCCCACTGCCACCATGGGCACTTGTTTACAACGCTGACATCAGCAAACCAATCACACGACGGTACAGTTGAAACCGGGATTCATACTTGAAGAGAACACTTATCCAGTGTGTCAGTGGCTATCGAAGATGATCATTTACCCACTGAAGTCGGTTACAATGCCGAACTGCAATCAGGTGAAGACCCTTGTGAGTACGACGAGCACACAGATGAGCTTCCCTGAGATGGTTTCGTACAGTTTGTTTAGGAATTCTACGGTTGTGCAAACCCACGGTTTCATCAGCTGTCTGGGTGGCTTGTCTCAGACCATCCCACAAGGGAAGAAGCTGGATGTGGAGGTCCTGGGCTGGCGTGGTTGCACGTGTTCTGAGGTTGTGAGGCCGGTTGGACAAACTGCTAAATTCTCTAAAACAATGTTAGAGGTGGCTTACGGTAGAAAAATCAACATTCAATTCTCTTGTGGATATTCCTGCAGTCAGCATGACAATTGTACACTCCCTTAAAACTTGAGACATCTGTGTCATTGTGTTGTGTTACAAAACTGCACATTTTAGAGTGACATTTTATTGTCCCTGGCACAAGGTGTACCTGTGTAAAGATCATGCGGTTTAATCAGTTTCTTGATATGCCACACCTGTCATGTGGATGGATTATCTTGGCAAATGAGAAATGCTCACTAACAGGTAAGCAATTTTGAGCATAACATTTGAAAGAAATTAACTTTGTGTGTATGGGACATTTCTGGGATCTTTTATTTCAGCTCATGAAAAATGCTTTTATTTCAGCTCATGCGTTTATATTTTTGTTCAGCATAGATTAATGACTAAGGGCTTTCCAGCACTCCAGCTGGAGTGGAAAATATTTGGGGTATCTCAGATTGTTCTGGCAATTCTGACATTGTAACTTCATTGAGAGAAAGGATGTTTAATATGTTTTTATATTTGTATCACAAACCTTTTTTTAATGAAAAACATGATAAAATGTGCCTTTTTTACTTATACATGCCTCCTTAACTTTTAAGAAGGCCCACATATTAATTTAAATGCATTCCAGGTGACTACCTCATAAAGCTGGTTTAGAGAATGCCAAGCGTGTGCAAAGTTGTCATCAAGGCAAAGGGTGGCTACACTGAAGAATCTCAAATATAACATGTATTTTGATTTGCTTCATACTTTTTTGGTTACTACATGATTCCATGTGTTATTTCATAGTTTTCATGTCATCACTATTATTCTCCAATGTAGAACATAGTACAAATAAAGAAAAACCCAAACTTTTGACTGGAACTGTATGTTGAGGTGGATGATGTTTGGATGAGTAAACAATCCATGGAAAAATAGTGCATTGGAATGTTGTCCTTTCTAATATAAGCAAGTGACTGTATTATGAACCTGTTTATTATCAATACTTACAGTATTTATTATCACAGATGTTCAAAGCAACATTAGTGGAGAGAGAAAGGGAGAGAGAGAGAGAGAGAGAGAGAGAGAGAGAGAGAGAGAGAGAGAGAGCATAATTATTCTGTATCCTTTCGGGGCTCTTTTTTCCTATCTCCCCTCTGCAGCACTAAGCAATGCTCACTACAGACCTGACAAGAATTGCCAATGATTTTGCTACTTTACTGGCTATTCCTCTGTGCTTGTGCAAGGGGATTTAAGTCATCAACATGCTCCTCTGTCAAAGGCTCATTTTGTGCAACAAGAACTTTAGAAAAGAGAACCACCAAGCCTTACTTATAATACTGTATGTTACCTTGTTACTTGTGCTCACCTTGAATCCTAAAGAATGCATTGCTATTGAATTATAACTATTCTATGTTGGTACCAAACTCATTAATCAATAATCATTTCTGAAGGACAATATCATAGAAACTACAGTCTTTCTATATACAAATCAAATCAAATTGTATTTGTCACATACACATGGTTAGCAGATGTTAATGCGAGTGTAGCAAAATGCTTGTGCTTCAAGTTCCGACAATGCAGTAATAACCAACGAGTAATCTAACCTAACAATTCCACAACTACTACCTTATACACACAAGTGTAAAGGTATAAAGAATATGTACATAAAGATATATGAATGAGTGATGGTACAAAACGGCATAGCCAAGATGCAGTAAAATGGTATAGAGTACAGTATATACATATGAGATGAGTAAAGTAGGGTATGTAAAAATTATATTAAGTGGCATTGTTTAAAGTGGCTAGTGATACATTTTTATATCAAATCCCATCAATTTCCATTATTAAAGTGGCTGGAGGCCCGTCAGGAAGTCCAGTACCCAGTTGCACAGGGCGGGATCGAGACCCAGGGTCTCGAGCTTGATGACGAGATTGGAGGGTACTATGGTGTTACATGCTGAGTTGTAGTCGATAAACAGCATTCTTACATAGGTATTCCTCTTGTCCAGATGGGTAGGGCAGTGTGCAGAGTTGTTGCGATTGCATCGTCTGTGGACCTATTGGGGCGGTAAGCAAATTGAAGTGGGTCTAGGGTGTCAGGCAGGGTGGAGGTGATAAGGTCCTTGACTAGTATCTCAAAGCACTTCATGATAACAGAAGTGAGTGCTACGGGGCGGTAGTCGTTTAGCTCATTTACCTTAGCTTTCTTGGGAACAGGAACAATGGTGGCCCTCTCGAAGCATGTGGGAACAGCAGACTGGGATAAGGATTGATTGAATATGTCCGTAAACACACCAGCCAGCTGGTCTGCGCATGCTTTGAGGATGCGGTTGGAGATGCCGTCTGGGCCTGCAGCTTTGCGAGGGTTAACACGTTTAAATGTTTTACTCACGTTGGCTGCAGTGAAGGAGAGTCCGCAGGTTTTGGTAGCAGGCCGTGTCAGTGGCACTGTATTTAGTCTGTCTGGGAGCAAGACATCCTGGTAGGCGAAGGGCTGCTTTTCTTTTTGTAGTTCGTGATTGACTGTAGACCCTGCCACATACCTCTTGAGTCTGAGCCGTTGGATTGCAACTCTACTTTGTCTCTATACTGTCGCTTAGCTTGTTTGACTGCCATGCTTTCATTTTTTGCGCGAATGCTGCCATCAATCCACAGTTTCTGGTTTAGGAATGATTTAATCGTTGCTGTGGGTATAACATCGTCAATGTACTTTCTAATGAACTCGCTCACCGAATCAGCGTATTCGTCAATGTTGTTGTTGGACGCAACATGCGGGGCATTAGGCATTAGGTCATAAGTAGTACATATCATATAGCAAGTCATATACGTTTATGTTACTTATTTTACTCATGGATCGAATCTATACCACTACATGAATTCATAATACTGCATGAATCACTGCATGAATTGACACCATACTGTTTCATGAATGGATTGTGTAATACTGCATGAATCACCTCTATATTACCTACAAATACTGCATGAATCGACTCCGTACTGATGCATGAATTGACTCAATAATACTGCATGAATCCATACAGCACAGGGGTCTCAACTAACCTGTACCCTCAACTAACCTGTACCCATTGACTTGGTACCGGTACCCCCTGTATATTGCTTCATTATTGTTATTTTATTGTGTTACTTTATTTTCTTAAAACTGCATTGTTGGTTTAAGACCTTGTAAGTAAGCATTTCGGCGCATGTGACAAATACAATTTTATTTGATTATATTGTTTACCCCATACTAGTGTGCCAGCATGCCAAAAATCCATACGGCTTGTGAAGTTGTCCATAAGCGGACCTCCAATAATTACCTTTTAGTGTTTACCGTTGGAGCGTGTTGTGTATTTTCTGCCTTTTTTAATTCAATAATTGCAAGCCAATGTACAGTACATCCCTTAGGCCTGTGTTGTCTGAGGATTGTCAAACTCCAATTAGCTGGCAGACCTGACAGTATGGCTCCACAGTATGGAGTTCCCTCTTCACCTCCCTTTGATGGTCTCCTCTTTGTTTTCTTCCTGTCAGTTATCTCTTTATGGGATTAACGACTGAGTCTGAAAAGCATAGGCTATGTCCCAAATGGTACCCTATTCCCTCTATAGTGCAGTGCTTTTGACCAGGGCCTATAGGAAACAGGGTACCATTTGGGACACAGCCATACTGCAGGAATCATCAGAGGAATGTTCAGTGTGAACGGAAACGACACAGGGTATAAATTAGTAATATGAATGCATTTTAGGAGCAGCTACAGATGTAGGATGTTAATTTGAGCCAGTTTGATAAATCAAGAAAACAATCTTGCAGGAACAGGAAGTATCATTTACTATGTAGATTATAGTTTCAGATTTGTTTATTGTTTGTTGTTGTTGATACATTTTTTGTTAGGTGCAAATCAAGTCTCACATTTTAAAGTCTAAATAATAAAAGAATTCCCAGCAACAAAAAGTGATAAAATTAAGATCCTACATCCCAGTACATTTTATGTCGAAATTATTATATTGACTTCATCATATTCTTAAATGTTCAGCAATGAACATCATGAGTAATACTATTCACAGACTGTAGCTGGGTCGTTCCAACAATTCTGTACCTTTTGAAAAATGTAACTTTGTCAAGAAAAACATTTATTTCACCTCACATTATGTCATAAAGTGCTCATGTTCAACAGTTTTTTCCATATTTAGAGGTTAACGAAAATGACTATAGTAAGTGCCTATGAAGTGACAGGGTTGACAGTAACAGGGTTGACATTTTCATCTTAAAATAGCCATAAATCCCATTATGACAGGATGAATGCAAGGGTGCTGTGTGCAATAGGGAGTGGCAGTTGAATGCAAGCTTTACAATTTAATTGAATTGTCTATCTATTGGTAACAGGGTTGACGGATACTTGCCAAAAAGAGAAGAACCAACTCATCTGCTTTTACACTATGATTTGATTATTAGATGTACAATATATGTATTTAAAAATATATATAATTTGGATAGTTTCAACATAAAACGAGAGTTCATTCAAGTAACAGGGTTGACCTTAAAATGAGGGACAGATGTAAATGAATGACTGCATGAATTAAATAATCTTCAGAAATTACTTTGTCACAAGCAACAAAATAACTACATGATGGTGAAAAGGACCAAATCACCCTCTAGAGGCCTCATGGGTGGAATGTTATTAAAATTGTTCTTTATTTCATAATTATAATAATTATTATTATTATTATTTATTGTTTTATCCCATCCCCACATCCCTTCTGTGATGTACATCAAGTGTCATATTGGGATGAAAACTCAGAAGGGAATACATTTCATTTCTATATCTGACATGGTAGAGGTGTCTTCTTTTTTAAAATCCATAACCATGTGTGTGAGGTGTATACCTTTGTTTTAAAGTTGATTTGTTTAAAACTACCAAGAAACACTCTGTGTGACTCTGATTTAGCCCGCTGCAGTAAAAGGTTTTAAGTGGCTTCAAATCTTCCTAGAAGTTACAGATGTGTACTGAAGGAAAATTATGATTTTTGGCACTGAAGCAAGTCTTTATTCATATTACAACAAGAGGTGTTGAATTCTTCACGTGGTCTATATTAAAGGGCAATTCATGAATATTTCATGCCATTAAAATTCAATATTGGTGCACAATTTCTACTTACAATATATTTAGGGAACGACCCAGCTGTATTCATAGTCAGCATCCCAAATGGCACCTTATTCCCTATATAGTGCATTACTATTGACCAGGGCCAAGCATCAAATATGGAATAGGGTGCCATTCGAGACATAACCATAGTCGGGTCACGGTGTGCATCCTTCTCACTTTCTTCCCCAAGTTGCACTGTTGTTGAGCCCAGTTTTCAGATTGCAGAAAATACAGTGGCTTGCGAAAGTATTCACCCCCCTTGGCATTTTTCCTATTTCATTGCCGTACAACCTGGAATTAAAATGTTTTTTGGGGAGTTTGAATTTGATTTACACAACATGCCTACCACTTTGAAGATGCAACATGTTTTTTATTGTAAAACAAGAAATAACACAAAAAACGGAACATTTGAGCGTGCCTAACTATTCACCGCCCCAAAGTCAGTACTTTGTAGAGCCACCTTTTGCAGCAATTACAGCTGCAAGTCTCTTGGGGTATGTCTCTATAAGCTTGGCACATCTAGCCACTGGGATTTTTTCCCATTCTTCAAGGCGATACTGCTCCAGCTCCTTCAAGTTGGATGGGTTTCGCTGGGTACAGCAATCTTTAAGTCATACCACAGATTCTCAATTGGATTGAGGTCTGGGCTTTGACTAGGCCATTCCAAGACATTTAAATGTTTCCTCTTAAACCTCTTGAGTGTTGCTTTAGCAGTATGCTTAGGGTCATTGTCCTGATGGAAGGTGAACCTCCATCTCTGGAAGATTGAAAAAGGTTTCCCTCAAGAATTTCCCTGTCTTTAGTGCCATCCATCATTCCTTCAATTCTGACCTGTTTCCCAGTCCCTGCCGATTAAAAACAACCCCATAGCATGATGCTGCCACCACCATGCTTCACTGTGGAGATGGTGTTCTTGGGGTGATACGAGGTGTTGGGTTTGCGTCAGACATAGCGTTTTCCTTAATGGCCAAAAAGGTACATTTTAGTCTCATCTGACCAGAGTACCTTCTTCCATATTTTTGGGGAGCCTCCCACATGCCATTTTGCAAACACCAAATGTGTTTGCTTATTTTTTTCTTTAAGCAATGGCTTTTTTTCTGGCCACTGTTCCGTGAAGCCCAGCTCTCTGGAGTGTACGGCTTAAAGTGGTCCTATGGACAGATACTCCAATCTGCGCTGTGGAGCTACGCAGCTCCTTCAGGGTTATCTTTTGTCTCTTTGTTGCCTCTCTGGTTAATGCCCTCCTTGCCTGTGCCATGAGTTTTGATGGAAGGCCCTCTCTTGGCACATTTGTTGTGGTGCCATATTCTTTCCATTTCTTATAATGGATCTAATGGTGCTCGGTGGGATGTTCAAAGTTTCTGATATCTTTTTATAACTCAAATCTGATCTGTAATTCTCCACAACTTTGTCCCTGACCTGTTTGGAGAGCTCCTTGGTGGTGCCCTTTGCTTAGTTGTGTTGCAGACTCTGGGGAATTTCAGAACAGGTGTATATATATTGAGATCATGTAACACTTAGATTGCACACAGGTGGACTTTATTTAACTAATTATGTGACTTCTGAAGGTAATTGGTTGCACGAGCTCTTATTTAGGTGCTTCATAGCAAAGGATGTGACTACACATGCACACACCACTTATCAATTTTTTTTGTATAATTTTTTGAAATATGTTCTGTTTTTCATTTCACTTCACCAATTTGGATGATTTTGTGTATGTCCATTACATGAAATCCAAATGAAAATATATTTAAATTACAGGTTGTAATGCAACAAAATATTAAAAACACCAAGGGGGATGAATACTTTTTCAAGGCACAGTAATTAGTTTCTTCCTGAGTATGCTGATATTAATATTCATGTATGATGTTGATGCTGTGTCCCTCACTGCTTGTCATTTAGGATGTGAGGGCCCAAGAGATATAGAGCTAAATATACGCCTCTGACACTATTATCAACAGTGCAGTAATGAGCTTCAAGCCAGTCACTCATCATACTTGCTTGAGGTAATGCTACTTTCTTTCAAGAAGATGAATAGTACAGAAAGAGGCACTTAGATGCCCCTATTTCTTTCCGTGAAATGATTGCATTTTCATGTCTCCGGGTCTTGTAGGCTACTTGCATTATACAAACATGATTGATTATGGTTTACATTGAACATCAAAATCAATATTTGGTGGATATTGTCAGATGAGATTTAAGTGGATGCCCTGCTGAAGTAGTAGGGTATAGAGACACATGCAGGTGCACGTTGTCAATAATAGGACAGAGTCACAAATCTATGTACACATGCTTCTTTCTTAATATGGACACCATACAGGCACGTGGAAAAGGTGCATGCAAGTAGTATGGCTCTTTACAGCTTTGGTTGCATTCCAATTATCTCTCCTTTCCCCCTGAAGTGTGTACTTGTTAATTTCCCTTCATAGATTTGAAAGGTTATTACTGGTACATGGAAACACCTTCTAGCCCATGCCTACACCAATCCAATGTTTTTAAATGTGTGGGGAGTCGTAGTGAAAGAGTGCACAATTCAGAAGGAAGGAGAGATTATTGGGACGCAACCTTGGTGTCTTTCCCAGAGGGGCTTTATCCTCCCTATAGGCAGTATAGATACCTTAATAGAAAGTTACTCAAGTAAAGGTGAAAGTCAGCCAGTAAAATACTACTTGAGTAAAAGTCTTAAAGTTTTTGGTTTTAAATATACTTAAGTATCAAAAGTAAATGTAATTGCTAAAGTATGTAAAAGTAAAATAATCAATCATTTAAAATTCCTTATATTAAGCAGAGCAGACAGAACCATTTTCTTGTTTTTAAAATATATGGATTGCTAGGGCCACACTCCAACACTCAGACATTATTTACAAAATATGCATTTGAGTCCGCCAGGACAGAGGCACTAGGGATGACCATGTGTTGTCTTGATAAATGCGTGCATTTAACCATTTTCCTGTCCTGCTAAGCATTCAATGTTACGTCTGATGTTGGAATGAGACCAAGGTGCAGCGTGGTAAGCGTACATCTTTCTCTATTTCGATGAACACCAAAAAAACAACAAAAGATAAACAAACGTAATGTTCTGCAGGCTACACAATAACTGTACAAAAACAAGATCCCACAACTGAAGGTGGAAAAAGGCCTACCTAAGTATGATCCCCAATCAGAGACAATGATAAACAGCTGCCTCTGATTGGGAACCATACTAGGCCAACAAAGAAATAGAAACAGATTTTCCCACCCAAGTCACATCCTGACCTAACCAAATAGAGAATAAAAAAGGCTCTCTAAGGTCAGGGTGTGACATTCAAAATGTAACTAGTACTTTTGGTTGTCAGGGAATGTAGGGAGTAAAAGGTACAATATTTTCTTTCGGAATGTAGTGAAGTGAAAGGAACATTTCTCAAAAATATAAATATTATTGTAAAGTACAGATACCCTAAAAAACTACTTATCGAGTACTATAAAGTGTTTTCACTTAAGTACTTTACACCACTGCCTATAGGTGCTGTGTATTAGGTGTCTCTTGACATAATTGGTGACGGAGGTGTTGGATATTATCAAGGAAGCATCAGGTTATTTAGGCCTATATTTTTGTGATCAAATCAAATCACATTTTATTTGTCAAATGCGCCGAATACAACACCTTACCGTGAAATTCTTAATTACAAGCCCTTACCCAACAATGCAGTTCAAGAAATAGATTAAGAAAATATTTACTAAATAAACTAAACTAACACAAGAAAATTACATAACAATAACTAGGCTATATACATGGGACACCGGTACCGAGTCAATATGCGGGGATGTAGGTTAGTCTAGATCATTTGTAAAGTGACTATGCAAGAAGCTCCCGCGCTCAGGTCTGTTCAACGCTGGTCCGACCAATCTGATTCCACGCTTCAAGACTGCTTCGATCACATGGATTGGGATACGTTCCGCATTGTGTCAAACAACAACATTGACGAATACACTGATAAGGTGAGCGAGTTCATTAGAAAGTGCATTGACGATGTCGTACCCATAGCAACGATTAAAACATTCCCAAACCAGACACCGTGGATTGATGACAGCATTCGCGTGAAACTGAAAGCTCAAACCACTGCTTTTAACCAGGACAAGGGGACCGGAAACATGACCGAATACAAACAGTGTAGCTATTCCCTCCATAAGGCAATCAAACAAGCTAAGTGTCAGTATAGAGACAAAGTAGAGTCGCAATTCAACGGCTCAGACACAAGAGGTATGTGGCAGGGTCTACAGTCAATCACGGATTACAAAAATAAAAAAAGCCCCGTCGCGGACCAGGATTTCTTGCTCCCAGACAGACTAAATCACTTTTTTTGCCCTCTTTGAGGACAATACAGTGCCACTGACACGGGCCGCTAGCAAAACCTGCCAACTCTCCTTCACTGCAGCCGAAGTGAGTAAAACATTTAAACGTGTTAACCCTCGCAAGGCTGCAGGCCCAGATGGCATCCCCAGCCGCGTCCTCAGAGCATGCGCAGACCAGCTGGCTGGTGTGTTTACGGACATATTCAATCAATCCTTATCCCAGTCTGCTTTTCCCACATGCTTCAAGAGGGCCACCATTGTCCCTGTTGCCAAGAAAGCTAAGGTAGCTGAGCTTAACGACTATAGCCCGTAGCACTCACTTCCGTCATCGTGAAGTGCTTTGAGAGACTAGTCAAGGACCATATCACCTCCACCCTACCTGACACCCTAGACCCACTCCAATTTGCTTACCGCCCAAATAGGTCCACAGACGATGCACTCGCAACCACACTGGACACTGCCCTAACCCATCTGGACAAGAGGAATACCTATGTGAGAATGCTGTTCATTGACTACAGCTCGGCATTCAACACAATAGTACCCTCCAAGCTCGTCATCAAGCTCGAGACCCTGGGTCTCGACCCCGCCCTGTGCAACTGGGTACTGGACTTCCTGACGGGCCGCCCCCCAGGTGGTGAGGGTAGGCAACAACATCTCCTCCCCGCTGATCCTCAACACTGGCGCCCCACAAGGGTGCGTTCTGAGCCCTCTCCTGTACTCCCTGTTCACCCACGACTGCGTGGCCACGCACGCCTCCAACTCAATCATCAAGTTTGCGGACGACACAACAGTGGTAGGCTTGATTACCAACAACGACGAGACGGCCTACAGGGAGGAGGTGAGGGCCCTCGGAGTGTGGTGTCAGGAAAATAACCTCACACTCAACGTCAACAAAACTAAGGAGATGATTGTGGACTTCAGGAAACAGCAGAGGGAACACCCCCCTATCCACATCGATGGAACAGTAGTGGAGAGGGTAGCAAGTTTTAAGTTCCTCGGCATACACATCACAGACAAACTGAATTGGTCCACTCACACAGACAGCATTGTGAAGAAGGCGCAGCAGCGCCTCTTCAAACTCAGGAGGCTGAAGAAATTTGGCTTGTCACCAAAAGCACTCACAAACTTCTACAGATGCACAATCGAGAGCATCCTGGCGGGCTCTATCACCGCCTGGTACGGCAACTGCTCCGCCCTCAACCGTAAGGCTCTCCAGAGGGTAGTGAGGTCTGCACAACGCATCACCGGGGGCAAACTACCTGCCCTCCAGGACACCTACACCACCCGATGTCACAGGAAGGCCATAAAGATCATCAAGGACATCAACCACCCGAGCCACTGCCTGTTCACCCCGCTATCATCCAGAAGGCGAGGTCAGTACAGGTGCATCAAAGCTGGGACCGAGAGACTGAAAAACAGCTTCTATCTCAAGGCCATCGGACTGTTGAACAGCCACCACTAACATTGAGTGGCTGCTGCCAACACACTGACACTGACTCAACTCCAGCCACTTTAATAATGGGAATTGATGGGAAATGATGTAAATATATCACTAGCCACTTTAAACAATGCTACCTTATATAATGTTACTTACCCTACATTATTCATCTCATATGCATACGTATATACTGTACTCTATATCATCAACTGTATCCTTATGTATCACTAGCCACTTTAACTATGCCACTTTGTTTACATACTCATCTCATATGTATATACTGTACTCGATACCATCTACTGTATCTGCCTATGCTGCTCTGTACCATCACTCATTCATATATCCTTATGTACATATTCTTTATCCCCTCACACTGTGTACAAGACAGTAGTTTTGGAATTGTTAGTTAGATTACTTGTTGGTTATTACTGCATTGTCGGAACTAGAAGCACAAGCATTTCGCTACACTCGCATTAACATCTGCTAACCATGTGTATGTGACAAATAAAATTTGATTTGATTTGATTACCTTTTTCGCACAATTGGTTAGAGCCTGTAAGTAAGCATTTCTCCTGTTGTCTTCGGCGCACATGACAAATAAACTTTTATTTGATTTGAGAAGGATGAAACCTCATGAAAACTCACTCAGAGGGGGAGGAGGGGGTCATCCATGCTGTAGGCCTACACAGTATGGTAACATGCAAGTGCAAAGGCCAGTATCTTTAAGAATGAAGTAACCATTCAGCTAAACAAATAGCCCATAAAATATGAAACAAGTCATCCAATCTCCTTAGAAATCTTTATTTTTGGATCTGCCCTGAAGGCAACGTCGCAGACGGAAGACATTAGGGAGCTAAATGGATTTAGAGTCAAAGTGACATGATTTTATGCTACTTGGCATATGGTATCAGATTGAGCTTCTGTCTATTTTTGGTCTTCAACCAAAGTCTTGAATTATGGAATTATGAAAATAAGCTTGGTCTGTGCTTTGTGACTGTTGATGCTTCAAGGAAAAGTTGTTGCAAAAATCATTCCAATCAAGGTTTTGCCTTTTGCTGTAGGAAATTTTTCCCCTACGTTTGTTTTGTTTTTTACCTGGCCACAGGAAAGGAAGGAATCGTCCTGCATGATTCCTGTTTTTTTTCTTCCCCCGTATGATTCCTGTAGGACTTGTTTGTAAGGGGTAGTACTTGTTACAGTATTGGTGTCTGTGTTGTAACATGAAATACATGACACCTCAAGGGTTGTCCGTTTGAAATTGTCTGTTTGAAATTGCCCACAGAATATAACTATTTTGATCAGACAGGGACATCCTGCTTTAGAAATGACCACTTCAGGGGGCAGTCACAATCAGGATAAGAAGTATTGCAATCAATTTGAAGGACACACTTTAAGCAGACACTCATGTTCCTAAGAAACAGCTGGAATACAATATTCTAGATGAGAGTTCTGTGCCAAACATGAAACATGTTTAGAGCAGTCGCTGAGAAACCGTTTATGTTTTTATTTTTGTGTCATTTAACGGGTGGAATGTAAGGTCCATGCAAGAACCATACAAGATACAAACAATAACCATTTTCATTAGAGCAGTCTGTGAGCTACTATTCTTGTTTTTCCATTTCTCAAATATACAGATGAATTAAACAATTCTGAGGGATGGTGATTGGTAGCCAATAGTAAATAAATAGCTGAAATCAAATATCTGTGGATTGAATGTATCCAAGGACAACATTGTGAGCTTAAGATCTCAAGCTCATGATCGCAAGATATAAAGTATGACTATCTGTCCTGAGAGACTAATGGAAGGCAGATGTAAAGTTTTAATGGCACATTTGAAGTTGAATCTGTTCTTTACGTAAACCTGCCAACGGTATTTGTTATTTTATTTTCATGTACATTTCACATTTCCTGACTAACACTGAATGCTCCATCTCAAATAAAACTCTTACACAGCTTTTCTCTCTATCCACAGCTGCACTCGAATATGGACAGAGGCGATGGTAACGTGAAGTACATTCTCACTGGAGAAGGGGTGGGAAGCTTGTTTTTAATAGACGAGAACTCAGGTGACATTCACGCCACTAAGAGGTTGGACAGGGAGGAGAGGGCCATATACACACTCCACGCTAAGGTGGTGGACAAGAGGACAAATGAGACACTGGAGGCTGATACTGAATTTAACATCAAGATCCACGACATCAACGACAATGAGCCAAAGTTCTCTAAAGACCTTTATTTCGCCAGTGTCCCAGAGATGTCTGACGTAGGTGAGTAAGTTGGTCCTCTTGTGATGCTTTATTTCTGTGGAGAAATGTGAATGACAATTATTTCTTAAACCTATATAGTTCACAGAGGCAGAGATAAACAATGAACTGCATATCAATCAAATCATGTCATTCACACGACAATATAATAATAGTGGAAGGTTGAAATTGAAGCTTTCATTAAAGTGAAGGTTTTGCTTCATCACACTCAAATTAATTCAGATAATATAGATTAACCAGTAGGCATGAATACCAACAAAGCTTTAAAAATGCAAACAGGAGAACTGGAATCAATTTCCAATCATGAGCCTACAAATGAATAGAAAGTGTAATCACCATTGAATTAAAACTTACTTGCCAATATAAAAAATAATGGTTCTCTATTGTGTTCACATAATGATTGAATTGCTGACTGACTCCAGAGAGAGGATGTTGCGGTTAAAACATCCAGCATTGGTAATATGCATTGAATACATGTCTTTCTGTGAGGTAACCAACCACTATTTATTGAAGATCAGACTCAACAAGCTCTGGGTTGGGCACTGTGAAAAGGTGTACTGTATAAGTAAACGTTGTACAGTAAAAGCACTGTAAACCACTTGTGCTAACAGGCAGACTTCCCTCAAAGGTTGATGCTTCCAGTTTCTATTTGTCTGTTAATACATTCATTAATCCATCCATTTCTTCCAATCATTATTTCATTAATTTGTTATTCATACATACCCTCTGTAATGTTAGGGTGATGCATTTATCATGGGATTTCTTGTGTGTGAAGTGCATAGCCATTACCAAATCATCGGTCACGGTCCCCAATGCTTCACCAAACAGATGAACAAACTGCGCATGGTTGTATCCCAAATGGCACTCTTTCCCTAGTGCACTTCTTTTGACCAGGGCCCATAGGGATGCATCCCATGTGTTTAGAGGGTGCAAACTGGTTTGTCAGAGCAGGCATCTGTGAAGAGTCAGCAGGTAGCCCCCTTTCATATTCTCATTGCAGACAGCTGTTTCTGCAGTCATTAGTATGCTTGAAGATAGTCAGACTTAGCCAGGACGTTACAGAGGTCTTCAGAATGCCAAGGACAAATGTGTTCCAAATGGCACCCTATTCCCTATAGTGCACTACATAGGGAATAGGATGTCACTTGGCATGCCACCATAATCTGAGCAGTGGCTAGACAATGTAAGTACAACAAAGGGCTATGAACCCACACTCTAGGGGCCAGTTTCCCAGACATAGATTAAGACTAGTCTTGGACTAAGTGGCACTTTCAATGGAGAATATCAGTTGAACATGAGTTTTTGTCTAGGACTGTATCTGGGAAACCAGCCCCTAGAGGCTTAGTATTAGAACAATAATGACATTTTTGCCCCCCAAAAATGTAAAACTGTACTCTATTGTTCACCCTTAGCAGAGCTTGAATCATTTCAGCTCAATTTACGTCCCTTTCATAGATGACTATTATGCATTCCGTGGAATCTTTTGGGGGGGAATTTATTATTTTTAGCTATATTTATAATGACAAGAGCTGTGTGTTGTTCATATTTCCCTAGGCAAGGTTAACTAGGTACTGTGCAACATAAATTACAAGGCCTCACACAACTTCTACCTCCCTTTGAGCTGGATTGCATTTCAAATTATTTTGTAAAATGCTATTGTGCTTATAATTACTTTATTATATGCATGCTAGATCATTCCTAGTAATTGCTCTGTATAGCTATGTACATCTTCGTGAATGTATGGATGTGCATTAGCGAGTAGACTGTTGGGCCAATAACTGGGAAAAATATGTTGATGTACCCTTGAGCAAGGCACTTAACACTAATTGTTCCAGGGTCGCCGTTAATAATGGCAGACCATGGCCGTGCACCACTCTCCGAGGGTATCTCAGGGAGAGTTGGGATATGCAGGAAACACATTTCCAATTATATACTAATACACACTTGTACATGTGTGAAATAGGACAAATAGAAGCACCAACCAAATTATATAATTTGTGCATTATCTATACTTTGCTATGTATTGTAAGTTCTCTATCTTCTCCTCCACAGGCACATCAGTTATTCAAGTCACCGCGACAGATGCTGATGATCAAACATACGGGAACAGTGCCAAGCTTGTGTACAGTATTCTACAGGGTCAACCATATTTCTCAGTGGATTCAGACAATGGTAATCTAATCACAACACCCACAATGGGCATGCAAACACTTGAAAGAAGCCATCATGTGTGTATATTATATCTCCTCCTCTACTCTGCAAACAGAGACCCAACAGCACTCAGTATGGGGTGTTTGTTTAGGGAATGATGAGTGAGTTGAACTTATTCATGGTTTTCCTCTCTATCTCTATGTTAGTCAGATGGCACCTGGAAAGGATATTTTAATAGTGGGTGAATACAATGGCTGCTGTGAACTCAATGGCTTGGTGTGTTAATATACACTCTTAGGGATCATTGGCTGTCCCCATAGGATAACCCTTTTCAGTGTCAGGGTTCCATGTACAACCCTCTGAGGAAAGGGTTCTGCATGGAACCAAAAAGTTTCTACCTGGAACCAAAAAGGGTTCTCCTATGAGGACAGCCAAATAATCATTTTAGGTTATAGATAGCACTTTACAGTAGTGTTCGGCTTTTGATACCTTCTTTTGATAACTACAACATTCGTGTGATATATTGCACATATTCTATTGAGGACTGGCAATTCAAATGTATTTACTCTAAATTAAGTAGATATTGTCCTTGTAAATTATTTTAATCTCAAGTTAAACCTGACCAGTCATATTGATAATAGTCTATTTTCTCATTCAGGCACGATTAGAACAGCCCTGCCTAACATGGACAGGGAGACCAAGGAGAACTACCAGGTTGTGATCCAGGCTAAAGATATGGCTGGCCAGATGGGTGGGTTATCAGGGACCACCACAGTCAGCATTACCCTCTCTGATGAGAATGACAGCCCACCGCGATTTGCTAACCGTAAGAGACCCTGTTGATATTCTGTTTTTCGTGGAGACAAAAAGTGCTGTACATGTATGTATGTGCTCTCTTTTCGCTATCACTGTGCAATTTTTTTTTAACTGAGACGACAATTGTTAATCTGGCATGCATCGACGATATCCTGTGAGCTCTTTCTTAAGTCAGTGTTGGTTTGACCTCTGTCAAAAGTTGGTTTTGAGTAATGGGTTATGACATAACTAATAACCCATTTACTACAATTATGCTGAAACTTTGTTAGTTAAAAGGCAGATATTGTGCTATGTACGTAGCCTACGGGTAGGACTGGCATCAGAGTCGAAAAGGGAACAATCTGTACATAATAATCCTTTCTGAAGGAGTCCCACAACTAATGACAAAACAAACCGGAACATTTCCACACAGGACAAACTCTATAAAAAATCTGCGCTACTTAATTGAAGCTGAAAGTGGAGTACCTTTTATATATACTTCTCCCCCAGGAGACGTAGATAAACAAACATTTAAAAATACACATCAAATCTAATCGTCCCAGAGTGCAAAGAATCTGGGGGAGAAAAATCCGGTGCTTATTCTGTTTCTATTCAATTATTTTTATCGTATTTTCTTCTTCTCCCCAGATACGTTTCGTCTGAGCACTCTGGAGTCGGCTGAAGTAGGAGCAGCCATAGGTCGGATCAAGGCTAACGATGCGGACGTGGGGCGGAATGCTGAGATGCAGTATAGCATCGTCGACCGAGACGGACAGGATATGTTCACGATCATCTCCGACCAAAACACACAGGAGGGCGTTATCAGGGTAAAAAAGGTAGGCCCTAAACTTCCAGTACAATGTTCTCATGTTTTAATTGCTTATGACCCAACTGCTTCAAATCACAAGATACCACTTTGTGTATATAGTTATCCTCTCTCTAAACTAAACCCATTTTCTATTATTATCATCTTCATGAAAGTACTTAATCCTGTTCACTGTCAAGAGACCCTTATTCCTTCTGGGAATTTGTATAAAGAGTCTTTGAGACTTTTGAAATCCAGGTTTAGCTTTTCTTTTCTTAGCCAGGGCCATACTTTTCAGAGCCTCTGCCAATTATGCAAATTGGAGAGCCTAAGTGAAAAGAAGACGGTGCGTACATACTGTATATATAGGCTCAGATTAAAAATGACACCCTGATAGCAGTCCTTTATATCTAAAGGTGTGCAAATAAAATCATAAATACAGTAGGTATAAAGAAACTCATAGATACAGTAGGCATAAAGAAACTCATAGATACAGTAGGCATAAAGAAACTCAGATACAGTAGGCATAAAGAAACTCATAGATACAGTAGGTATAAAGAAACTCATAGATACAGTAGGCATAAAGAAACTCAGATACAGTAGGCATAAAGAAACTCATAGATACAGTAGGCATAAAGAAACTCATAGATACAGTAGGTATAAAGAAACTCATAGATACAATAGGTATAAAGAAACTCAGATACAGTAGGCATAAAGAAACTCATAGATAACAGTAGGTATAAAGAAACTCAGATAGTGTAGGTATAAAGAAACTCATAGATACAGTAGGTATAAAGAAACTCATAGATACAATAGGTATAAAGAAACTCATAGATACAGTAGGTATAAAGAAACTCAGATACAGTAGGTATAAAGAAACTCATAGATACAGTAGGCATAAAGAAACTCATAGATAACAGTAGGTATAAAGAAACTCATAGATACAGTAGGTATAAAGAAACTCATAGATACAGTAGATATAAAGAAACTCATAGATATAGTAGGTATAAAGAAACTCATAGATACAGTAGGTATAAAGAAACTCATAGATAACGTAGGTATAAAGAAACTCATAGATACAGTAGGTATAAAGAAACTCATAGATACAGTAGGTATAAAGAAACGCATAGATACAGTAGGTATAAAGAAACTCAGATAGTGTAGGTATAAGGAAACTCATAGATACAGTAGGTATAAAGAAACTAAAAAAAACTCATAGATACAGTAGGTATAAAGAAACTCATAGATACAGTAGGTATAAAGAAACTCATAGATACAATAGGTATAAAGAAACTCATAGATACAGTAGGTATAAAGAAACTCAAAGAAACTCATAGATACAGTAGGTATAAATAAACTCATAGATACAGTAGGTATAAAGAAACTCATAGATACAATAGGTATAAAGAAACTCATAGATACAGTAGGTATAAAGAAACTCAAAGAAACTCATAGATACAGTAGGTATAAAGAAACTCAAAGAAACTCATAGATATAGTAGGTATAAAGAAATTCATAGATACAATAGGTATAAAGAAACTCATAGATACAGTAGGTATAAAGAAACTCAAAGAAACTCATAGATACAGTAGGTATAAAGAAACTCATAGATACAGTAGGTATAAAGAAACTCATAGATACAATAGGTATAAAGAAACTCATAGATACAGTAGGTATAAAGAAACTCAAAGAAACTCATAGCTACAGTAGGCATAAAGAAACTCAAAGAAACTCATAGATATAGTAGGTATAAAGAAACTCATAGATACAGTAGATATAAAGAAACTCAGATACAGTTGGTATAAAGAAACTCATAGATACAGTAGGTACAAAGAAACTCAGATACAGTAGGTATAAAGAAACTCAGATACAGTAGGTATAAAGAAACTCAGATAGTGTAGGTATAAAGAAACTCATAGATACAATAGGTATAAAGAAACTCAGATACAGTAGGTATAAAGAAACTCATAGATACAGTAGGTATAAAGAAACTCAGATACAGTAGGTATAAAGAAACTCAGATACAGTAGGTATAAAGAAACTCATAGATACAGTAGGCATAAAGAAACTCATAGATAACAGTAGGTATAAAGAAACTCATAGATACAATAGGTATAAAGAAACTCAGATACAGTAGGTATAAAGAAACTCATAGATATAGTAGGTATAAAGAAACTCATAGATACAGTAGGTATAAAGAAACTCATAGATAACGTAGGTATAAAGAAACTCATAGATACAGTAGGTATAAAGAAACTCATAGATACAGTAGGTATAAAGAAACTCATAGATACAGTAGGTATAAAGAAACTCATAGATACAGTAGGTATAAAGAAACTCATAGGTACAGTAGGTATAAAGAAACTCATAGATACAGTAGGTATAAAGAAACTCATAGATACAGTAGGTATAAAGAAACTCATAGGTACAGTAGGTATAAAGAAACTCATAGATACAGTAGGTATAAAGAAACTCATAGATACAGTAGGTATAAAGAAACTCATAGATACAGTAGGTATAAAGCTGTAAGGAGATAAGTAGGGGAGCTCCGCTTTACTTTACTCATTCACTAGTTTTTATTTCAACCAATAATCGACCAAGTTTATCAACTTAAGCATCAACTTTCAGTTTACTTTCAGTTATGATAGTGAATTAATTCTATTGAATAATTATTGATGGTTTATCTTTTTCATTTTCTTCATAGCAACTGGATTATGAGAAACAAAGGACGTACTCATTCAAAGTGGAGGTGACTAACACCTATCTGGACCCCAGGTTCATGTACAGTCCAAACCCTCCTTTCAAAGATGACGCCATGGTGAGAGTGACGATAGAGGATGTGGATGAGCCGCCAGTGTTTAGCAGGAACCCTTATATCATTGAGGTGCACGAGGACACAGCCGCTGGCAGCTTTGTTGGTGTGGTGTCTGCCAGGGACCCCGATGCTGACAACAACTCAGTCAAGTAAGTAATTGTGTCTGCATGTCAAATTGCACCCTATTCCCTAATGCAGTACACTTCTTTTGGCCAGGCCCATCAGGTGGCTTGTCAAGAGTGCACCATATAGGTTATATGGTGCCAGTTAAGACTCAGACCATACATTGAACTGATCTGGCTCAGCATCTTTGTTATAAATTCATATAATCCACAGGGTTTCATTGGTTGATTGATTGATTGACTACATGTAGTTGGTTGATTAGTTGACTTACTGATTGTTTATAGATGTTCCCTCGATGAATAAAGCTGTTTTAATTTAGGTCATTTGATTGTTTCATAACCTAATGGACTATTATGGTGTAAGAAACAAAGAATAAAAGGTAGCAATAGAAATAAACAATTCCTGGTGTGGTAATAAGTCTATAACAACCATTACATTTGTGGATGTGGAAATGTGGTTCGCTTTGCTAATCGAATCCATCAGTGTATCCGAGTGTCAGTGTGGAGAGAGGGTGGTTGGAAGAAAAGCAAATTATTGATGGGTCCCTCCTTGTTGACCGCACTGTGAAGAGAATACAGACACTGTTAATTTCCACAGAATTATGTAAGCTAGCCCAG
The DNA here is from genome assembly GCF_057628025.1 of Oncorhynchus mykiss. Taxonomy (NCBI): domain Eukaryota; kingdom Metazoa; phylum Chordata; class Actinopteri; order Salmoniformes; family Salmonidae; genus Oncorhynchus; species Oncorhynchus mykiss. The sequence continues at coordinate 34,913,117 of NC_143036.1, forward strand.
TGTGGTAGCGGCACAAAGTCAAAGAGCCTAATTTGCTCTATCGATTCACACTGCGCTGTTCCACACATATGGCGCCGGTCTGTCTGTGTATTTGTCTGTCTGTTGTCTCTCTGTGTATCTACCTGCCCATCTGTCTGTCTGCCCGTTCCATCTATCCTTCCGTCCGTCTGTCTCTCTCTCCAACATGGAGACATGCCAGTCTCTGCTCGTGCAGCACAATGAGGAATGTCAGTCGAATATATAAGTTGACAATGATAAATGAGACAGCGGTATATAAGTACTCATTATTTCCTGACAAAGGAAATAGAAGGAGAGGAATGATATATACTGTGCGGGCCAACATTAGGTGATTTGTAGTGTATTTTTTAATAGACTCCTATGTTATTATGCTCTAACATAATGAATGATATTGATGGAATTTATCACAGGAGACAAGAACTACAGCTTTATGTCTGGGGCAAAACATCATGTACATATGATTAATTTGATTTGAATCATGTCTCGATTAATATGGGTAAATTAAAATGAGGGACAGTTTTACACAATCAAACATGATGTATTTCTATTACTCTATGCAGATACTCCATTGACCGCCATACCGATTTGGAGAGACTGTTCAACATTGATTCTGTTAACGGCACCATTACAACACTGAAAGGCCTCGACAGGGAGATGTCAAAATGGCATAACATCTCTGTTGTTGCAACTGAAATAAGTAAGATAAACATCCTCTTTTTATTACTTTTTTGGCAAAAAATATTGTGCATGTTTGCTAAATTCCGTGGCCTTTGTTATTACACAAATTGTTGTTGCTAGAGGCATTTATGCACTTTTGAAAATAGACAAAGACACATAAATGGGATGCAAAAGCTGCACATGTTCACATACGCCTAGTTAAATAAAAAATGTACAAATCTGCATATGTTCCACCCACCTGGTGTCCCAGGTCTAAATCAGTCCCTTATTAGAGGGGAAGACATTTGTAAAAGCAGCGGAACTGGCTTCAAGGTCCAGATTTCAATTTGAGGGGTCTACTGTATGGGCCTGCTAACACACTTCAAACATCTTGTTTAGGTAACCCTCGCCAAACCACTCGAGTCCCAGTGTTCATCAAGGTCCTGGACGTTAACGACAATGCACCTGAATTTGCCATGTATTACGAGACATTTGTCTGTGAAAATGTCCAATCAGGACAGGTAAAGTAGACATCATAATACTAAGAATGTTGAGGAAAAGCCTGAAGAAAGTACATATGTTTTCGAATGCCTTTTTGTTTCACTATCCACAGCTGATTCAGACGATAAGTGCGGTTGACACAGATGAGCCCCTTGTTGGACATAAGTTTGTCTTCAGCATAAGCTCCTCCAATCCAAACTTCACTATCGTTGACAATGAAGGTAAACGTTAGCCTTCTGTAATTCTTTATTGACTATTAGCATTTACAAGTAGTGAATGATTTGTATCTGGCCATTATCTGTTCATACGGTTCACTGCAAAAAAATGTATTGTAATTTTTGTAGTGCAATACTGGCAGCACATTTCTGTTATTTGATATAGATGTGTCAAGACTTACAGTGTATTTGTCATTTGGATATCAATGGCCTGAAGTACATATATTTTATTTTGAAATAGTTTAATTCACTCACGTATCTTGTATTTTCAAGTTTAAACATAGACTTAAAAAAAAATGTTTTGTTAAATATCCGAAACATACAATATACTTGCAGTGAAGCCCCTCAACAACTACATCATACCAGTCATCAAACAGATTCCCATTCAGAGAGACACACAGAAGCATCCAGGGTCAATTTCCTGCTCACATGAACCACCCCACAGTTCCCCGATAGCTGTCCCTCAGCCATTCAAGACCACTCCCACAGTTCCCCCCCCCCCAGGAAAAAAAAAAAAATGTAATTCCACTCCTCACCCCCAAGAACCCCCCAATGCACCAACAATCAAGAAAATAAACTAAAGAGAAAAAGGAAAAGAGAAGAAAACAGCAAACAACAATGCACAAATAAAAATAAAACATTTAAAACAAAGGACAGTGGTGTGTGCATATGTATTCACCACCTTTGCCCATAAATAAGATCTGGTGCAACCAATTACCTTCAGAAGTCACATAATTTGTTAAATAAAGTCCAACTGTGTGGAATCTATGTATCACATGATCTGAATATGTATACACCTGTTCTGAAAGGCCCCAGAGTCTGCAACACAACTAAGCAAGGGGCACCACCGAGCAAGCGGCCCCATGAAGACCAAGGGGCTCTCTAAACAGGTCAGGGACAAAGTTATGGAGAAGTACATATCAGGGTTTGGTCATAAAAAAATATCAGAAACTTTAAATCCATTATAAAAAAATGGAATAAATATGGCACCAAAACAGACCAGGCAAGGAGGGCATTAATCAGAGAGGCAACAAAGAGACCAAAGATAACCCTGAAGGAACTACAGAGCTCCACAGCGGAGATTGGAATATCTGTCCATAGGACCACTTTAAGAAGTAAACTCCACAGAGCTGGGCTTTACGGAAGAGTGGCCATTTGGTGTTCGCAAAAAGGTATGCGGGAGACTCCGAAACATATGGAAGAAGGTACTCTGGTCAGATGAGACTAAAATTGACCTTTTTGGCCATCAAGGAAAACGCTATGTCTGGCAGAAACCCAACACATTTCATCACCCCGAGAACCCCATCCTCACAGTGAAGCATGGTGGTGACAGCATCATGTGGGGATGTTTTTCATAGGCCCTGGGACTGGGAATCTGGTCAAAATTGAAGGAATGATGGTTGATGCTAAATGTAATATAAATAAATAATACATTCTAGAGGGAAACCTGTTTCAGTTTTCCAGAGATTTGAGACTGGGCTGGAGATTCACCTTCCAGCAGGACAATGACCGTAAGCATACTGCTAAAGCAACACTCGAGTGTTGGGGAAACATTTAAATGTCTTGGAATGGCCTAGTCAAAGCCCAGACCTCATTCCAATTGAGAATCTGTGGTATGACTTAAAGATTGCTGTACACCAGCGGAACCCATCCAACTTGAAGGAGCTGGAGGAGTTTTGCCTTGAAGAATGGGCAAAAATCCCAGTGGCTAGATGTGCCAAGCTTATAGAGACATACCCCAAGAGACTTGCAGTTGTAATTGCTGCAAAAGTTGGCTCTACAAAGTAATGACTTTGGCGGGGTGAATAGTTATGCACGCTCAAGTTTAGTTTTCTGTCTTATTTCTTGTTTGTTTCGCAAGAAAAAATATTTTGCATCTTCAAAGTGGTAGGCATGTGGTGTATGTCAAATTATACAAACATCCCCCAAATGTTTTTTTTAATTCCAGGTTGAAAAGCAACAAAACAGGACAAATGTCAAGGGGGTGAATGCTTTTGCAAGCCACTATATCTTAGCAAATCAGTAACATTTTAAGACTAGTTACCATTGTGATCTGTTTCCTATGCACATTAAAATGCTCAGACACAACTACCACATGTCAGTTCAGTTGGTACAGCATTCTTACTAACGGGTGAATATAGCCACTTACAAGGCACGCCTCAAAATATGTTTATAAGCCAGCGATTTCCCCTCCCACACATTTTTTCCCACAATGCACCATCATTTACACAATGCTTCTGTAAATATAGAGCAAACAGCAATACAGTACTTTATTGTTAAATTGTATTGTAATACAATCACAACAATTGCTAACATTGAATACGTAATTACAATATATATTACAGCACACCAATTCATATTTGGTGTTTTATATTACTTGCACTTGTAGAGACTTTAACAAAGGCTTCTAAACTGGCAGTGACTACAGGGAAAAACAGATCTAGAGGACTTAGTTAAACACGCAACCATTACAGGTTTGAGATTTACTGCCTCGCCGATCTGTCCCCTACACATATCAGGGGTGACCTCGGGGGCTTTGAGGTACCAGAATGCATGAAAAAAAAAATCACCTTTATAATAGCATTATTATAGATTTTGCGCACTGGCATAGAGCAGTAGGGTAGAGGTGCTTGCAGAAGTTGCACACATTGGGGAAAAAGTTTGTAGCCTAGGAACGGGATTTATTTTTGCCTTTTATGACTGGATTTCATGGAATTTTACATCATTTTCTATCATTGAAGATTTTAGCAGAATTGTTTTTATTACCTCACAACTGAAATTACAGCCTACTTAGACACTGACAAACTGAGCATCTGAGATCAATAAAAACTACCTTGTCTTGACTCAATCAATAGCCTAGGCCTAGGTGTGTGGAGACACATACAGTGTATTGTACAATATGAGAAGGAAATTTAAGTCCTAAAAAAGCTTTCCAGTTTCACTGACTCACCCAATGATGCGCAGCTAACTCACCGGCGATTGCTGATGCCCTTTTGTCAAAAGCCTCTCTCTTGTTTTACTTTCTGAGACAATACTGTTCACTCAATAGGCATATGTAAAAGTTCATAACATAAACTCAGCAAAAAAAGAAATGTCCTCTCGCTGTCAACCACGTTTATTTTTTAGCAAACTTAACGTGTACTTGTATGAACATAATAAGATTCAACAACTGAGACATAAACTGAACAAGTTCCACAGACATGTGACTAACATAAATGGAATAATGTGTCCCTGAACAAAGGGGATCAAAATCAAAAGTAACAGTCAGTATCTGGTGTGGCCAACAGCTGCATTAAGTACTGCAGTGTATCTCCTCCTCGTGGACTGCACCAGATTTGCCGGCTCTTGCTGTGAGATGTTACCCCACTCTTCCACCAAGGCAACTGCAAGTTCCCGGATATTTCTGGGGAGAATGGCCCTAGAACTCACCCTCCGATCCAACAGGTCCCAGATGTACTCAATGGGATTGAGATCCGGGCTCTTTGCTGGCCATGGCAAAACACTGACATTCCTGTCTTGCAGGAAATCACGAACAGAACGAGCAGCATGGCTGGTGGCATTGTCATGCTGGAGGGTCATATCAGGATGAGCCTGCAGGAAGAGTACCACATGAGGGAGGAGGATATCTTCCCAGTAATGTACAGCGTTGAGATTGCCTGCAACAAGCTCAGTCCGATGATGCTGTGACACACCGCCCCAGACCATGACGGACCCTCCACCTCCAAATTTAATTAAATTTTTTATTTTACCTTTATTTAACTAGGCAAGTCAGTTAAGAACAAATTCTTTTTTTCATTGACGGCCTAGGAACAGTGGGCTAACTGCCTGTTCAGGGGCAGAACGACAGATTTGTACCTTGTCAGCTCGGGAATTTGAACTTGCAACCTTCCGGTTACTAGTCCAACGCTCTAACCACTAGGCTATCCTGCCGCCCCAAATTGATCCCGCTCCAGAGTACAGGCCTCGGTGTAACGCTCATTCCTTCGACTATAACCGTGAATCTGACCATCACCCCTGGTGAGACAAAACCGCGACTCGTTAGTGAAGAGCACTTTTTGCCAGTCCTTTCTGGTCCAGCGACGGGGGGTTTGTGCCTGTAGGTGATGTTATTGTCGGTGATGTCTGGTGAGGACATGTCTTACAACAAGCCTACAAGCCCTCAGTTCAGCCTCTTTCAGCCTACTGAGGACAGTCTGAGCATTGATGGAGGGATTGTGCGTTCCTGGTGTAACTCAGGCAGTTATTGCCATCCTGTACCTGTCCCGCAGGTGTGATGATCGAATGTACCGATCCTGTGCAGGTGTTTTTACACGTGGTTGCCACTGCGAGAACGATCAGCTGTCCGTACTGTCTCCATGTAGCGCTGTCTTAGGCATCTCACAGTACAGACATTGCAATTTATTTCCCTGGCCATATCTGCATTACTCATGCCTCCTTGCAGCATGCCTAATGCACGTTCACACAGATGAGCAGGGACCCTGGGCATCTTTCTTTTGGTGTTTTTCAGAGTCAGTAGAAAGGCCTCTTTAGTGTCCTAAGTTTTCATAACTGTGATCTTAATTGCCTACAGTCTGTAGCTAAAAGTGTCTTAACAACTGTTCCACAGGTGCATGTTCATTCATTGTTTGTGGTTCATTGAACAAGCATAGGAAACAGTGTTTAAACCCTTTACAATGAAGGTCTGTGAAGTTATTTGGATTTTTACGAATGATTTTTGAAAGACAGGGTCCTGAAAAAGGGACTATTTTTTTTTTGCTACGTTTATTTGGTGAGCCTACAGGCTGATTAGTCTTCTCTTTTCCGCAGGAACCATTTGCTCTCCAATCAGTCTTTTCCCACACTTGTATTTGAAATATCCCAAAAGGCCTGTTTTGGCTGCATGTCATTTTACAGCAGTGTGGCAGAATGCCATTGAGCCCCCAACATGCATTGCTCTTTACAGTACTGTATTGTCATATATAATTACAGTAGCTAACTGTACATTAGATGCTGTAAATTTACAGCAATTTCTTACAGTGAGATGTATTATGTACTTTTTTGTAACCTATGGAGCTGCAACGATACAAGCTTTAGGGGGACCATTTGTTCAAAACATTACAAACTACCTTTAATTTCTCGAATCCTCTATTTCTTTCCTCTGCAATCCACCCCTTAGATAACACAGCCAGGATCCTGACTCGGAGGGCAGGATTCAGCCGCCGTGAGATGAATACCTACCTACTGCCCGTGGTGATCTCGGACAATGACTACCCTATCCAGAGCAGCACCAGCACTTTGACTGTGAATGTGTGTGCCTGCGACAGCCGGGGGAACATGCAGTCCTGCAACACTGAGGCTCTGCTGTCTGCCGGGCTGAGCACTGGAGCCCTGGTGGCTATCCTGCTCTGTGTCATTATCCTCTTGAGTAAGTATTACTATCAATTACACTGGTACAGACAGTCAACGGCTTTGTGTAGAGCCCATAAGGCTCTGTTCAAACGTATAGGGAATATGGTGCCATTTGGGAGACACCCAAATCAGAGTCAGATCACTCAAGTAATCTTCTTAAGTCTAAACACACGGTAGTGTGTGGAGGTAATTATTATGGGCTGTGTTGGACTCACAAATAAATATACTGCACTGTGCTGAACAGGTCTGTAGCCACAAAGTCCTTCGACAGCACTTAAATCCACTGTGCTACTTCTGTGACTCCTTCTTCTTTGTGTGTATTCCTTTCATCATCATTCTTCAACTAAAGATAGTTGAATGTAGGACCACTCGCTGAGGCATACTTTGCTGGTTGCTTGTGTAAATACAGTGTGTTTCCTCATGAAAATGGCGTAGCGGGATGAAAGCTATCATTAGTGGATATATCCACTTGACAAAAATGTTTGTGTTTTTCCGTGCTAAAGTAGGTCACATGCTATTTCCTGACTTCCTAAAGCACCACTTCAGCCCCCTTTGTGAGCTAATGCAGTATTGTAAAAGCACACAGTGCAAAACTGCAAGTATGCATGTCATTTTCCACGGCAAAAAGCAAAAATATGTAGTGCTTATGTTCAAGGGTATATAAATAAGTAATGGCCAAAAAACTGACTTTGAACCTGGTACTGCACTTGGCCAAGCATAACCCCAGTGCCACCAAAGCAGCATCATATAGGAGGAGCCTATTTAAGATGTTTATCAATTCAATTATCCCATTAAAAGTCATGACAGTGACCTAACGGCAACATACATATCCACTGAGTTTTCTTTGTGTACTTCACTTCACATCGTGCCTAAGAACAGCCCTTAGCCCTGTGTTATACACAATATTACACAGGTTCTAATGTGCCTGAGTGTGTATGCTAATCTTCCTCCTCACGCGATACTGCAGAGACCCAGCTCATCTATTGATGTGTTCACCTCTTCATGTGTATGCTATCTTTCTTTCACAAACACCTGTTTTATGATCTCCACTTAACTAGAATCCTGTTTGCATCCTCACCAAGCAACTGATTCCTAGCTAGCAAATTAAGTATTGACATTTCTTCCACTGCATGCCTGTTCCTCCTCACAGTCTCCCTTCACTTGTCTGTCTCACACTGAAGAGAGCTCAACTGTAGCTCTGGCTTCTGGCTCACTCAGATTGGAAGTGCTGAAGGTTGAACCCCATGCTTGCCTTTTGAGCGAAATATCATGACATCTGCTCATTATCCAATGGTTCTCGCTTGAACCCCTATGACAGGCTGTCTAATTCACCTCTACTGTGCCTCCGACAGACAGGCAGGCAGGCAGTAGGCACTGAGCTAGAACGGTTTGCCCTCCTGCTTGTCCTCCTCTTCGCCACCCCAAACCGCCCAAAACCACAGCATGGGTCAGTCAGAAAGTTCTGGTCACAGGGCATGTAAAGAGCCCCTCCTGCAGAGAGAGCTTTATAATTAACACCTAGGTGGGAGGCAGGTAGAGCACTACAGCACCTGCTGAGAGGTGGAAAGAGGAGGAGGAGGAAGAGGAGGAGGAGGGAGTAACACTGGCTGGAATTATTTTTGCTATTTTTGCTCCTTTTTCATGAAAATAATGAGCTGGACCCCATAAAAATCCCACACTCTCATAGCGCCACTCTCTGGATGCAAATTTCTGCTCATGCTGGTAAGTTTTGATTAAAAGTCCTGCTCAGAAATGAAAATATGGTAAGATGCATTTAATCATGTGTGTAAGTGTAGTCTGACTTGAGAGAGAGAAAAAAGGAGGCACTCTTTCAAATGCTACAGCTTTTCTACAGTGAATGTGAAGTTAAGCGGAAAAGAGAAAGAAAATCTTTTCTGCTGAATCTTTAATAAAAGGAGGTGAGTGCCCTCGGCAGTGCAGCGGATTTATCACTGATAGCAAATGCGTCTTTCTCTCTTCTGTGCATTTCTGAATCTCCTTAATGCATGACACATGTATCGAAGCCCACTCCTCTCCCATCTCATACTCAAGTTATTCTCTCTCTTTGTTGTCTATAGTGATCGTGGTGCTGTTCGCTGCCCTGAGGAGGCAGCAGAGGAAGAAGGAGCCTCTGATCATCTCCAAAGAGGATGTGAGAGACAACGTCGTCAGCTACAACGATGAAGGGGGCGGAGAGGAGGACACCCAGGCCTTTGATATTGGCACGCTGCGCAACCCAGAGGTGATGGACGCTAACAAGCTGCGCAGGGATATCATCCCAGAGATGCTATTTCCCTTCCAGAGGACATCTCCTATAAAGGATAACGCCGACGTCAGAGAATTCATTCATGGGAGGCTTCATGAGAACGACTCGGACCCCACCGCGCCGCCCTACGACTCCCTGGCCACCTACGCCTATGAGGGGAGCGGCTCGCTAGCCGAGTCCCTCAGCTCCCTGGAGTCAGGATGTGTAGAGGAGGACCAGGAGTACGATTACCTCAGCAACTGGGGACCCCCGTTCAAAAAACTAGCAGATATGTATATAGGGAAGGACACGGCGAGAGAAACCTAGATCATAATTAGGCCTATACGAAAGCAGCTCATCATCAACGTCATGTCTCTATAATCTCTCTCACACACTTTCCTGCCACCCATCCATTGATTCATATGAATGGTCAAGTAGATTTCAAGACTTGAACATTACTCTCAACACTGGTGGTGACATTTCTCACAGTTTTACTGTTTTTGGTATAATCAGTAAAGATGCCTTTGAATTTTAGGAAATTTTGTGAACAATGGTGTGGACAATGTGTTTTGTAACTGAGGAACGAGATAGTAGTCTTGTATACTATCAATGTTTAATGGGAAAACATATTCATGAAAAAAAGTAAAAAATATTAAAAAATGCTTTTCCAGCAAATTACATTTGAAATAGATACATGTATGAACTGTTTTTCCATGATGGACATACTATATCCTATTCACTATCTTTGTTTGACAAACAATGTTCATGTGAACGGTTGGTAAGGTTTATTCGTCAAACTGTGGATACATTTCATCATAGGTGTACAATGTAATAAGGACGTGTACGTTGTAGGGTAACTGTTACACACTGAATTCATGTTGTTTGATTGCCAAGTCATATTGTTTTATATTTATATTTTTATACTTATTTTATTAATAAAAATTCCCCAAAAACACTTCACTTTTTCCCTATTTTTCCATAGACATGCTTTGGCCTCTATAAAATATACAATGATACATCATATCAGTGTAATTTGGTAGCATTGCTGTTCAGTAGATGATGCATATTGTAAATCTTACATGGCCACATCTGAACTACAGGAAACTGTACGTGAGCTACAACCAGTGGTGATTTTAGCATGTAAATCTTGGTGTGGCAAAAAAATAAAAAAAATGTAGGATGCATGCCATCAAAGCGACTACACAACACAGCACTAAACAATACATGAATTGCACTATAACAGTGACAAATGTGCCCACAAACTGTTAGGGCCTACATAAAGCTGTCCCAACAGCAGAGTCTCAACAGGAGAGTCCCAACACCTTACAACTGCTACACCTGGCTATCAGCAGAGACTTGTCTGGCAGCGAAACAGTTCATTCATAGTTCATTCAAATAGCTGTTCATTCAAATAGCTGATATGGCTGACTTGCTTAAACAAATGTGGTTTCTACTGACAATTAAGATGTACAAACTATGGCATAATGGGACGACAAGCGGATAAGAGGCAGTCCGTAATTTCGATTAAGACATTAATAAGCGTGCGACGAAGGACATAGTCAATATAACTATTTGTTCAGCACTTTTGAAATGTACAGCGACAGCATTCAGAACATGGGCCGTTCTTACAGTGTACTCCCTGCACACCAAGTCATAACCGTAGGATAAATAAAGGAGGCATAATAGCAGAATCTCTTACAAAATTCAATGTTTACATTTCTCTAAAACAGGTTACAGGCTACATGTGCATCACCAAGTTAGAACAGTAGGCAAAATTAGGGGGGTAAATAGACAAAATTATTATACACTGAATAGCAGGCCAACGTTAGTGGTTGCTTTGCAATGCTTGCAGTTATCCACTGATGTCACGCTGGTATAAAGGATTTGGAGACAGGCGCAGGAATACATAATCTGGGTTTTTAATACACCCAAAACAAACATGTATACAAAACACTGAAAGGTACCTAAACAAAAGAGTGAGGGTAAACCTCGTAGAACGACACGGGGCAAGACCCGTAATACACAATGCACAAAACACGCAGCACAGGCTGAGACAATGCATAGGCACTCACACAACCAACGGACATGGGAACAATAATCGACAACCCAATTGGGGAAACAAAGGGCATATTTATACAAACACAACCAGTGAGGAATTGGAACCAGGTGTGCGTAATGACAGTTCAGTGCAGCCTAGAAGGCCGGTGACGTCGACCTCTGGAAATGGTGAACAGAATGAGCAGCATAACGGGGGGGGGGGGGGGAATCCGTGACAAATGATTCCTTCCAATCCACTGATTGTTGAATTTGCAACTTGTTGTGTAATGTTTATGTTCAATGGCCGATGAGCACTGATGCGTTTTATCTATAATTTCTCTTCATTATTTCTCCTTTGACGAGGATTTAAAAAGATTTGCCATGATGTTGCCCTTTTTGGGTGTGGCATGCCCCATCCCCATCCCCCTCTCCCTGCCTCCCCCTTTCCTCCTTCAACTAGGCTGCTGTGGTCAGAGAGACGTCATAAATTCCTGAAGATCTCCTCATGGACACGCAGTATAGAGAGAGTACATTTTCATAGAGAACAGGGGAACTTCTTCCACCTCACATAACTCGAGGTCCGAACAAATGTCATGTTACGGAGAAAGTATAGAAGATCGGTAAAGAATCCAGCTACGAACTGGTCCGTTTGTTACAACTTGGGGAAGATCATGGGAGACAGTGTGGCCACATTACCATAACCCTGTTTATATAATAGCCTCAGATATAAGGTTTACATCTAATTGTTGTATAAGATGAATGAGTGAGTATGATACTGTTTACACAATTTTACAATGTGATTTTGGACTGTTTAATGAAGGAAAATTCAAAAAGGGATTTGGAGTTAACTAAATCAGAGGACCGCCCCTGAGCCCAGTTAGGGTCAGGTGTCCTGGGACAGCCCTTTTCTGCAATTCCGAATAAAACCCAACTTTGAGAAATTATCACCAGACCATGTTTTTCTCCATTAGGAGAGGACAAAGGTTGCAAACCATTGCTGAATCTTTTAACCGTACCACGTGGTTAAACTCTTCGACTATCGATACCGACAGAATAAGAACAAGTCTTTGATATTAATTACTAGTCTGCAGCTAGGAATTCGGTATCATTGAATGCGAAGAACGACAACCGCCGAAACATCCATTCTATAACAAATGAATGAATGTTACTCTGAACTATCCCCTCTAACCAAGACAGAGAGAGAGAGAGAGGGAGAGAGACGGACAATTCCTCAAAAGAAACAAACTTTTCACCAGCGATCAAGACGACACACTGAGCGTAAATATATATATTGATTGCAATTGTTCCCGAATGAGTGAGCGTTCATGTGTAAAGGATTAACATTTCAGTTGTTATAATTATTAACTATGAATTGACTTCTTAGTCGACCCCCACTTCCCCTTTTGTCTAGCCCACTAGGGCACATTCTCCTATCATTTCTTGTAACCACATTTACCTTGTTTGTTTGTGCATTTCTGTGAATTACTTAATAAAGTAATAGTAATAAATAAATGATTTAAGACAATTGATGTATGGATGACTCATAGTGAAGACTAGGTACGTGCAGATAACCAACAATTTACGACGTTTGGAATGAGACTAACGTGAGGTAAAGTAAATAATTAATTAATTCAAAGACTAATTGATCAGATAAAATATCTGAAAAGTTATTTTAGGAAATGATAACTTTGTAATCTGAATATTTTTCCGACTTCCTAGTTAATTACAATTACATGATTAATCAGTTGATCGCGTAATAATAGTTACAGAGAGTCTTCAATTTAATGATAGTAAATACACGACACATTTATGATGATGACTATTAGCTAAGATTTTGAAAGTAAGATGTTTACATCTCCAATCAAAGCTACTGTACATACAACGGATTTGACGCCATTTTATCTGTGGCCAATGATCTTGAGCTTTCTTGGAAGGGCTCTTCTAATGTAACTCTATGGCAGGACCCAAAGGGCTTAAATGTTCGATGTCTACTTTTACTAAGGACTTTCACTTGTGACGTAGTGTCCCCATGAGTGACAGAACACTGAGCCAATCACGGCACAATGCTCCTATTTTCTGCTGGCCTGCCCTACCACCACAGAAAGCACTGAGCTAGGCTGAAACACCTGCATTTTGGAGCTGCCTTATTCAAGAAAACAACAGAGACCATGTTTGTATGATGCTTTATTAACTCAATTATATATATATATATATATATATATATATATATATATATATATATATATATATATATATATATATATATATATATATATGTATATATATATATATATATATATATGTATATATATATATATATATATATATTTTTTTTTTTTTTGTATATTGTGACACGCATTAATGACAAAATAACATGCAAAATAGGCAAGCCCCCCCAATTGTTTTTAAAATATATAATTTATCAGAGCAATTTTTTTTGTTGCTAAGAATGTGGGGCTTAAAACAGGTCGGGCTCTGCTAGGGAGGTATTTTATAAGATAATCAACAGCTCTCCCTTTGTGGACATATTTTCTCTTGATGAATTAGTTCTCTATTTCCCCCCCATCCAATTTATTACATTCCAGCTATCTTTCTCTCTCTTCCCTCTGAGGTTACTCACAACATTAACTATCTACTTGTTTAGTCCAAGCACAATTATGGATAATGTTGCTCTATGCATATTTTGAAACGAGTGGAATCATATCCAATATAACAAATGGATGTGTCCCAAAATAGCACCTTATTCCCTCATGGTGGGTAAACTCTTTGAAAAAAGGGTTCCAAAAGGGTTATTTGGCTGTCCCCATAGGAGAACCCTTTTTGGTTCATGGTAGAACCCTTTTGGGTTCCATGTAGAACCCTCTGTGGAAAGGGTTTTACATGGAACCAAAAAGGGTTCTTCAAACTGTTCCCCTATGGGGACAGCCAAATAACCCTTTTAGGTTCTAGAAAGCAAAATTTTTCCAAGAGGACACAGACAATGCAGAGTACTCAGATTTACAAACATAAATCAGGAGTTTAACTAAATAAATAATCTACTTACCGCACAAGCCACAGTCCAAGCAGCAGTCCAAGCCACAGTAGTCCAAGCCAGAGTCCAAACTTTGAAGTATACATGTGGGGTTGGTCATGATTAGCTTTACAATATAATAATGTTTTATCTCTTTGAAGTGCCATTCCTTATGGCGACACAACATGGTTACTCATGAAGTCTCCATGGTTAGCTAACATTCTCATCTCATGCTAAAACTAATAGTATTAGCAGTAATAGTATTACTATTCCTCCAGCAAGATGGTGCCTTGATTTATGATAGACACACTGACTGCTATTGACAATGTGGGAGTCTATGGCAGTAATAGTACACAGTCATTTACCAGATGATTTTATCCAAACTGACTCACTGTAAATATCACACCCCTTTTGACAGTGAGTAAAAATCAAGTAACATTCTACCTTTCCTTTTTAATTGAATTGATGCCTTATCCAGGAATATACTACATCTGTAGAACAACATCGTGTCATTATTGGAGCCACCCAAGACATTTGATTACAAGCACAATTGGAGCTGTAGATTCAGAACAAAGAGGGGGACTACTGAGAGACCCGACCAATACTACAGTATGCCTTTCTGAATAATGCATTCGGGCAGAGAGACACGCCAAGGTGACTGCAAAGACGTGCCACTGTCACTGGCCATTACCTTTAGACTTGGCCTACATCCCAAATGGCACCCTATTCCCTATATAATGTATTATATCTGGTCAAAAGTAGTGTACTATAAAAGGAATAAGTTGCCATTTTGGACACAAAGGCGGTAATATGGCGCACTATGAATCATCCATGTCGTTTGTGGCCAAAAAGTATGCATTAATATTCCAAGCACCACATCAGTACTATGCAGCATTAGTTATGGTGTGATATCAGTGCTGTGAAGTGGGAGAGACCTATATCTAAGGTCAATGTATCTTCCATTATATTTAGTGAGGTAGTCTGATTATAAGTTGTATGTGTAGCAGCTAGCCTAGTCAGCACAGTGAAGTCACACTTTACCAGTCTATGACGTTTGGATGCTGATGTAATAGAGGCCTATGGGGTGTTTCTTGAATGGCGGAGGCATTTTCAGTCCTTCACCTTTGGAACCATGAAAGACACTTTAAAATGAAAAATAGTTACACATCATACATGTTTTTGCTTATATTCAACTGTTTATCATTGATACAACATAATCCAGTAATTTATAGTGCAAAACGTTAAGCATTGTTTAAAATGGGCTTGTCCCAGTAGTGACCAAGTAGAGTTGCAGTGACACGTTTTGGGGATTTAGAGATATCTATTATTTTGAACACTAGAAAGTAAACAAGAGTATTTCATATATAGTATAGATCAATAAAAAACAAAGGCGGCTTTTAAAATACCTACTTTTTCTTTACAAATATAAAATGTGTATCTCAGTTTTATGTCATTGGTGTTATCACCTTGAAAATCATTACAAAGATACACAAGGACCTTGAGCATTTCCTCCAGTGGCAAACTGTTACCGGGGGAGGGGTCTATATTAAATACAATTCTTGCCTAATTGCACCCTTTTAGTTTGTCATACATTTTAGGATTCCATTTATCATTTGGGGTTTCTGAATCCAAGTGTCACTTGGTATTGCTCAATGTTAATAAAGGGAAATTACATTGTGAGAAAAATGATTAATCATATATTTTCAATGGGTTAATGACCTTAGCTTTGAGAATATGTGGATTCTATTTCCAAAAATCGAAATTTACCTCAAATGTATCATTGGTGTGGCTATCATTGGTGTTACCGCTCCTACTGGTGACACAATGTTATCATAATGGTAAAAAGGTCATTAAGCTACCATATTAGTTCACTTCGAATGTGTAAGATGCCTTTAAATTTGACAAAATCTAGGAAAAATGTGCTAAACATTTTTTCTTTATTTTTTGCCGTACCCAAATGCCACCACAATTCAATAACTTTCTAAAGGTACTGTATGTACTGTAATAAGCCATAAGGTTTCATAAATATGTTTCGCAAACAGCGTGAACAAACATTTTATTTTTAAATAATAGGGATTCAATCAAAATGCACGTAAATTAAGCTACCTTCAAGTAAAGTGCAATGTCCTTGTCTATAATGTGTCTTTGATTGATTTCCAGCCTTAGAGTAGGTAATGCTTGCATTTGTCCATGTTCATTTTTACTATTGTGGTACACCGAAGGACACAACACTATTTGATGACATGTCTATGCTAGATAATAGGGATGATAAGTGACTAAATACACAACAGGCTGTCACCTTGAATTACCATAGCTTATTATTAAAATGTACCTTTCACAGTAAAAAAGAGAAGCATGTCCTCAAGGAGAGGTTGTAATAATTGAATCTGCCTCCCAAAAGTGTGTTGGTCAAAACAATCTTGATGCAGTCTTAATCAGAGGTGCATCAGGCGTTGGGTTCACATGGCTTGCTCATTCGAGAGCAATAACCCATGTGGTGCACTGAACTGTGGGAAACGTTAGAGTCGCTAAGTCTGTGTCCCAAACGGATCCCTATTCCCTATATGAAGAGTTTAATTCCAAAATAATTTCAGAATTATTGGTAAATTAGCCTTAATTGTTTAAATAAATTATTAATGATATTGGTGTATTTTTCGCTATCAAATGTTTTAAATGTAACCTTTATTTTACTAGTTAATAACAAATTCTTATTTCAATGAAGTTCTACTGTGGAACTGACTTGTTCATGGCCAGAAAGACAGATTTTTACCTTGTCAGCTCGGGGATTTGATCTAGCAACCTTTAGTCTATCCCAATCATGGCATGGGGTTGTTCCTTTATTTAACTAGGCAAGTCAGTTAAGAACAAATTCTTATTTTCAATGACGGCCTAGGAACGACAGATTTGTACCTTGTCAGCTCGGGGGTTTGAACTTGCAACCTTCCGGTTACTAGTCCAACGCTCTAACCACTGGGCTACCCTGCCGCCCAAAATGTAATAAACAACTACATGTTTTATAAAGATCTGTACAAATGATACATTTGTGACATCAATATTATTCAATACAGTAGTATGAGATCTGCATGTAAAACATTTACATTTGACATTTTAGTCATTTAGCAGATGCTCTTATCAAGAGCGACTCATACATTCATCTTATACAGTAGAACCACATATCAGTCAAATATACAGGATACAAACAATGGATATAATAGCGTTTTGCTAAAAGAAAAATCATACAGCTAAAACCTATGAAATAAAAATCTGAGAACAGTAATATTTTACACACACATGAAGGTACCCATAAGCAATAATTTCTGATGAAAAACACAAATGTGAAAAAACTGTGGATATAGCGTATTGGATATAAACTCTTCATATAATGCACTACTTTTTATTAACAGGGCCCATAGGGGATTTAACCACTGCATAGGGGATAGGGTGCTGTTTCAGACGCAAATTAAAACACCACAGAGGGGAATAACTCACATCTAGAACTTACATGTTCCACCTCCCTCCCTCACATGTGGCAGCTTGTGAGTACTTATGTTATGCATATCCTGTTTGCATGTCATATGGAATAATACATGGCAGATACCTTATTATGGTGAGGATTCCCAGGGTAAGCAAATGCTCTAGTGCTCACAGTGCACTTTAAGTGCAAAGCGGCAGATGACAATCACTGATCTTTTTTTCCCACACTTTAACTTCCTCAGATGTGACAAGCATTTGGATGTAACAAATTGCTTTCTAGCCCGAGGCCATTGTGGCTTCTGATGTCTTGTCAAGTCACCATCTTCAGAATGGTTCAGAATTGTGTCTCTAATGTTAGCATTATTTTGTGCCACTAGTGTGTGTGTGTGTGTGTGTGTGTGTTAGGAGTATAGTTTCACAACATCGGTTTTGTACCACCCCATCGATTGACTCTCTATGACTTTGATATCTCTCATGTCTTGAAATAGTCACATCAGCAACTCTGAGAAAAGGTCTCTCAGATATGATAGAAGATAACTTAGTACTGTCTTCCTCACATGGGATCCTCCCCTGTGTTATTCTCATAGTTTGAACATACACTGCTCTATGCAGCGTAAATAATTGCCTGCAAGCACGTTGAAGCAACTACATCCAAAACTTTCTTTATTTGGGATGTTATTGTACCCCCTGTGAAGCAGACGAGAAGAAGCAAGAAATGGGTTGCATGTCAAGTTGTATAATACATTATATTTTTTATGATGGATCAGGTTTGAAAATCGCAGAAGGGAATCATTTTTCTGAGTCAGGCATGGACCGCTAGGCCATAGTGATCAATAATTCAGGTGAAGTATTGGCATGTGGATGGGATGTGACAGGCTGGGGCAGGGAATCCAGACCACCTGAGACATGGTGGGGTCCTGGAGGAGTGGGAATGGCTCTCCCTGTCACAGTGTATGCGTCCCAAATGACACCCTATTCCTTATTTAGTGCACTACATTTGACCAGGGCCCTGGTAGAAAGTAGTGCACTATATAGGGAATATGATGTAATTTGGGAGGCAGTTCTGTGTCCCCTGTTTAGAGGTTGAACTCACACTTGAGTGGAGCTAAGCGGTGCGTCCGGCGATGCGTCTGGGCGGAGGACGGTAACGATTAATCAAGTGAGTCATCATGGAAGCCGGTGGCCCCAGAAGACACAATACTCATCTTTTAATAAAGAAAATACATTTCCTAAAGGGGCTGGGAGTCTAGTCATTAGAAATGTTAAGTAATGGATGTTTCTGACTATGGTTGATTTTTAGAAGAACCCATCACTGCAAGAGTTAATGTTTGGTTTACAAAGAAGGGGACATTGTTGCAAGCATGGGGCACAGGCATCAGCTATCAGATTGGTGCATAGTCCATTCTCTCCTAATAGCATTTTACATTGCCTATGGTTTTCAATTTTCTGTGAATAGACAACTTGACTCGTCTATTTGCAGCTCGGATGTTGGTCCTCAATTCTTTCCATTTGTAAACTGTCACATTTTAGGGATATGGCTAACCTAACATAGCAGGAGTAAAAAAAAACACCTGAGTTTTTCAGCGGAAAAGGAATCTACTGTAGGTTGAATTAGCTAAATCCCTGAAAACCATATACATCCGGTTGTTGGCAACTCTGCTAAGACTAGGATATAGCAGACTACAATAGCACATACTGTATATATTGGCTAGGCCTACAGCTCCCCCTCTAAATTTGACAGTGCCTTCAGTCTTTTTCACTTCATAAAAGCAAGCCCATGACACAGCTAAGCCAATTTTCTAAGACCCAGGCTTGCACAGTCAGGATGAAGATACTCAAAGTGTCTTGATGAAAAACAGCCCCGGCGATCCACCTGTCACCTTCTGGATTTTATGGTGTGAAAAAGCTGAAGACTGATTCTGTGCCAGGATACATCATGGAGAACATAATGAGCATCATCAACTTGAACTCTAATCTGTCTCTCTATGGAGCACCATAGGCCCAGTTATAGGTTCTTGCAAATGTAAGTAGGTTAAACTCTAATATCGCTTTGTTTCCTTAATCCCCCCCCCCCCCAAAAAAAAACACAGAGATAGGATTACAACCATATACTGCACAACTGGATTAAGAATACATACATTATTTTAGGATTTGAAGCACTTTGTTTACTGAAAAGTACTATACAAATAAAGTTATTATTATTATTAATAGTAATATTATTATCATCGAGACTGAAGGCCTAGCTCTCAAGGGTAATTAATTGCATGCATTTACAGTATGTTCAGCTGTATGGTGCTTTGTAATATGTAAAAATAAAAATATCTAAATCAGAAACAGTATACATACATACAGGGGAGAAGTTATCACGCATCAACCACTACTGTACCCAGGGATAGGCAAAAATTTACAAAATAAAATTTCAAAATACCATGAAGATGAATGTATCGATTCAGGAAACCAGGCGTATGTCGCAAATCACGACTTCACAGGAGAGCCGTTTGAACTTATTTTTTTTTAAATCAAAATGCGTTTTTTTTGGCAGAACAGCCTTCTCAAACATGCTATCTTTCATGTGCCTTAGTAACAAACTTGTATGCCATCTGTAAATACGAATAAAATGGTTAAATTATGAGCCTTGTTGGTTAAACCACAGAAAAAGTTGGCAACCTTCTCACTAGCCATGATTGGATGAGATAATGAGTGGGCTGGACATGCCGAGAGAGGAGTTAGGATTGGTCTGCCATATTCAAGGCTTCTGTCTATTTGAGCTCGTCAGTCTGTGTTGGTAATCCTGTCAAACGCTGCTTTTTTATGTATTGTGTAGTGGAGCTGCGTAATTGTTGCTCTCTACTTTCTGGAGGATCAAGTTTTGATATCAGTGGAATTCAAGTATGATAGCTAAAGAGATGGAGACGCGTCCATCATGCATAAGATGTACACAGGTAAGATAGCTAGCTACATTTTCAGATAATACACGTTATTCATTTTGAAAGAAAGCTAGCTATTTAACGTTAACTGGCTGGCTCCCTAGATGACATTATTAGTTGTTTCCCTGAGCCATTAGATTTTCTAGTTAGAGCTAAATGTTAGCTAGCTAACATCGGACATGATTGGTTAGCTGAAAGCACTGTGGCGTTGTTGGAACGTTGTTCATTGTTGTTCAACTAACTAATGTTAGCTTGCTGGCTCGTTAGCTAACTTTACGTGACATGTGTGATTTTAAACATTGTTTACCTAGCTAGGATCAATGTTTATCTAGCTAGCTACACAACTGGTCAAAAGTTTTAGAACACCTACTAATTCCAGGGTTTTTCTTTGTTTTTACTATTTTCTACATTGTAGAATAATAGTGAAGACATCAAAACTATGAAATAACACGTATGGAATCATGTAGTAACTTAAAAAGTGTTAACAAACAGCTTTGCACACTTTTGACATTCTCTCAACCAGCTTCAACTGGAATGCTTTTCCAAAAGTCTTGAAGGAGTTCCCACATATGCTAAGCACTTGTTGGCTGCTTTCCCTTCACTTTGCAGTCCGAAACATCCCAAACCATCTCAATTTGGTTGAGGTTGGGGGATTGTAGAGGCCAGGTCAGCTGATGCAGCACTCCATCACTCTCCTTCTTGGTAAAATAGCCCTTACACAGCCTGGAGGTGTGTTGTGTCATTGTCCTGTTGAAAAACAAATTATAGTCCCACTCAGCCCATACCAGATGGGATGGTGTAACGCTGCAGAATGCTGTGGTAGCCTTGCTGGTTAAGTTTGCCTTGAATTCTAAATTAATCCCAGACGGTAGCACTAGCAACTGCACTTGAAGAAACATTCAAAGTTCTTGAAATGGTCCATGTTGGCTGACCTTCATGTTTTAAATAATGATGGACTGTTGTTTTTCTTTGCTTATTTGAGCTGTTCTTGCCATAATATGGACTTGGTCTTTTACCCCCAACCTTGTCACACCACAACTGTTTGGCTCAAATGCATAAGAAGGAAAGACATTCAAGAAATTCACATTTAACAAGTCACACCGGTTAATTTAAATGCATTCCATGGTGACTACCCCATGAAGCTGGTTGAGAGAATGCCAAGAGTGTGCAAAGCTGTCATCAAGGCAAATCTCAAATATATAAACATTTTTACACTTTTTTGGTTACAACATGATTCCATATGCGTTATTTCACATTTTTGATGTCTTCAATATTATTCTGCAATGTAGAAAATAGTTTAAAAAATAAAAAAAGTAAAAACTCTTCAATGAGTAGGTGTTCTAAAACTTTTGACCGGTAGTGTATATGTCTTAAACTAAAGTTTACTGTTAGCTAGCTAACCTTAGCTGTCTGGCTCCCTAGCAGACCTTATTATTTGTTTCCCAGAGCTGTTTGCTCTTCTTGTTAGCTCCTAATGTTAGACATTATTGTCACTTTGTTCATTGTTGTTTAACTAGCTAACGTTAGCTGGCTGGCTCGTTAGCTAACGTTAGCTGGCTGGCTTGTTAGCTAACGTTAGCTGGCTGGCTCGTTAGCTAACGTTAGCTGGCTGGCTCGTTAGCTAACGTTAGCTGGCTGGCTCGTTAGCTAACGTTAGCTGGCTGGCTCGTTAGCTAACGTTACGTGACTTGTGTACAACACCCGTTGAATATGGCCGGTGTCAGTAAACATCTGCAAAAAAGCATAATGAAGTTGTTGCCAGCAGAGCTGGTTAGGTTGTTTTCATTTTATACAGAGGTAAACAAATCATTGCCCAGAGCATCAAGTGTGCGCTCTGAGAGCGAAACGAGATGGATGGGGCTAAAGCTTAAGAGGGTGTGAACGTGGTGAATGGGTGTAGACACTACTTTTATCCAATGTAAAAAACACAATTTCACATTTTGCTACATAAGACCGAATCCAGTTGGTGAGTGACATTTTGTTAAGTTACAGCCTCATTCTAAAATTATGTTCTTTCCTAATACATTTCCACACAATACCCCATAATGATTTTTAGCATCTTTTTTGTGCAAATGTATTAAAAATAAAAACAGAAGTACCTTATTTACATAAGTATTCAGACCCCTTGCTATGAGAATCGAAATTGAGCTCAGATGCATCCTGTTTCCATTGATCATCCCTGAGATGTTTCTATAACTTGATTGGAGTTCACCTGTGGTAAATACAATTGATTAGACATGATTTGGAAAGGCACACACAAAGGTCCCACGTTTAATAGTGCATGTCAGAGCAACAACCAAGCAATGAGGTGGAAGGAATTGTCTGTCAAGCTCCAAGACAAGATTGTGTTGAGGCACAGATCTGGGGAACAAATGTCTGCAGCACTGAAGGTCCCCAAGAACACAGCGGCCTTCATCTTTCTTAAATGGAAGAAGTTTGGAACCACCAAGACTCTTCATAGAGCTGGCCGTCTGGCCAAACTAAGCAATCGGGGGAAAAGGACCTTGGTGAGGGAGGTGACCAAGATCCCAATGGTCAATCTAACATAGCTCCAGAGTAGCTGGAGGGGATGGGAAAACCTTCCAGAAGGACAAACATCTCTGCAGCACTCCACCAATCAGGCATTTATGGTAGACTGGCCAGACGGAAGCCACTCCTCAGTAAAAAGGCACATGACAACCCCCTTGGAGTTTGCCAAAAGGCACCTAAAGGACTTTAAGACAATGTGAAACAAGACTTTCTGGTCTGATGAAACCAAGATTGGACTCTTTGGCCTGAATGCCAAGCGTCACGTCTGGAGGAAACCTGGCTTCATCTCTACGGTGAAGCATGCTGGTGGCAGCATCATGCAGTGGTGATGTTTTTCAGAGGCAGGGACTGGGAGACTAGTCCGGGTCAAGTGAAAGATGAATGGAGCAAAGTACACAGAGATCCTTGATGAAAACCTGCTCCAGAGGGCTGGGGTGAAGGCTGGGGTGAAGGTTAACATTATAACAGGCAACAATCCTAAGCACACAGCCAAGACAAAGCAGGAGTGGCTTTGGAACAAGTCTCTGAATGTTCTTGAGTGACCCAGCCAGAGCCCAGATTTGAACATCTCAGGAGAGACCTGAAAATAGCTTTGGAGCAACACTCCCCATCCAACCTGACAAAGCTTGAGACGATCTGCAGAGAAGAAACTCCCCAAATACAGGTGTGCCAAGATTGTAGAGTCATACCCAAGAAGACTCGAGGCTGTAATCATTGCCAAAGGTACATCAAAGTACTGAGTAAAGGGTCTGAATAATTACGTAAATAAAGTTTCTGTTTTTTACTCATGATGTTTTTTTTTATTATAAAAAACAATTTTTGCTTTGTCATTATGAGGTATTGATGAGGAAACATAACATGTGGGAAAGGTCAAAGGGTCTGAATACCTTCCGAATGCACTATAGTTATAGGCCTTGTTATCAAAATGGTACATTCTTGAACATAAGTATGTTTAACTGTAGTAGTGCTTTGTTGCCTACTGTAAATCACAAACTGTAGGCCCATAAACTGGCATATGCTGGCATCAATGAACTCATCATATCCATCTCAACATCCCATTGATGTCTGGAGCCAAACATTTGCTCAAACTGAGAACTAGTCATACCTCATTATAATTCTTGCATGTTAAATTAAAACAATTACCAAGCAATTTAACAGATTCTGCTAACATTGTGATAACCCTCCAAATTTCAAGTCCTCGTTCAGAGTCTAATTGAAAGCGATAATTTCCCACACATTAACCCAATTATGAACATGGATATATTATATTATAAATCCCCTGCATTTGGCACTGAGATAAATCCATCTGAAGTAACTGTAAGAATCATATAGCCAATAGAGTACACTATTGTATTTGTCCCAAATGACACAATTTTTCATATATATAGTGGACTACTTTTGACTAGCACCCATATAGGGAATAGGGTGCCATTTGGGATGCACATATGTTATGTCATCCGCAAACATCACTAACAGTGAAATAACCTGATCCTTTCATGTAAACAAGTAAAGCTCTGTTCTGGGATGTGCGAGTGGAAAGAGGGACGTGACGAGAATGTTAAAATAGAAGACATAGGTTTCCCTCAGGAACTGGAAATTACTCCCAAATCCAGAGGGAGTGCATCAATGGTGAGGCACACTGCCTGGTTTGTTATAATTACAGGCAGGGGAAACTTCTGAATAGGCATCTTAATGACCAAACAAATTGTTGCATATTTCAACTCCATCCGGGCTATTTTCTTAGGGGGAAGATTGTAATTGCTGTTTTGAATGATTTCAATGCTGTCTTTGTAGTGTGTGCTGCTCTCCACGGTGGAGTAATATGTATTCATCACATTTCAGATGATTATGGAGGCAGTTACATGCCAATCATGCCATTCCCAACAAATACTGGTAGGACATTATTTTGACAGGGAGGATGCCATGCTGACGGTATAGTTAAATAAGGAGAGGGAACAAGGAAAGAAAGGGAAGAGAAGATGACTGAGAAGGGAGACATTAAGGGATGATTTATGTAATTGCTGTTTAAATAGCCAAAACCTTGCTGTGCTGAAATTACCATGCAGCCACCATATCCAGTCCCACAGCTGCAGATATCACTAGCTGATCCAATAACCAATGTTGATAATTGCCATTTTGTTGCAGATAAATCAACATCCTAAATGTGATGTTACTTTAGGTTTTTAAGTGAGAAGATAGGCCTTACAGCACACTGACAGCCTACACTGTTTTTTCCTTATGACCAGGTAAGGCAGTTATACTGTACTAATCTCAGTAATGTATTTATAGTAATATTAGGTATTTATTATAGTACATATACAAAGTTTACAGTGTGGCTATAAAAATGGACCTATAAGGAAGCATTACCTAGTATGTGTCACCATCTTCTGGAAAGGACATGCTATTGCTTTTAAAATGCTGGTAAACCATATAAAGTAATATAATCTATGAGTATTTCTAATAACGGCTAACAATTTTAAATTCCAAACATGTTGATATGGAACCATTAACCTGGGTACCTGACCAATGGAAACAAATAAAGATATCTAAGACCTGACCAATAATGTCATATCCTTATTATTTAATGTGGAATTAGATTCAGGGAAATATTGAAATAAAACGTGTGGTGAGGCTGTTCAATATTTACCCAAGCAAATTTATTGGCTGTTTTTCGTTTTGTAAAAGGGTCCTGGAGAAGAATGGGAAATCACGATTGGGCCAGTAAGTAAGGTCATCCAATCAGCATAAATCCTGCAGAGCGGACCTTAATGTGCTCAATAGGCATAGGCTTTGAATGACTGCATTTACAGATGTTTAACGTCAGCAAAGATTGCTAGGAACACACATTCAAAGACAAAGACACTATGGCGGAAAGTAGAAGCATAGTACTGTATCCCCTTTAGAGGGCAGCAAAGTAATGGCAAAATAATTGCACTTTTCAAGCAGGTTTGTCGTTAGATTAGGACTACCATATCCACGCAACTAAAGTCTTTAGGTTTGACTCTGTAGGAGAAAATGACAATGACCATTGATCCAATTTGAATGAATGCTTTCGTCAGGATTATGAATAAATTCATGAATTTGATTCCATCAATCCAGTTTAGTTTATTAGGAGAGGCGCTGTGATACAATATGTTATTTTTTAATCTAAAAGCTAAACTTGCTTTTGGCCTGAGTAACCTCTGGTGGCAGAGCATTTCAGAATGACAAGACTCTAGGGTAGCTTAGTGGTTAGAGCATTGGACTAGTAACCAGAAGGTTGCAAGGTCAAACCCCTGAGCTGACAAGGTACAAATCTGTCGTTCTGCCCCTGAACAGGCAGTTAACCCACTGCTCCTAGGCTGTCATTGAAAATAAGAATTTGTTCTTAACTGACTTGATTTGTTAAATAAAGGTAAAATAAATATACACAACTGAGCAATGCATGAAATATGTTTTCAGTTTGGCTACTGTGAAGAAACCCATACAGTAGTAGCTTGTCTGGTGGGGTATGTATGTCCGTTTGAAGTGTATGCAAATAGATTATACACGTGGTTAGGCATTTTCAACACACACATTTTTCTTAAGATATCAACCATGAAAGACTATCATGCATGTTATTGATGCTAGTTCTGTTTGTGCAGATAAAGGCAAGGCGTGCTGCATTGTTTTGAGCCAGATGCAGCTTTGCTAAGTCTTTCTTTGCTGCAGCTGACCATACAGTAATCAAGATAGGACAAAATCAAAGCCTGGACAACTAATACAGTTAATCTTTGTGTCAAAACAGACAAATGTCGTAGAATTACAGCACTATGTTAATCACATTACTTCCATGTTAAAATGTATTCCTATATAAGTCCATTCACACTGTCTGTTTTTCTTAGAGGCTACAGAATAGGGTTCTTAGAACTCTCATCTGTCTTTGTTAACGCTGGCAGCAGATTTACGATGCCTTAGGTGATAAACCTAACAAGCCACATTCCATTGATGTGAGGGAGATGGCTCTGGTCTGACTGAGCTTGCAGTTCATAGACTGAATTGGTGTTTGTGTAATGGAAGGTACCAAGGAGAGATAGCTCAGGTTGAGAGGAACCTCGTTTTGGGGGCCAGACCCTGGTTTCCTTACAATGAGAACAGTCTTCACAGCAGATACTATCTGCTGTGAATTATTCATTTCTTTCATACAAATTCTAACCTTTTGTCCCATTCCACACATCTTCTGTTTGTCATGTATTCAGAAGGATGTCTTTGCTATAAGGAGCTGTAACTTAGTTATGCTCTTCTGAGTTCTCAGCGATCACCTCCAGGGTGGTTACCGACCAACTCCATTACTGCAGTAATTAATTAAGTTAAATTGTTTTGAAGAAATCTAAAAAAGTTTCTCCTTTGATTAGAATAATTCCACAACACATACCTTTCCCCATCTTCACAACAACTTTATTACTCCTAGGTGTTCAGTGTCAATAGTTCACCTGTCCAAGAGCTAACCGTAGCATAACTACTTACTTGGACACAGTTCCTACTACTGTAAACTGGAATTATAGTTCCTGTTTCAGACATGGCCTTGCGATCACCCCATTCACTGGGCACATAAAAGAGAGCCCTTTCCAAACAAAAGACCTGAGAGAATACTTATGTCAGAGTACGAGTGCTCACAGCCTTAGCAAAAATGTCAACATCTATCCTGCGTCCTGAAAACGAATTGCCAGTGGTCCACAAAATACTGACTGTAGTGTAGTGTGAGTGAGTGAGTGAGTGAGTGAGTGAGTGAGTGACTGAGATCATGCATGCATAGGTGGAAACAAGGTGGTTGAATCGGTGGTTGAATCTTAACTTCACACAGGGATGAAAAACATATTTCTGACTTTCACCTTACTCAATCAAAACAATTCATCTTCACATACTCAATTTTGAGGTTCTTTTTCAAAACACCAGTGTCATATATTACATATATTATTAATGAAAAAGTGTTACCAGCGCCCTCTACAGATAATCCCTGTAACTACACCTGGCCGGTTCTAGCATAGTGTGTTCCAGAGGTCAGCTCTGATTCCATCTCTGTTAAGCTTCATTCTCCTCAACGTTTCCAAATTGGACCATTCTGTGTTCAATTAGCCAGGGCAGACACAAGACAATACACACAATGTCACTGTGCATGGGTCAGAGCTGACAGATCAGAGTGGGCCATCAATTAGTTAGACATTGAAAGAGGTGGATGATAAGCTGTCATATGCCCCTCGGTTCTGCACCTTCCAAGGCCATCCCCGCAATTGAGTTGTGCCAGCGATTCCCTCCACCCACCACCAATTGAAGCGAGGGGAGGAGAGAATGGAAAAGAGAGAGAGAGGAAGAGAGAGCAGAAGAGAGAGAAGAGGGAGATGAAAAGACAGAAGTAGAGAGAATAAGAGAACAAGAAACAGAAGAGAAGAGAGAGCGTAAAAGGGGAGAGAGTGATTTGATAACGAGAAAAAGAGAGAGTGAGACAGTAGAAATCCGAAATGGATGATGTTGAGAGATAGATGGGAGGGGTTGAATAGAGCTGAAGGGTGGGACTAATAACAAGATAAACAATGTAAAGCACACGGGATCTGTAAAATGTATATAGGTTCGGAACGTTTGTGAAATAGCATAGTTACAAATAGAAATCAAACTGGATGGACATCAGAAATAGAGGAAGGACTAAGAACAAACAAACAAACAAAGAGAGAACTATTGTAAAGTAGACTGTGTCTGCAGAATGTGTATACGATGTATGGATTGAAGGTAGAAGCAGAAGTGTTTATTAGTTTACTCCAATTGGGGGATCGGCGGTAGGGTTTGTGGGGAATAATAACAAAGGTATATTCTTTAAAAAAGTGTGTATGTATATACAGTATGTGTATATATGTGCATGCGTGTATGGATATATATATTTACCCCAAAAATATGGGGGATTGGAAATGATGCAGACAATTACATTGGAAGCAACATTCTTTCCGCAATACTAAGCTGATCCACCCTCTAAAAAAAAAAGAAACAGGTGTATGGGGTTGGATTACCAATTTGCGGGTCAATTGTAAGTTTGGAATTTGGAGTTCCGACTGGGGAATTTCACTTGAACAACCCTCCAAGTCATATTTACATGTGGGAAACTTCGAAGAAGAAAAAATCTGTTACCCGAGTTGCTAATTTCTGGAGTTTCACCACTGGCCTTTCACCTTTTCAACCAAAAGATTACAACAAATCTGTTTTGTCAATGTGGATAATGTGGCTAGTTTGACAATATTGTCAATGTTAAGCAAGCTAGCTAACTTTCTTAATAGCAACGTTAGCTAGCTTATCTACAGTAGCAATCAAAAATCTTGTTGGTTGAAGAAATGTTTTCCGACTTCAAAAGTGCTTCAACACCATCATGTCGGAGTTACGACCTCCTTAGAGGGAAGTTTCCCGACAAGCAGGTGAATGCACTATTAATCAAGAAAATAAAAAATTACTTCACCATTTTAGGTTTTACTTCTTGAAATATTTTCTCCAATACTCAAGTGTCCTACAGCATTGTTGTGTTAGGACAACAACCAGTCTCTCAACTTCAGCAAAACAAATGAGTTGAGGAAGCAGAGGAGGGAACATACCCTGAACCACATCAACGGGATTGCAGTAGAGAGAGTCAGCAGTTTTATGTTGCTCGGCGTCTACATCACTGAGGACTTGATACTGACCAGCAACACCACCACTCTTGTCAAGAAGACGCAATATTGTCTCTACTTCCTAAGGCGGCTGAAGAAATTAGGCATGCCACCACGGGTTCTCTCCAAATACTACTATTGCACCAACGAGATCATCCTGACCGGTTGCATCATGGCCTAGTACGGGAATTGCTCCGTCCACGACCGCAAAACCCTACAGCCGGTGGTAAAGACGGCACAGTACTCCCACTCATACAGGACATCTACTCAACGGTGCCTGTGTAAGGCCAGCAGAATCATCAAGGACCACACACACATCAGCCATGAACTGTTCACTCCCTTACCGTCGGGCAGACGGTATCGGACCATGAGGTCAGATACAGTAACTTGCGAAAGTATTCACCCCCTTGGCATTTTTCCTATTTTGTTGCCTTAAGACCTGGAATTAAAATAGATTTTTGGGGCGCATAATTATTCACCCCCCAAAGTCAATACTTTGTAGAGCCACCTTCTGCAGAAATTACAGCTGCATATCTCTTGGGGTATGTCTCTACAAGCTTGGTACATCAAGCCACTGGGATTTTTGCCCATTCTTCAAGGCAAAACTGCTCCAGCCATTTCTAGTAGGATGGGTTCCGCTGGTGTACAGCAATCTTTAAGTCATACCACCTATTCTCAATCGGAATGAGGTCTGGGCTTTGACTAGGCCATTTCAAGACATTTAAATGTTTTCCCTTAAACCACTTGTGTGTTGCTTTAGCAGACTGCTTAGTGTCATTGTCCTGCTGGAAGGTAAACCTCCGTCCCAGTCTCAAATCTTTGGAAGACTGAAAGAGGTTTCCCTCAAGAATCTCCCTATATTTAGCACCATCCATCACTCCTTCAATTCTGACCGGTTTCCCAGTCCCTGCCAATGAAAAACATCCCCACAGCATGATGCTGCCACCACCACGCTTCATTATGGGGATGGTATTCTCAGGATGATGAGCGGTGTTTGGTTTGCGCCAGACATAGCATTTTCCTTGATGGCCAAAAAGTGAAATATTTGTCTCATCTGACCAGAGTACATTCTTCCATATCTTTGGGGAGTCTCCCACATGCCTTTTGGCGAACACCAAACGTCTTTGCTAATTGTTTTGTTCAAGTAATGTTTTTTGTCTGGCCACTCTTCCGTAAAGCCCAGCTCTGTGGCGTGTACGGCTTAAAGTGGTCCTATGGACAGATACTCCAATCTCTACTGTGGAGCTTTGCAGCTCCTTCAGGGTTATCTTTGGTCTCTTTGTTTCCTCTTTGATTAATGCCCTCTTGCCTGGTCTGTGAGTTTTGGTGGGCGACCCTCTCTTAACAGGTTTGTTGAGGTGCCATATGTTTTCCACTTTTAAATAATGGATTTAATGGTGAAACGTGGGATGTTCAAAGACTCTGATATTTTTATAACCCAACCCTGATCAGTACTTCTCCACAACTTTGTCCCTGACCTGTTTGGAGAGCTCCTTGGTCTTCATGGTGCCGCTTGCCTGGTGGTGCCCCTTGCTTAGTTGTGTTGCAGACACTGGGGCCTTTCAAAACAGGTGTATACAGAGATCATGTGACAGATCATGTGACACTTGGATTGCACACAGGTGGACTTTATTTAACTAATTATGTGACTTCTGAAGGTAATTGGTTGCACCAGATCTTATTTAGGGGCTTCATAGCAAAGGGGGAGAATATATTTGCACGCACCACTTTTCATTATTTTTTTTATTTCTTGAAACATGTTTTTTTTCTTCACTTCACCAATTTGGACTATTTTCTGTATGTCCATTACATGAAATCTGAATAAAAATGTATTTAAAGTACAGGTCGTAATGCAACAAAATTGGAAAAATGCCAAGGAGGATAAATACTTTTGCAAGGCACTATACACATCGCAAGACCTGCTGGTTTATGCCTATTTACTAAACCCTCTTAGGCCTCACTCCCCCTATCTGACATATCTACTGCAGCCCTCATCCTCCACATACAACACCCATTCTGCCAGTCACATTCTGTTCAAGGTCCTCAAAGCACACACATCCCTGGGTCGCTCTTCTTTTCAGTTCGCTGCAGCTAGTGACTGGAACGAGCTGCAATAAACACTCAAACTGGACACTTTTATCTCAATTTCTTCATTCAATTACTCAATCATGGACACTTTTACTGACAGTTGTGGCTGCTTGCGTGATGTATTGTTGTCTCGACCTTCTTGCCCTTTGTGCTGTCTTTTGTGCCCAATAATGTTTGTACCATGTTTTGTGCTGCTCATTGTTGTGTTGCCTTGCTATGTTGTCTCTCTTGTCGTGATATGTGTTTTGTCCTATATTACAATTAAAATAAGAAATGCCTTTTGGTAGGCTGTCAATGTAAATAAGAATTTGTTCTTAACTGACTTGCCTAGTTAAATTGAAATTAAAAAAAAAAAAAAAACATGTATTATTTAGATTCTGAACTAAATTTAGAATCACACATTAGGAATGTGACCAAAAAAGCTTTTTACCACCTAAGGAACATTGCCAAGGTGCAGCCGTTTCTATCTCAGTCTGATGCAGAGAGACTCAGCCATACTTTTATAACAGCAGGGTTGACTACTGTAATTCTCTCCTGTCTAATCTACCCAAGAAAGCCATTGGTTAACTGCAAAACATACAAAATGTTGCAGCACGGGTACTAACCACGATCAGATTTAGAGCACACCAAGAGAGCAGTTTTAAGTTCTCTGCACGGTCTGCCTGTTAGTTTTAGAATTAATTTTAAGATGATTCTATTAGCTGTAAAATCAATCCCCGAATGTGCTCCTCAAGTACATGTCAAACATGCATTTAAGTTATTTACCCAGTAGGTCCCTCAGGTCTCTGGCACTGGCCTTTTAACTATCCCAAAGCATAGGACAAAGAGGCATGCAGAGGCAGCCTTTAGTTATTATGCCTCTGGAATAGCCTGCCAGAGAAACTGAGGGGTTCCAACACTGTGGACATAAAGTTGAAGTCGGAAGTTTACATATACTTAGGTTGGGGTCATTAAAACGTGTTTTTCAACCACAAATTTCTTGTTAACAAACTATAGTTTTGGCAAGTCGGTTAGGACATCTACTTTGTGATTGACAAAAGAAATGTTTCAAACAATTGTTTACAGACAGATTGTCACTTATAATTCACTGTAACACAATTCCATTGGGTCAGAAGTGTACATACACTAAGTTGACTGTGCCTTTAAACAGCTTGGAAAATTCCAGAAAATTATGTAATGGCTTTAGAAGCTTCTGATAGGCTAATTGACATCATTTGAGTCTATTAGAGGTGTCCCTGTGGATGTATTTCAAGGCCTACCTTCAAACGCAGTGCCTCTTTGCTTGACATCATGGGAAAATCAAAAGAAATAAGCCAAGACCTTGTAGACATCCACAAGTCTGGTTCATCATTAAGAGCAATTTCCAAACGCCTGAAGGTACCACGTTCATCTGTAGAAACAATAGTACGCACGTTTAAACACCATGGGACCACTCAGCCGTCATACCGCTCAGGAAGGAGACACGTTCTGTCACCTAGAGATGAACGTACTTTGGTGCGAAAAGTGCAAATCAATCCCAGAACAACAGCAAAGGACCTTGTGAAGATGCTGGAGGAAACAGGTACAAAAGTATGTATATCCACAGTAAAACGAGTCCAATATCGACATAAACTGAAAGGCCGCTCAGCAAGGAAGAAGCCACTGCTCCAAAACCGCCATAAAAAAAGCCAGACTACGGTTTGCAACTGCACATGGGGACAAAGATCGTACTTTTTGGAGAAATGTCCTCTGGACTGATGAAACAAAAATAGAACTGTTTGGCCATAATGACCATTGTTATGTTTGGAGGAAAAATTGGGAGGCTTGCAAGCCGAAGGACACCATCCCAACTTTGAAGCACGGGGGTGGCAGCATCATGTTCAGGGTGTGCTTTGCTGCGGGAGGGACTGGTGCACTTCACAAAATAGATGACATTATTAGGAACAAAAATTATGTGGATATATTGAAGCAACATCTCAAGACCTCAGTCAGAAAGTTCAAGCTTGGTCGCAAATGGGTCTTCCAAATGAACAACGACACCAAACATACTTCCAAAGTTGTGGCAAAATGGCTTAAGGACAACAAAGTGGCCATCACAAAGCCCTGACCTAAACACTATAGAAAATTTGTGGGCAGAACTGAAAAAGCGTGTGTGAGCAAGGAGGCCTACAAACCTGACTCCAGTACACCAGCTCTGTCAGTAGACCCACCTGCTTGTGGAAGGCTACCCAAAATGTTTGGGTCTTTTTTCTCTCAGTAAAGTGCATTGTATTCCATGTCCGAAATGTCCTGTATTAAGTTTGATTTGAAGAGATAAAGGATGGACCTGTGCTGCGCTAAATACGGAAGTGATCCGATGAAGCGGATGCTAAGCTAAACAACTGTTTCACTAACACATTCTGGAATATTTAGTTTACCACATCAATCCCCGCCTTTATTAATAATAAGTGCATCAATTACTTTGTCCCCACATTGACCGTATGCACTTATCCTAACCAGAAGCCATGGATTACAGGCAACATCCCCACTGAGGTAAAGGCTACAGCTGCCGCTTTCAAGTAGCAAGACACTAATCAGGACGCTTATGAATAATCCCCCTCAGACAAACCATCAAACAGGCAAAGTGTTAATACAGGACCAATATAGCATCCGTCTAGACCAGCTCTGACGCTTGTCAGATGTGGCTGGGTTTGCAAACTATCACGAATTAGAAAGGGAAACCAAGCTGCCGGCTGTCCAGTCACGTGAGCCTACCAGACAAGCTAAATACAGTGCATTCAGAGAGTGATCAAACCCCTTGACTTTTTCTGCATGTTCTTACTTTACAGCTTTATTGTAAAATGGATTCAATAAATATAAATCCTCAATCTACACACAATACCCGATAATGACAAAGCAAAAACAGGTTTAGACATTTTTGCTAATGTATTAAAAATAAAAAACAGAATAACCTTATTTACATAAGTATTCAGACCCTTTGCCATGATACTCGAAATTGAGCTCCGGTGCATCGTGTTTCCATTGATCATCCCTGAGATGTTTCCCCTCTTGATTTCTACAAATATCTGCAGCATTGGTGTTCCCCAAGAACACAGTGGCCTCCATCATTCTTAAATGGAAGAATTTGGAACCACCAAGTCTATTCCTAGAACTGGTAACCAAGAACCTCTGTGGAGATATGGGAAAACCTTCCAGAAGGATGACCATCTCTGCAGCGCTTCACCAATCAAGCCTTTATCGTAGAGTGGGCAGACGGAAGCCACTCGTCAATAAAAGGCACATGACAGCCCACTTGGAGTTTTCCAAAAGGCACCTAAAGGACTATTAGACCATGAAAAAAAATATTCTCTGGTCTGATGAAACCAATATTGGACTCATGAGCCTGAATGCCAAGCGTCACATCTGGTTCAAATCTGGCACCATTCCTACAGTGAAGCATGGTGGTGGCAGCATTATAATGTGGGGATGTTTTTCAGTGGCAGGGACTGGGAGACTAGTCAGGAAAAGATGAACAGAGCAGATCCTTGATGAAAACCTGCTCCAATGCACTCAGGGCCTCAGACTGGGGGCGAAGGTTCATCTTCCAACAGGACAACGACCCTAAGCACACAACCAAGAACTCTCAGGAGGGGCTTCGCGACGAGTCTCTGAATGTCCTTGAGTGGCCCAGACAGAGCCCGTACTTGAACCCGATCTAACATCTCTGGAGAGACCTGAAAATAGCTATGTACTGATGTAACCCATCCAACCTGACAGAGATTAAGAATATATGCAGAGAAGAAATGGAGAAACTCCAGACTCCTCGCCCCTTCTCTTCTCATCTCCCCTCTTTTCTCCCCCCTCTTATCCCCTTCCTCCTCTCCTCATCTCCCCCTTCTCCCCTTCCCTCTTATTTCCACCCTCTTCCCTTGATACATTAATCTCTTGCACTCCTCACTTTTGTATTTTTATATAACCTTCATTTAACTCGGCAAGTCAGTTCAGAACTAATTCTTCTTTACAATGACGGCTTACCAAAAGGCAAAAGGCCTCCTTCGGGGATGAGGGCTGGGATTAAAAATATATGACAAAACACACATTACGACAAGAGAGACAGCACTACATAAAGAGAGACCTAGACAACAACATGGCAGCAACAAATGACAACACAGTAGCAACACAACATAACAACAACATGGTAGCGACACAACATGGCGGCAGCATAACATAGTAGCAGCACAAAACATGGTACAAATATTATCGGGCACAAACAAAAGCACAAAGGGCAAGAAGTTAGAGACAAAAATATGCCACGCAAAGTGTTTGTTGCAGCTTGTTCCAGTCACTAGCTGCAGCGAACTGAAAAGACGAAGGACCCTGGGATGTGTGACCAGAGGAAAAACCAGTCAATTATAGTGGACTTTTCAAAATCTCAAAAGATATAAAAGTGTTTCTCAAACTATTGTTTTGGAATCATTTAAGTCCAAAGTATTTGTCCTAAGACCCCCATTAGGAGCACCAATGAAATGGTAAAGAGAATGGACCATAATACAACAAGAGAAGTACGGGAGAAAAATAAGAAAACCAAGGTCTCTCTCTCATTTATGAATAGCTGTGCTCATTGACTCCTGAGAGTTCTCTCCTTAACGGTCCTTTCGAGCAATTAAAAGACATGAGAGAGAAATAGCCATTTTGATACTTACAGTGCCTTGCGAAAGTATTCGGCCCCCTTGAACTTTGCGACCTTTTGCAACGTTTCAGGCTTCAAACATAAAAATATAAAACTGTATTTTTTTGTGAAGAATCAACAACAAGTGGGACACAATCATGAAGTGGAACGACATTTATTGGATATTTCAAACTTTTTTAACAAATCAAAAATTGGGCGTGCAAAATTATTCAGCCCCTTTACTTTCAGTGCAGCAAACTCTCTCCAGAAGTTCAGTGAGGATCTCTGAATGATTCAATGTTGACCTAAATGACTAATGATGATAAATACAATCCACCTGTGTGTAATCAAGTCTCCGTATAAATGCACCTGCACTGTGATAGTCTCAGAGGTCCGTTAAAAGCGCAGAGAGCATCATGAAGAACAAGGAACACACCAGGCACGTCCGAGATACTGTTGTGAAGAAGTTTAAAGCCGGATTTGGATACAAAATGATTTCCCAAGCTTTAAACATCCCAAGGAGCACTGTGCAAGCGATAATATTGAAATGGAAGGAGTATCAGACCACTGCAAATCTACCAAGACCTGGCCGTCCCTCTAAACTTTCAGCTCATACAAGGAGCAGACTGATCAGAGATGCAGCCAAGAGGCCCATGATCACTCTGGATGAACTGCAGAGATCTACAGCTGAGGTGGGAGACTCTGTCCATAGGACAACAATCAGTCGTATATTGCACAAATCTGGCCTTTATGGAAGAGTGGCAAGAAGAAAGACATTTCTTAAAGATATCCATAAAAAGTGTTGTTTAAAGTTTGCCACAAGCCACCTGGGAGACACACCAAACATATGGAAGAAGGTGCTCTGGTCAGATGAAACCAAAATTGAACTTTTTGGCAACAATGCAAAACGTTATGTTTGGCGTAAAAGCAACACAGCTGAACACACCATCCCCACTGTCAAACATGGTGGTGGCAGCATCATGGTTTGGGCCTGCTTTTCTTCAGCAGGGACAGGGAAGATGGTTAAAATTGATGGGAAGATGGATGGAGCCAAATACAGGACCATTCTGGAAGAAAACCTGATGGAGTCTGCAAACGACCTGAGACTGGGACGGAGATTTGTCTTCCAACACGACAATGATCCAAAACATAAAGCAAAATCTACAATGGAATGGTTCAAAAATAAACATATCCAGGTGTTAGAATGGCCAAGTCAAAGTCCAGACCTGAATCCAATCGAGAATCCGTGGAAAGAACTGAAAACTGCTGTTCACAAATGCTCTCCATCCAACCTCACTGAGCTCGAGCTGTTTTGCAAGGAGGAATGAGAAAAAATTTCAGTCTCTCCATGTGCAAAACTGATAGAGACATACCCCAAGCGACTTACAGCTGTAATCGCAGCAAAAGGTGGCGCTACAAAGTATTAACTTAAGGGGGCTGAATAATTTTGCACGCCCAATTTTTCAGTTTTTGATTTGTTAAAAAAGTTTGAAATATCCAATAAATGTCGTTCCACTTCATGATTGTGTCCCACTTGTTGTTGATTCTTCACAAAAAAATACAGTTTTATATCTTTATGTTTGAAGCCTGAAATGTGGCAAAAGGTCGCAAAGTTCAAGGGTGCCGAATACTTTCGCAAGGCACTGTATGTGAGACAAATTATCTTTGTTTGAGATGAACTTTTAAGCACTATCTGAGAAGTATAAAATATATCAATATAATCTCCCCAGGATCTCACGCTTGTTTTATACAGTGTGTGTCTCATGAAATTGTTTGGGAGCAATAGGAAGAGGATGTTCTAAATTCTTGCCATAATATCTGGCAGCAGAATCTTCTTCACCCATTTTTTGTTTTTTGTTGCCTTCCTGGGCTCTTGATTGACTTTTGTATACTCTACTGTAGCTCTGTAAAATCTGCCATCTGCCCACTTTGCCAAAACTTTCTCGCCAGGCCGCAAGATGTTGAACTGCAGAATGGACGTTTCATCCTCCTGAAGGATGTCTTGAATTTCAAATGTATTTGCTGAGTATCCATCCTCAAACCTCACAAAGGCAAACAGACCTGAAAAGACCAATACATTAACACTAGAAGCACTGAGCAGTCAAAATTACCATTGTGGGATTTAAAAAACAATCCCACACACTGCTCAGAACCAATACAAACAGACAATTGTGCAAGTAAAATTTAAAATGTTTAAAACCTCCTGTGCCATCAGCATCATGAGAAGGATCTTCTTGTTCCATCTCCCTGAATTTAGGTGCTGGCTTTCGCTGTCTCTTTGATAACTCTCTAGCTGGCAGATACTTCTTCATTATTTCTATTTATTTATTTATTTTTACCGTACACCTGGCGAACGCGTGAGCTTGCACTGCGCCCGGCCCGTCATAGGAGTCGCTAGGACGTAATGGGACAAGAACATCCATGCAGACCAGACCCTCCCCTTAACCCGGACAATGTTGGGCCAATTGTGCGCCACCCCATGGGTCTCCCAGTCGTGGCCGGCTGCGACAGAGC
Organism: Oncorhynchus mykiss; assembly: GCF_057628025.1. Taxonomy (NCBI): domain Eukaryota; kingdom Metazoa; phylum Chordata; class Actinopteri; order Salmoniformes; family Salmonidae; genus Oncorhynchus; species Oncorhynchus mykiss. The sequence continues at coordinate 34,951,991 of NC_143036.1, forward strand.
CTGGTCTCAAACCCAGATTCTCTAGTGGAACAGCTAGCACTGAGATGTGATGCAGTGCCTTAGACCACTGTGCCACTCGATAGCCCCAACTTCTTAATTCTTGATCATTTCAGGCTGGTGGGTGACATCAAATGCAGTCAAAACACTGCAAATATATTTGCTGGGTATACAATGGAATAGAGTGTTTCCCACAAGAATAGCTACACCTGTCACAGAATGTTTGATGTGTGGTTACCAATGGTGACAGGGACTCACCATCATGTTGGAAGACCAAGCCTTTGAAAGGGGGTGGAAAGCGGTAGTTCATTTTCTCCCAACTGCCTGAATTACACTGAATGTCTGGATGGGGTAATGCTATTAGCTACTCATTGGGAGACTGGTACCAACCCCTCTACTTCAAATGCACTAGCTGATTGGAGACGGAAACTCATGACATATAGATTCTCTGCATATTCAACCCCTTTTTGCCCCAGGAACACAGGAATATAGGATACAATTAGCTTACACTTTCCACCCCCTTTAACAGCCTATGTGATGTAATTCAGCCCTCAATGTTTTATTTTGTACACCAAAATATTGTTGCATAATCTAATTCAACGTAATATAGACAACTGAAGGACATTAGATAGTAGGTCCAAAAACATTTATGATCCCATTTCAGATGCATTAGATAGCGCCAACACATAATTTACTAGGTTGTTGTGTGGCTTGGTCTTGTGGGGTTAGTTAACCACTACACACTTCAAACGTTTGAGAAAGGCCTCTATTGAAGTTAGCCATGGTGGCAGGGGATAGCTAATTGTAATGCTCACCTACATTTGTAACGTTATCTTTTTACATCTGTTTTCAACACAAGCCCTAGTTAGGTAACATTGGCTAGCTTTGTCAAGACATGTCTCACATAGCCAAAGTTACACAAACTAATAACACTAATGTTAGTAACATTAGCCAAATAAATGAGCTACTAGTTAGTGTCATGACGTGGCCCTCTTTGGGTATAGCGAGTACACTCCCCCTCTCTCTCACCACCTCTCTCTCCCTCCTACCCAGGTTCTGTTATCTCAGGTCATACATTGCTGGAGGAGACTTTCCTCAGGGCCAGGCAGTATAGCGAGAGATAGTTTCACAGTAGAACAAAGGAACTTCTTCTACATCACAAAACTTGAGAACTGAACAATATCCATGTTTTGGATGTGTAAACGATCGGTGAAGAAGCCAGCTACGACCGGTCCGTTTTGTTTCAGATTTTGACCTCATGGAAAGATGATACAGCCACATTACCATAACTATGTTTATACAGGAGCCTCCGTTATATGAAGTTTGCATCTAATTATTGTATAAAATGAATGAGTAAAGATGGAACTATTTGTGAAATTATGTAACGTGATTTTAAACTGTTAATGTGAGAGAATTGTATTCCCTTTAAATATTAACTAAGTCATTGGCCCGCCCCATGAGCATAGACATTGATCTGGCGTCATGGGACAGCCCTTTTATACTGTTCCGAATAAAACCCCACCTGGAGAAATCCTCTTCAGACCACGCGTACCTCGGAAAGCTGAGGGGGCGAAGGTTGAGTAGAGACCACAAGAACCTCAGGAGAAGCTAAGGTTGTAATGGTTGTTGAATTCCTAACCAAACGTGGAGCATTGGCTACAGTGACATAGTAGTTAGGAGTCACTCAGAGAGCAACAGGGGGAAGGGAATCTCCAGTGCACTCTTCCAAAGGCTAGCATCCCGGTGTCGCTTCTTCACTATTGACGTTGAGACTGGTGTTTTGAGGGTACTATTTAATGTGGCTGCCAGTTGAGGACTTGTGAGGCGTCTGTTTCTCAAACTAGACATTCCAATGTACTTGTCCTGTTGCTCAGTTGTGCACTGGGGCCTCCCCAGTGCACAAGCTAACATTAGCAAATCAAACTACATCAGCAAATGGCTCTGGGAAATGAATAATAACTTCAGCTAGGGAGCTAGCTAGCTAACAGTACACTTTAGCTTAAGACATATAGCTATCTAGCTAGGTAAACAATGTACGTAGCTAGGTAAACAAAGTGTAAGTTCACACACATCATGTAACATTAGCTAACGAGCCAGCCAGCTAACGTTAGCTAGTTAAACAACAAGGAACAGTGCCAACAATGCCACAGTGCTGGGAGCTAACCAACCATTTTCAATGTTAGCTAGCTAAGCTAACATTAGGCCCAAACTAGAACAGGAAATGGCTCTGGGAAATGCATTATAACCTCAGCTAGGGAGCCAGCAAGCTAACATTAGCTAGCTAGCTAACAGCACACTTTATCTTGAAATGAGAAAACGTGTAATATCTGAAGATGTAGCTAGCTAGCGCTAGACTATCTTACCTGTTTCGATCATAATGCATGAAGGACGTATCTCCCTGTCAGGAATGCCATGCCACGGTTTCTCTTAGTTTGAAAATGTAACCCGGAGACAGGTGCTATCATACTCTAATTCCACTGATTTCAAAACGTGATCCTCCAAAAAGTGGAGAGCAACACTAATGCAGCTTCAATACATAATATATATTTTTCTAAAACAGCATTCGACAGGATTACCAACATAGACTGAAGAGCTGAAATAGACAGAAGCCTTCTATGGCAGACCAAACTCCTCTCTGGGCATGTCCAGCACACTCATTATCTAAGCCAATTATGGCCAGTGGGAAGGTTGCCAACTTTTTCTGTGGCTTAACCAACAAGGCTCGTAATTTAACAATTGTTTTCGTATTTACAGATGGCATACCAGTTTGTTATTAAGGCACATGAAATTTCACATGTTCGAGAAGGCATTTCTGCCCAAAACGCATTTTGATAAAAACATATTTTGTTATGTTCAAACAGCTCTCTTGTGAAGTTGTGACTTGCAACATACGCCTAGTTTCCTGAATCTGGTCAAGTTTGACCCGTTCTACTGTTTCCAATAAATACATATTCCAAAAATAGTCTGGGAAAGTTGTTTGATGCAACAGATCCCAAATTAATATAATCACTAGCATACTTTTTTTTAAAGCAATGAGGCTGATGCAACAAATCAGTACATTTAGCTTAAAATGTTGCTCAACTATTAGGCTATTTCCTCACATTATTTTTGCAGCACTGCCCACATGGCAGTAGGCTATAATAGTGAAGGTTCCAAAATCCAATCAATTAGTGAGAAAACACCATCAATATTGACCACAAATTGCGATGATGCAAGTAATGCTGTTGTTATATAGATGCATTTTTATGGTGAAAATGATCTTCCCCATCCTTGAAACTCAAGCACCGCCTCCCGGGTGGCGCAGTGGTTAAGGGTGCTGTACTGCAGCGCCAGCTGTGCCATCAGAGTCCCTGGGTTCGCGCCCAGGCTCTGTTGTAACCGTCTGCGAGCGGGCGCAGTGTGCGCTAGCCAAGTTTGCCAGGTGCACGGTGTATCCTCTGACACATTGGTGTGGCTTTCCGGGTTGGATGCGCACTGTGTTAAGAAGCAGTACGGCTATAATAGTGAAGGTTCCAAAATCCAATCAATTAGTGAGAAAACACCATCAATATTGACCACAAATTGCGATGATGCAAGTAATGCTGTTGTTATATAGATGCATCAGAAATGTTAAATTGCATTTCCAGGCACTAGCATTTCACCCCATCCTCAATTGGTTTAGACATGATTCTTCTGCCCCCTGGCTGAGTATACAGATAAATATGGTGTCTCGTATTGCCCCAAGCTATGCTTTTGTCATATGATTTTGACATGCTCACACAATTTATATTTAGCACAAAATGGAAAAACTATTTAACTGGGAATCAAAATGGCATGCCCAATATATTTACAAGCATATTCCAATAGTTTACAATAATGCAGGGTGGTATCTTTCATCCCCCAAATGGTGTATCTGTACCCTAACCAATATAATGGACAGTAATGGTTTGAGAACACTCCAAGCTTTAAAAGATACATAAACATTACCAGGCAACAACTTTTTTCTATATTTACCACGTTCTATATTTACTACCAAACATAGTTTACGGGTGGGGAAGGAGGATTCAGATGCAGAAAAATGTCCTCAGAGAGGCAATTCATCTTGCAGCAGCCATAAAACATAACACATATAAAAATTTAAAATAAATAGCAAAGGATATTTACAAGCAAATAGTGAAAGTGCTAAGTGCAATTAGTCCAACATTTTGTTAAATTGCAGAGTTGCATTCTGAATAAAAGAGTACTTGGCCCTATTTTTTTAACCTTAGGTAGTCTGTACCTGCGGCCAGAGGGAAGGCGCTGGAATCCAGGTGTGAAGTGGATTGGAAGAGTCAACCACTATTTTATTCACCTTATGCAAGGCTCTGCCCAGGTAGAGGGATGACAGTTCTTGCTGTTGCTGCCCCATGATTTTTCCGCAAGTCCTGGCCAACCAATTTTTCTGTGCAACCTTGATATTCCCAAACCAAAATCAAGCAGTAGGACAGAATCTTCTAAATTAATGATGTATAAAAGATGGTTAGATCAACATTTTAAAAAAAAATCTGTTTCCGTAGGCCTTTCTTAAAAAAGAGCATCAGTACACTGATCCCATGACAGCTTGTCGTCAATGACTAGCCCAAGGTATTTGTACTCCTCCACTATTTCAATGGGCTCACCTCTTATCAGTGATGGTGTGTGCATGGTTGCATTCCTTCGGAAGTCAATCACCATGTCTTTTGTTTTTTATGTGTTTAATTTTAGATGGGATGACTCACACCAGACAGGAAAATCATTCAGAGCCGGTCAGTGCTCTGCCTCATCCCCTTCGAAAAGACTGACCAAAGCAGTATGGTCAGCATATTTTACTAGATATCTGATAATGCAATAGCTAGGCCTATATCTGAAGTGTATACGATCTGGCACGCAGAGGAATGTGCCCACAGACTCACTGTTTCTACCTATGAGCTAGTGAGCTAGCTAGCTAACTAACTAACTTGTCTTGTACTCATATAATAACAACATAAGGGGAATTCCAATTCATGGAAAACAGTAGCCTACATAACAAGTACAGTTAAAGGAGTGGACACGTATTAGCCTAATCATCGACGTTGGCCTACCTGGGTGTATTTTCACTCACAATGCATTGATGATGACAGTTTCAAAACTCAGTTATTGCATGTGGTCTTTATTTATTTTAGATACAAACCATTGAATAGGATATGACAAATGCACAGGGATACTGGCTGTACAATTCATTAAATCGATTTATGTGATCTGGCAGTTTGAGTGGCGGGTTTTATGTAAAAAAAAAAAATTTAAACAGATAAAATAGTACTTGTGGTGGGTGCATGTGATGTGGACCAGGTGCTGTTTTCAAGAAAATTGACCTGCACAGAACTGACTAAGTGGGAAAATCTAAATTGGTTTACAGTGCATTGAAAAAGTATTCATTCCCGTTATTCAAGGCAAAACTGCTCCAGCCCCTTCAAGTTGGATGGGTTCCGCTGGTGTACAGATTCTCAATTGGATTGAGGTCTGGGCTTTGACTAGGCTATTGCAAGACATTTAAATGTTTCCCCTTAAACCACCCGAGTGTTGCTTTAGCACAATGCTTTGCTTAGGGTCATTGTCCTGCTGAAAGGTGAACCTCTGTCCCAGTCTCAAATCTCTGGAAGATTTTCCCTCAAGAATTTACCTGTATTTAGAGCCATCCATCATTCCTTCAATTCTGACCAGTTTCCCAGTCCGTGCTGATGAAAAACATCCCCACAGCATGATGCTGCCACCACCATGCTTCACTGTGGGGATGGTGTTCTCAGGGTGATGAGAGGTGTAGGGTTTGCTCCAGACATAACGTTTTCCTCGATGGCTAAAAAGCTACATTTTAGTCTCATCTGACAAGAGTACCGTCCATATGTTTGGGGAGTCTCCCACCTGCCTTTCGGCGAACACCAAGCGTGTTTGCTTATTTTTTTGTTGAAGCAATGGATTTTTTCTGGACACTCTTCCGTAAAGCCCAGCTCTGTGCTGTGTACGGCTTAAAGTGGTCCTGTGGACAGATACTCCAATCTCAACTGTGGAGCTTTGCAGCTCCTTCAGGGTGCTAAAAATACTTTTAAATTACAGGCTAAATTAAATTAAATTAAATGACAGATAATAGGATTGGCATAAAGTGAAACGGGATGACAACTAACCATACACATTTTACTTTTAGCTTACCCTTTGTGGAAGTGCTTGAGCTATGTCAGTATGTTGAGTCAAGGTTTTGAATAAAGTAGTTCTTGTTATCTGTATAATTTCATGTGAATCACTTGCAACTACAGTTCTGAAATTAAATACAGGGAATAATGTGCAATTTCCACTTCATGTGCGTAAAATATCTCTATTGCAACAGCTGTGGGGCACTTGGATTGTATTGGGCTAATATTATCCTAGGGTTAGGGCTAGGAGTAGGGCAAGGTCTAGGGTTTTCAGTTTTTATTTTTGTCATTTCTTCTGCTTACATAATATTACAATGATTAAAAGCAACCTTTCGTGAAAGCAAAGCTGAAGCCCCAGATCCAGTCTACCCAGATCGCCATTGAGAGACTGCTGGTCTGATCTGGTTGCTGCTCTGCTCTGCTCTCTATAGTATTGGATAGTCTGAAAGACTATATCAGGCAATTTAATTATGTCTTCTTTTGGATAGTTGAATTGTCTTTGGAAGATGCATTGTATTTTGTTAGGGACATGCAAAGAAAATTATTAATTTCCGTTTACCATCTTATGTCATTTACTCTTTTGTTTTGTGATAATAAAACATGTATTTTTACTAATGTGCGATATATAATTGTATTCCATTTTGTAAGTGCCATAAGACTATTACAGTATAAAATAATAATGGAAGGGAAATAATAAGGGAAAGGATGCAGATTAATTCCATTGCCTCTGTACGCATCCCTGCAGTTCAACATGGTGAACACTGGGTGGCAGTCAGTGAAAGGCCCAAAAATAAACTCCAGGTATGCCTGTTGACAACTAAAGCATACCTGATGAAGAAAGCAATCTTCTCTCTATTCCCTCTTTTATTACCTATTTTTACCTTTTCATATTTCCGTTGTGTTTGTCCATTGGTATGTTTGTACTGAAATTTGAACATATTCTATGTTCCTAATAATAGGCATTGGCTTATCGGTTTCACACCAAGACGCATATGGCATGTGAGACAGTAGTACTGCCAGATTTCAAAATGAATTAAAATAGAAAAGGAAAACTTGGAATTTCATCAATAGTGCTGTACTGCGGTACTCCCTTGAGTTGGATAACATAATAACGGCCTAAAGGCAGGGGTAATAGAGCACCCATACTAGCTCGAAATGACAACAACCTTGATATTATCTCTCAAATAAGACCAGATAGAGACATATTTCATGGGATGTACGCTACTAACTGCACAAAGCTTTTAAACGATTGTAAACAAGATACTGTACAACATAGGCCATAGAATGTGAGGCTTTCAATAGCTTCATATACTCCATTGTAATTAAATATATTTCTTTCAACAATTTCCACCAACAATTTGACATTTACTTGAAGAATGGTGGAGATGCACAGTTGGGTAACAGAATGAAATCACAAACAATACAAACTGCCATTCTGTTACCAAACTTTAGCAACTGTGCATTATTTTTGGAAACTGTTCTTCGGAAATTGTTCTAAAATTCCACTAAACTGCTAGTTATGATCATTCACGTCTCAGTGTACTGATTAATATTTTATCAATGCTGAACATACGAAAAACCTTTCCTTTTTATGCAAAAGGCCAACCACAGAGCAATGAGACTCAATGAGACTGGTCTCATCTGACACGTTTTCTCCAATCTAAATCCCTGCTCAGTGTGTGAACCTGACCCCTGCTGTGCTTCTATGGAGGACAGAGCAGATAGAGGACACTTGTCTGGTGTTTCATCTCCAACCTCTCTCTGGCTGTTGATGGGTGCCACTGAGGCTAGGCCTTGTCAATACAACTCATATGCTTCATATTTATAACCTCCTCTCTATCTTACTGTGAGAGCCTATGATGCATTATTTATGCCAGCCAAGAGGATACATTTAATTTGAAAACTTACTGATGCATTGGATAAGATATTGTCAATCCCAGCTAAAGAGAACGGTATAAAATTGTAGGTTATTTCATTCACCTTCATCGATGGGCTTATATTTCATTCAGTTTGTGCTACAGATAAAACCATGTATTTAACAAAATCATATAGGGGATACCTAGTCAGTTTTACAACTGAACACCTTCAACTGAAATGGATCTTCTGCATTTAACCCAACCAACCTCTGAATCAGATAGGTGCAGGGGGCTGCCTTAATCAATATCCATATCTTCAGCACCTGGAGCACAGTGGGATAACTGCCTTGCTCAGGGGCTGAACAACAGATTTTTACTTTTGATCTAGCAACCTCTTTTGATTTGATCTAGCAACCTTATGGTTACTAGCCCAGTATTCTAACCACTCTAACCACTAGGCTACCTACCTAGTGGGTGTTCCAATCCAACAAATACATGTTTGATTGGAAAACCCATTATCAATCAATCATATGTATTTATGAAGCCTTTTTTACATAAGCTGATGTAACAAAGTGCTATACAGAAACCCAGCCTAAAACCCCAACAATGAGCAATGCAGATGTTGAAACACGGTAGCTATTATAACACATTCCAACACGTTCCTTTGATTGAAATTTACCTCACATTGGACACAAACCTCAATTTCCTTGTTGTCAGGTGTCATGTTATTAAACATTAAAAGGCCATTCATATTTAATTACAAACATTGTCTGTGTGCCAAATGGCAATTTATTCCCAATATAGTACACTACTTCTGAACAGGGCACTGGTCAAAATTAGTAAACTATGTAGGGAATAGGGTAAGATTTGGAACGTAGGTCTCACTTTTTGAGTTGGGCCTCGATATGGGCCAGTGCTATATTTAGCCTGGCGCTTCAGCCAGCAGAAAAGATTTGAGGAAGGTAGTATGACCTTAATATGTCAGATCCAAAAGCCCCTGGCTGAGTCAGACTGTCAATATTATATCAGGATCAGCACTTTTGAATAAGTGGTACAGTAGAGACTACAGAGCTTCCCGACCCAAATCACAGAAGACTGTAGTTGCACTGATCTGTGCTGTCTTGTAAGCGTTTGCTACCACTGTGCACTGGTGGATGTATTGCAATTCTGGTTTGAGCTGGACAGGTTAACACACTGTATCTTTATTTTGAGCTGGACGGACAGGACAATACACTTATGGCAGAATATCCATATCAATGACATACAGTGAATATGAGTAAAGATGATGTGTCAATGTGATTAGATATTATATGTCAATATGATAACAAATGATATGTCAATAATTCAATTTCAACCTTGACCTTGCCACATGCCCTATACTGTATCATATATCAAGCAATGATATGTATATATGGCAAGTTGGGTGTACCATTTTCATGGCAGCTGTATACATTTAGATTTTGACCTTGTTAAACTGTCATGTTTATTTTTAATGCATACCGTTTCTGATTTAATACATACAGTATAGCTAAACCTATATCTGAACTGAGTATCTAATTCACCTCCCCTCTATATTCATACAGATGCACATCAAAAACAGTAGCAGGGACTTCATTTTGAACTAATGAGTTCAAATGGACAGGTACAGTATACATACCAAATGGTTTGTAACCAAGGAATCAACAGTGGGTTATTGTGGCCTATCTATCTTATATCATCCCATGGGATGGGGGTAGCTAGGGTTTCACAATCTTGGCATCTGTAAGTAATATGTTTCAAGAAAATGCACCTTATGGACATCATTCCATTTGACTGCAGAACAGTGGAATTTTTTTGTCCACAAGTCTACTGTTGCATAGATACAGTGAATTATTGGATCCCCTGATATGAGCAAAAAATACCTGTCTATAGTCCTAATAACGGGCTTGTATGACAAGCAAAATTTGTGGTATTTATTGGTCACATTCATTCTGTGTTATGTTTTAAATGATGCAATTGCAACATTTTTTACTTAAATGTGACCCGATTCAGGAAACTAGGCGTACGTCGCAAGTCACGACTTCACAGGAGATTCGTTTTATTGTTTCCCAGAGATGTTTGCTTTTCTAGTTAGAGCCTAATGTTAGCTAGCTACCTGGTTGAACCTGGTTGGTCTCAGCACTGTGACATTGTTGGCACTTTGTTCATAGTTGTACAACACCCGTTGAATATGGCTGGTGTCAGTAAACGTCTGCAAAAAAGTATAATGAAATTGTTGCCGGTTAGGCTGTTTAGGCTGAGCTGGTTAGGCTGTTTTCATGTTATCAAGAGGTAATTAAATCATCGGCCGGAGTGTCAAGTGTGCCCCCCGAGACCGCTCCGAGATGGGGGGAGGGTAAAACTTAACAGGGTGTGAACGATGCTGAATGGGTGTAGACAAAGAAGAGATCTTCACTAGATACCAAAACATTCAAAGGCGATTTTCTCAAAAGTGACTTTACAAGTTGATCAACTTTCAAAGCAGAATTACTTTCCCATTGTTCCTCAAGTGCAGTATATGATAATACAATTTTGTAGCTCTAAGTCTCTATTTTTATCCAATGTAAAAAAAAAAACAGTTTCAAATTTTGCTACATAATCCATAATCCGAATCGAGGTTGTGAGTCACAAATATGTTGGGGTATTGTTGCTGTATTTTTGCAGGAAACTGTTGACCCAGTCACTTTAACGATGGCTCCAGGACCAGTGGAAGCAAAATAGCCCCATAACATCAAAGATCCATCACCATATTTTCCAATAGGGTTGAGGTATTTTCTGCATATGCACTGTTCTTTCGAAGGCCAAACCAACCCCTGGCAAATGTGGCCAAAGAGCTTTATTTTCATGTCATATGACCATAGAACCAGTTCCAATCCAAGTGCCAATGCCGTTTTGCAAACTCCAGGCTATGGTCAGATTACATGAAAATAGAGGTCTTTGGCCACTCACACCAATGGTGGATTTGGCATTCAAAAGAACAATGTATACGCAGAAAATACAGTAGCTCATCCCTACTGTATAATATGCTGGTGGATCTTTGATATTATGGGCAGTAGTGTAGGCAGAAATTGCTGTGTGACTGAAAGAGGATGCCCTTAGCTTACCCATTATGTTGCCCAACGATTTAAGTCAATACATCATAATTTCCATCATAGTATGATATATTTGGGGTTGATTTATAAGTGTTAACTTTTCCTTTCCAATGCTGTGTTTACCTTATGATATGATGTGCTGATACTTTTTAGTCTACATTTCTTCTGGGTTTTATTTGAACATTCCCTCCCAGCAGCATGGCATTATTTATGAATCAAAAACACCTGCAAAGTTCTTCCTCTTCGTGAGTAGCGACTGAGCTAAGCAATATATTAGATAATCTTTGGCTGAGCCAAACAGTTTTCGCCGTAGTCTACACTTGTCCGCCTGAGTCATGGAGCAAATGAAAATATGGGTGCAAATGTATGTTTTTGCACCTCCTTTCTTTTACAAGCAAATTATCATAACCCATTGGACTTATTTTTTTAGCTAGTCAGCATGAAAGAATATACAGTGCATTCAGAACGTATTCAGACCCCTTCACTAATGTTCTTGCATTACATCCTTATTCTAAAATTGATTACTTTTTTCTCTTCATCAATCTACACACAATACCCCGCAATGACAAAGCAAAAAAAGATTTTTAGAAAAATAGGAAATATCACATTTACATAAGTATTCAGAACATTTACTCTTTACTTTGTTGTAACACCTTTGGCAGCGATTACAGCCTCGAGTCTTCTTGGGTATGACGCTGCGATCTTGATCCACCTGATTTAGAGAGTTCCCCCCATTCTTCTCTGCAGATCCACTCAAGCTCAGTCAGGTTGGATGGGGAGCGTCGCATGCCCAGCTATTTTTAGGGCTCTGGCTGGACCACTCGGGGAAATTCAGAGACCTGTCCCAAATCCATTCCTACATTGTCTTGACTGTGTGCTTAAATATCTTGTCCTGTTGAAAAGTGAACCTTTGCCCCAGTCTGAGGTCCTGAGTGCTCTGGAGCAGGGTTTTATCAAGGATATCTCTGTACTCTTCTCTGTTCATCTTTCCCTCGATCCTGACTAGCATGCTAGTCCCTGCCGCTGAAAAACATAACCACAGCATGATGCTGCCACCACCATGCTTCACCGTAGGGATGGTGCCAGGATTCCTCCAGACGTGACGCTCGGCATTCAGGTCAAAGAGTTCAATATTGGTTTCGTCAGACCAGAAAATCTTGTTTCTCATGGTCTGAGAGTCCTTTATGTGCCTTTTGGCAAACTCCAAGTGGGCTGTCATGTGCCTTTTAATGAGGAGGGACTTGAGTCTGGCCACTACCAAAAAGGCCTGATTGGTGGAATGCTGCGGAGATGGTTGTCCTCCTGGAAGGTTCTCCCATCTCCACAGAGGAGCTTTGGAGCTCTGTCAGAGAGACCATCGGGTTCTTGGTCACCTCCCAGACCAAGGCCCTTCTCCCCTGATTGCTCAGTTTTGCCGGGCGGCCAGCTCTATGAAGAGTCCTGGTGATTCCAAACTTTTTCCACTTAAGAATGATTGAGGCCACTGTGTTCTTCAGGACATTCAGTGCTGCAGACATTTTTTGGTACCCTTCCCCAGACCTGTGTATTACGTTTCAGGTATGGCCCAGATGCAGACAGAAACAAAAGTTTATTTCTAAATACAGGGGCAGACAAGCAATAGGTCAAAGGCATGCCGGGGTCAGTAATCCAGAGAAGGTGCAAAGGATCCAGAACGGCAGGCAGTCTCAGGGCAGGCAGGGGTCAATAATCCAATGAGGTGGGGCAAGGTATGGAACGGAAGGCAGGCTCAGGGTCAGGACTGGCAGAAGGGTCAACACCGGGAAGGACTTGGAAACAGGAGCAAGAAACAAACAGGAGCAGGGGAACAAATGCTGGTAGGTTTCACAAACAAAACGTGCTGGCAAAAGACAAATAGAGATCACAGGTAGAAATACACAGGGGATAATGGGGAAAATGGATGACACCTGAAGGGGGGTGGAGAGAAGCACAAAGAAAGGTGAAACAGATCAGTGTGTGACAGTACCCAAACCTAGGGGCGCCACCTGGCGTCCAACCTGGGTGCACACCTGGTTGACCGGGGTGCCGGCTCCTCCGTGCCATAACCCTCCCAGTCAAACTGGAAACAGGAGACATAGTGCTGTGAGGTGGGATTAACTCTGGACACATGAAAGGTGGGATGTGTACAGGGAAACAGAAGACAAACAGTAGAGGGGCTAATAACTTTGGAGATGGAAGGGTTATGCCCGAGACGATACCGGGGCGCCAGTGTCCGTTGGCGATCCGCTTGTCGTCGATACCTAGAGATGGTCTTGATGAGGGCCGACATGGCTCTCCTCCAGGTACGACGACACGGCAGACAAACATCTGGGCCAAAGGTATGCTGACCTCTTCTTCTTGCTCAGGGAAGAGCGGAGGCTGATAACCCAGGGAACACTCAAAATGTGATAGGCCCGTGGCAGAGCACGGAAGGGTGTTGTGGGCATATTCGACCCACATAAGCTGCTGGCTCCAGGTGGTGGGCTTGGCAGAGACCTATCTAGGTCCTGGTTGGCTCGCTCCGACTAGCCATTGGGCTGGGGGTGGAACCAGGAGGACAGGCTGGCTGACGACCCAATGAGGGTTCAGAACTACTTCCAGAAATGGGACGAAAACTGAGACCATGTCTACTGGTAGTCCATGGATCCGGAAGATGTGCTGCACTGTGAGCTGGGCCGTCTCTTTGGCAGAGGGTAGCTTTGAAAAACAGATCCATCATGTTCAGGATGGCGGTGTAGCCATCAGACAGGGGGAGACCTGTGACAAAGTCCAAGGAGATGTGAAAGCAGGGACGGCGAGGGACAGGCAAAGGTTGGAGGAGACCAGCCGGAGCCTGCCACGGAGTCTTGTTCTGTGCACAGACCGTGGAAGCGACGACAAATGCGGAGATGTCGGGACCCATGGTAGGACACCAAAAGCCTTGTCGCACCAAAGCCAGGGTCCGATGGGAGCCCGGGTGGCAGGCAAGCTTGGAGGAGTGGGCCAACTCCAGGGCCGAGGAGCGGACTGCGTCAGGAGCGAACAACCGGACCCCATGCCGTGTCGCCAGGCTCAGGAGGGTAGGATGGTCTCAGGTTCCGGGGTAGTAGCCGTGGGGCTATAGTGGCATGAGAGTGCATTCGGCTTGACATTCTTGGATCCCGGCCGATATGAGAGGGTGAACCGGATGAACAGTAGGGCCTTAAATTGAGGCATTTGGTGGTGCAGATATATTCCAGGTCCATGAAATTATGTTCCGCCCCCTCCAGCCAGTGCCTCCTCTCCATCTTCACCTTGAGAAGCTCACGATTCCACACATCGTAGTTCCTCTCCTCTGCATTAAAGCGGTGGGAGGAGAATGCGCAGGGATATAACTTGAGGTCCAGGGCATGGACAGGACAGCCCCTACTCCGACATCCGAAGCATTGGCCTTCAACACGAACTGGCGGGACGGGTCAAGATGAACCAAGATGGGAGCTGTGGAGAAGCGGTGTTTGAGATCCCAGAACGCCTGGTCAGCAGCTAGGGACCACTTGAACAGAACCTTGGGAGAGGTGAGTGCAGACAGGGGGAAGCCAGAGTACTGTAGCCCTGGATAAAGCATCAATAAAAGTTGGAAAATCCCAGGAAATTGCACTGTACTCTGGACGAAGGCTGGGTGCCAATCCACCACCGCTCTCACCTTCTCGGGATCCATCTGTTAATTCCCTGCAGCGATGAAGTAACCCAGAAAGGGGATGTTGGAGCAATGGAATTTGCACTTATCTGCTTTAACAAAAAGCTGGATATCCAGGAGTCTTTGGAGAACAAGGTCGGACGCGGAGCACAGGTTCATGGGTGGAGCAGGAGAAGACGAGGATGTCATTGAGATAGAAGAAGACAAACCGGTTCAACATGTTGCGGAGAACAACATTAACCAGAGCCTGGAACACATCAGGGACGTTGGTAAGGCCAAATAGCATGATCAGAAACTCGTAGGGACCGCTGGCCATGAGGACGGCCACTCGTCCCCTTTCCATATCCGCACCAGGTGGGAGGTGCTCCGTATGTTCCAGATTGGAGAACACAGTGCCCCCAAGGAGTGTCTCGAAGGTGAGGAGATGAGAGGTAATGGATAGCGGTTCTTCGCCGTGATGTCGTTGAGATCTCGGTAGTTGATGCATGGGCGAAGTGTTTTGTACTCAACAAAGAAGAACCTTGCGCCGGCGGTTGAGACAGAAGAATGGTTGAAGCCAGCAGCTAGGGAGTCCTAAATGTAGGTCTCCATAGCCTTAGTCTCCAGACCCGACAGAGAGTACAGTCGTCCCCGGGGCGGAGTGGTGCCTCGGAAAAGGTCAATCCTGCAGTCATAAGGTCGGTGTGGCAGCAGCAAAGTGGCCAGGGCCTTGCTGAACACCTCCCAGGGGTCCTGGTACTCCGCAGTTCTGGGGCAACTTCCGAGCTCCCAGGAAGACATCCCAGGGCAGGCTGAGCTGACTTCAGGCAATGGGCATGGCAGAACGGGCTCCAGCCCATGATGGCAGATCAGTCAATGAGGGGATTGTGTCGCTGAAGCCAGGAGAATCCCAATACCAAGGGGAGCTGAGGAGACTTAATGAGCAGGAACTGGATCGTCTCGCTGTGGTTCCTTGACACACTTAGGTTGCTGGGGGTGGTATTGTGGGTGACCCAGCCTATAGAGCGCCCGTCCAGTGCTCAAACGTCAATGGGAATGGAGAGGGCCTGAGAACGGATATAGAGCTCAGAAGCCAGGGTAGTGTCCATAAAGCTCTCATTGGCCCCAGAGTCGATGAACACCTGGAGAGATTTCGACTGGTTCCCCCACAGCAACATGGCATGAAAGGGTAGGTATAAATACACCAGAGATAATGGAGAAAATGGGCGACACCTGGACGGGGTGGAGACAAGTAGAAAGACAGGTGAAACAGATCAAGTTGTGACACTGTGCCTTGACACAATCCTGTCTTGGAGCTCTCCGGAAAATTCCTTCAACCTCATGACTTGGTTTTTGCTCTGACAAGCACCGTCAACTGTGGAACTGTATATAGAAAGGAGTGTTCCTTTCCAAATCATGTACAATCAATTGAATTTACAACAGGTTGACTCCAGTAAAGTTGTAGAAACATCTCTAGGATGAGCCATGAAAATAGGTATGGTGGAGAAATTTCAAGATTATGTTATAATACTCTTATCCTCTACGTGTCCCTTCCCGTGGGCTAATGTAATTAGCATGAGTTTGTAAGTAACAATAACATTTCCCAGGACATTGACATACAGTGCCTTGCGAAAGTATTCGGCCCCCTTGAACTTTGCGACCTTTTGCCACATTTCAGGCTTCAAACATAAAGTAATAAAACTGTATTTTTTTGTGATGAATCAACAACAAGTGGGACACAATCATGAAGTGGAACGACATTTATTGGATATTTCAAACTTTTTTAACAAATCAAAAACTGAAAAATTGGGCGTGCAAAAGTTCTCCAGAAGTTCAGTGAGGATCTCTGAATGATCCAATGTTGACCTAAATGACTAATGATGATGAATACAATCCACCTGTGTGTAATCAAGTCTCCGTATAAATGCACCTGCACTGTGATAGTCTCAGAGGTCCGTTAAAAGCGCAGAGAGCATCATGAAGAACAAGGAACACACCAGGCAGTTCCGAGATACTGTTGTGAAGAAGTTTAAAGCCGGATTTGGATACAAAAAGATTTCCCAAGCTTTAAACATCCCAAGGAGCACTGTGCAAGTGATAATATTGAAATGGAAGGAGTATCAGACCACTGCAAATCTACCAAGACCTGGCCGTCCCTCTAAACTTTCAGCTCATACAAGGAGAAGACTGATCAGAGATGCAGCCAAGAGGCCCATGATCACTCTGGATGAACTGCAGAGATCTACAGCTGAGGTGGGAGACTCTGTCCATAGGACAACAATCAGTCGTATATTGCACAAATCTGGCCTTTATGGAAGAGTGGCAAGAAGAAAGCCATTTCTTAAAGATATCCATAAAAAGTGTTGTTTAAAGTTTGCCACAAGCCACCTGGGAGACACACCAAACATGTGGAAGAAGGTGCTCTGGTCAGATGAAACCAAAATGGAACTTTTTGGCAACAATGCAAAACGTTATGTTTGGCGTAAAAGCAACACAGCTGAACACACCATCCCCACTGTCAAACATGGTGGTGGCAGGATCATGGTTTGGGCCTGCTTTTCTTCAGCAGGGACAGGGAAGATGGTTAAAATTTGATGGGAAGATGGATGGAGCCAAATACAGGACCATTCTGGAAGAAAACCTGATGGAGTCTGCAAAAGACCTGAGACTGGGACAGAGATTTGTCTTCCAACAAGACAATGATCCAAAAGATAAAGCAAAATCTACAATGGAATGGTTCAAAAATAAACATATCCAGGTGTTAGAATGGCCAAGTCAAAGTCCAGACCTGAATCGAATCGAGAATCTGTGGAAAGAACTGAAAACTGCTGTTCACAAATGCTCTCCATCCAACCTCACTGAGCTCGAGCTGTTTTGCAAGGAGGAATGGGAAAAAATGTCAGTCTCTCGATGTGCAAAACTGATAGAGACATACCACAAGCGACTTACAGCTGTAATCGCAGCAAAAGGTGGCGCTACAAAGTATTAACTTAAGGGGGCTGAATAATTTTGCACGCCCAATTTTTCAGTTTTTGATTTGTTAAAAAAGTTTGAAATATCCAATAAATGTCGTTCCACTTCATGATTGTGTCCCACTTGTTGTTGATTCTTCATGTTTGAAGCCTGAAATGTGGCAAAAATTCTTGTTAATTTAACTGCACTGTCCAATTTACAGTAGCTATTACAGTGAAAGAATACCATTGTTTGAGGAGAGTGCACAATTATGAACTTGAAAATGTATTAACCCTTTCACACGTACCATCACACTGGTGTGATCGTTCTACAGTGGTCCCTGAAGCGTACGATCACACCTGTGTGATTAGACCGCTCATTTAGAACACTTAATTAGAACGGCCAGTTTCGAATGACGCAACAATCAGCATTTGAGCAGGCCACACTTTTTTCAGAAACTATTTACATCCTTACAAAGTTATGTCCAGAATGTGAGCAATTTATTTTTGGATGCAATGTTCAGATATTCACAGAAGTAGCTACAGCATAACACAATCATCCTTTCCGGAAAAATGTAGGCTACATTTGCACTAGCGCTAACTGAGGAAAGATTGACATAACACAAGCAGTCATATATTCTAACTCTCGGCTGACATAAACTACAATGTCAATTAGCTAATAGTAATTACTATGTATAATTAATCACATCACGGGTGAGCTCACCGCTCTTCAAAATAATTGAGTAAAACACTTTCTAGAAATCGAAAGTAATCAATTAGTAGAAAGAGGATGTAGGGAAGCGCTACTAAGGTACACAATAGTACATTTTGGTAGATAGAAGGTGCTCTTTGGTGAAAGGGGTAAATTGGTCAGCAAAAAAATCAGACAATTAGTTTCAGCGCCCAGCAAAGATGAGTTTGGTCTGTTTATAGTATGCATGTTGAACGGGGGTGTCGTCTACCATCTTTCACATCCTGAAGTTCTCAAAAAATGAGTGAACCCTTACTCACCTAATATTTTATAGCATCTTTGGTCCGACAGACGATCACGTGAAACCCAAAATGCATTGTATGAGAACAAACATGGCTCCACTCACATAGCTGGAATTAGCTTACCTCATCATAATCAGTACAACCTTCAAAAATATATTTTACACACACACTATGTGCCCATTACAATCTATGCAAAAATCGAAATGTATGATTTATCACCGGTAATTGAAAAACGTGAATAAAATAGTACAAACATCAATAATACCACACAAAACATTTTTCTGATAGTGATTTATTGATACAATTGGTGCATGCAGGCAGTCAATCACATAACCTCTCACTCCCACTCTGAGCCATTCAGTGTTGTTGTTTATGTATGCAGCTAATGAGATAAGCTGTAGCATTAGCAATGTCTTTCAAAAGGAGACAACTCACAAATGCGGGACATTCTGGAGATTTAACAAAATTCTGACATTGAGTCTGAGTTTGAAAGTCAGGAGTGAGGAGCTGCACCCCAGCCATTGAAACCCCTGAATCTGAGGACCCCTTGTCCACTTACAAAGTCCTAGTTCCATTTGAAGATGCTTGTGGTGATGGAGGCAGACCGATAATGGATGAAGTACAAGAGTTCTGTGGTAGCTGGAAGTCTGCCAGACATTTCACCCCCCCTGGCCCTGCTGTTTGCGTTGATGAGTCCCAGTCTGGAGTGCAACGGTCCTTGTCATTTCCATCTGAGGCAGTGCTTCAAGTTGTTTCTGACAGAGGAGCTGGTGGGAGACATAGCAGAACCCAATCGCTATGCCTTGGAGCTACAGGGGGCAACCACAATTGGTGAAATGTATACCTTCCTGGTGACAGTTCTTCTGGGGATAGTAAAGAAGAACTCCATAAGAGAATACTGGAGCAGAGATCCTATGTTTGCAACTCCCTTCTTTGCCACCCTCTTTTCCCAGGACTGCTTCCTAGTTCTGCTGCAATGACTGCATTGCATCAACAATGCTACTGCCATTCTAAATGACCTGTCATACAAAATAAGAAATGTCAACAGCTGGCAGTAAAGTGCTATGACAAACGAGACGTCCGTGTCCTCTCCACTGTCCATGCAGCAACCATGTCAGCCACAGGGAAGGTGGAACACCTGACGGGAGAGAGAAACATCAAAATAGACTGCGTGCTTGACTACAACCTCAAAATGGGGGCAGTGGGTAAGGCAGACATGATAAACAGCTTTGTGGATTGCACTCAGAAAACGACCAATTGGTATAAGATATTTTTCCTTTTTTTTTTTAGTAAGGCACTTACTTTGATAGAAACTCAGTCTGCATTTGAACATGGGTGTCTGTAGTGACGCCTCTAGCACTGAGACTCTGTGCCACTTGGGAGTCATAAGGCCAGGGTAGCTTCAAAATAAAACACATGCTAATACTTCTCTGACGCAATTAGCATTGTTTTCCAGAGCTAATAGAAGAATGTAGCTAGTAACCTAAGCATTGAGTATAACACCATAAAGGTTATGAAATGATTAACATTACATTGTGTGTCCGCAGTTATAAGGAATATACACAAAAACATTATGCTACAGTAGAAACAACATAACACGACATGCAGAAACTATTATAAGGTAATAAGGCACTTACTTTGATAGAAACGCACACATTTCCAAAGTTGTTATTGGTAACGAAAACAACTTTGATTGCGATGCAGGCAACAGATGGAAAATATGAACACGTCTATGCAGATTGGGAGATGAGCAAATGTCTGCAGACTTGAACTGCACAAACAATTGGGAGGTGCTTGGGGAATTTTGTCCTGGTCAGAAATATAAAGAAAAATAAATTGGTTTGGCAAAAGTAAAATGAGTGAGAAATGAGAAATGAAAATGAGAATGAATGAGGCGGAACACACCTCAATTCAAACTGTTAATAGAAAATAAAAAAACTTGTTGGAAAATAATAAAAAATTGACAATTTGAAAACAGCCTATAAATGAAAACAGGCTGCGTGCTTTGGTTTGAAGGAGGCACAAATTAAAATGTACTGTAACGTAACAATCACATTCTGGAATGGAGAGAACATTCTAATATCACAGGCATAAAAAACTCATGCTGTGGTGTCCGTTAGAGATATTTGGAACTCACGCATGAAAGGGTTAATAAACCAATTCGGCACATTTGGGCAGTCTTGATACAACATTTTGAACAGAAATGCAGTGGTTAATTGGATCAGTAAAAACTGTCCACATACACTGCTGCCATTTAGTGGCCAAAATCTAAATTGATCCTGGGCTGGAATAGTACATTATGGCCTCTGTCCCTGCATTTCAAAGATGATGGTACAAAAAAAAAAAAAAATGTTGTTTTCTTTGTATTATCTTCTACCAGATGTAATGTGTTATATTCTCCTACATTACTTTCACATTTCCACAAACTTCAAAGTGTTTCCTTTCAAATGGTATCAAGAATATGCATATCCTTGTTTCAGGTCCTGAGCTACAGGCAGTTAGATTTGGGAATGTAACCTTTAGCAAGAAATTGAAAAAAAAGGGTCTGATCCTTATTATTGCATCAATTGTTTGTTTTATGCAATAGAATAGGGTTCTATTAGTACTCACTTATCTGTGTCTGTGTGAACTGAGAAGAGCCTTTGAGGCTCAACGCTAACAATTAATTTATGAATGGTTTGGTGATGAAGCCTAAAGCATGAATTTCATAGAATGAGTGGGTGTTTGTTTAATGCAAGGCACCAGGGAGAGATAGCTTGGATATGAATAATTATGATAGGAACCTTGTCTTGGGCGCCAAACACTGGTTTCTGTACAATAAGAACAGTCTTCACAGCAAATGCTATCTGGCTGCTCCTTTCTCATGCATCAAGTATCACCTTGTGACCCATTCCATACATCTGTTGTTTGTCATGTAGACTAAGAGGGTGTATCTTTGCTATAAAATATATTTGTATTATTTGTGTCAGGGCTCTCAACCCAACATTCAAGAGTTGTGGGTTGACCAGCCTTGTTATTGCAGAGCACGCACAACATTCACTTGTCCGTGTGGTGTGACCTGCTTTCCTTATTATAAAGTGAACAAACAAAGTTGTAGCATAACTCTGACTTGTGTGATAAGTTTGTCGCTCTCATTTGATAATACGCCTGAATGTATAAACTTGCCTTGGTGAAAGCTGAAAACATTTATTGATTATGAAAAATAATATATTTCCATCCAACCTTTTTATGAGATTATGATAACAACCATATGATTTCCATATCTAAAACAAATAAATGTATGTAAATTATACATAATATACTCATTTACCTCAAAATATGGGTTGTGATGGAAATGACAAGGTGTGGTGGAAATGACATCTATGAAAAAATATTTTATTGCAAACATTTTGAACAACAACCATTGTTAAACATTTCAGACCTATACTGGGTTGTAAAGGCCCATCACTCACAAAGTGTACAGCAGTACCCGATGGGCAAAGCTCAAGGAAGTAGGCCAGTGTTTTTGAGAGATGGGCCAGATAACAGAAGGGTCATGCCGCATAGAAGAGCTCAGTGAGCAAAATGAAACTGTATAATTTGTGGTATATCCAACACGGGTGTGTGTGGAGGGTCACCTGCTTGTGAGAATCTCCAAAGGGAACTGCCTGGATTTCACTGGTGTATTTACAAAGGCAGATCTCTGCAAAGTCAATATGCACAATGATCTCCTCATTCCCCAGATTCTCTTAATTCTCTCAGTTGAGTATTGGTGTCGAATGTTGTACACGTGTTTCCCCATCTTCTCTTTCAAGACTTTGGAGAAGTCCTCCAATAGAATTTGCAGTGTGCCACATATATTTTCTTTTACTTTCAAATGTACAGTGAACTTCTCCATGTTTCCCTTTGTTTTTCCACTCAAACCACCATGTCTGCTCACCAGCATCAAAGTCAGATGTTTTAAGCTCTTTTGCTTGACAAAGGGAGCACTCTCTATACATGCACTCTTTCTTAAGGTTCTCACAGCACAAAGACTCAATAACTTTCTCAACGTTGCTGCAGCTGATCACTTTGTGATACTGTAGTTTGTCCACCATGAACTGGAGGGTGACGTGGGTTTTGCAGAGACGTGTCCCTATCCTGGACTGTTGTCTTGACGACCCAAAAAGGACATATTTTGCAGAATTCACAGTAGGAAATTTGAATTTCTGAATATTCCCTCTTAAACTTCTGATAAAGGTTCTGAATTGTGCAATTCAAGAAGTGCTTCTGCTTTTTCTTCTTGTTCCTTGTTAGTGTGTCCTTTTTCCCTGTTGTTGCTCTGCTGTTGTCATCACGATCATAGAATCTAGTGATTTTCAATAACAATAACATCCTTTCAAGTTCTTCGGAGTTCCCTTCATTTGCTGTTCTGTCTTTGGGGAATATTGTCTCTTCATTTTGTTCACCAGTCGATCATATCTTTTTTTTGTATTTTTCGGCTTTCCGTAAAGCGTTTGTCACATTTGTCATACTAAGATCTCTGTATGCTTTTGAGCAACCTCTTCCAACCTTTTTCCTTTCAGCAAGTATTCGACTTCTCATTCATGTTGCAGACGATGAGGAAGGGGTACCAGGGTGTGCATCAGGGGTAGGTAAGTTAGGGGCAGGTATGCTAGCCTCATGTTCTGGCTGCAAGTCATCTGGTGACTGAGGTGGTGTGCTGGCTGATAGGTAGGTCTCCATTGCAACTGTTCTCTTTAAAGTCTTCTATTCCATTGGTTACATTTTCATTGTTTCTTTTTTCTCGCTTTGTAAGCTCAGAGATAGATTTCACTTCTCCCTTCTCTTTTTTTCTTCCAGTGTCTCTCCCTGTCTTTTTGCAGATGTTACTGGTATAGTATAGGATCATTTTTTATTTTGTTTCTATACGTCTGTGACCTCTGTGCTGTTTTATGTGGCATCTTCTAAAATAAAGACAAATACTACTTAGTATGGAGCATTTTCTAGATTCAATTAATTTAAAACATGATTAAATAAGCCTAAGTTTTCAAAAAATGTTAGGTAAAAATGAGTAAGATAATGCAATTGTGTCATTTCCACCACACTTAAGTTTGTGATGGAAATGACATTTCTACAGTTTCTGGAGAAAACAGACAGACAGCTTAGCATGCTTTGATTAGTATTACAGCTAGCATATCGTTTACCTGAAATACATAAAATATATTTTTTTAAATGCAAAAGTTCTACCACAAATTAAAGAAATTATAGCCTGTTTGGAAATGACTGACAATTAAAATATTCTCTCTACAAGGAATATTTACCTCAACATTTCTTAAACCTCTGGACATCACATCTGGAACAACTGTCCACTGCAGCCATGTGCTTCAGTGTCACAATATGTTTCCATGGTAACTAAATTAACATTCTCTTGAAAAAACTTTATTAATGAGGAATTTGTCCTCAGTGGTGGAAATGACACCACTCCCAAAGGACAGGAATATTTTGTGTAAAAAACAATATAAAGGGCATACTCACAATAAATATTGATATAGATTTTATTTAATTGACTCTTTCTGTAGTACATAACATTATATAATGCGTAATTATTAATGTTTTCTCATAGAAAAACATAGAAACTTAAAAGTCTGTGTCACGTTCTGACCATCGTTCGTGTGTGTTTTCCTTGTTTTAGTGTTGGTCAGGACGTGAACTGGGTGGGCATTCTATGTTGGATGTCTTGTTTGTCTATTTCTATGTCCGGCCTGATATGGTTCTCAATCAGAGGCAGGTGTTAGTCATTGTCTCTGATTGGGAACCATATTTAGGTAGCCTGGGTTTCACTGTGTGTTGGTGGGTGATTGTTCCTGTCCTTAGTGTTAGTTTGCACCAGTTTAGGCTGTTTCGGTTTTCATTGCGTTTATTATTTTGCACTGTTTGTATTTGGATTCATGTTGCTATAGTCACAATAAACATGGATCGCAATCTACACGCCGCATTTTGGTCCGACTCTCCTTCACACCTAGAAGACCGTTACAGTCTGGGTCAGGGACAAGGGCAAAATAGTGAAATTGAGGTATAAAATGCATCTAAAAAGTAGCTAAAATACTTGATAGAGAGGCGTTTAAAAAAGTATGGGGTGATTCCAGTGTGAACTTAACATATAAATATTTGTTTTATTTTGTATAAAATCCCCCAAATTGACCTGAGGAGTGCCCATAGAAGTGCCCATAGTTGCATAATCACCCACATAGCTAAATCCTTCCAGTTATATAATAGAAGTTAAGACAAATATATGGTAAAGAAAGTGCTCCCTTTCCAGTCTTTCGGACCTCTGAGGCAGCAGGTAGTCAGCAGGTTATCACCGTCAAAAACACTGTCCTTGGAGAGCAATTCTGAGGTAATAAATTTGCACAGACTGAGCGAGTGCTTACGCGGTGAAATGGAACTAGAATTGCCCACGTCCCCCTTCCTTCGCAACCGCTATGAGGTAAAATAGAGCCAAGCAACCAGCATAGCGTAATCCAGTCAGAATTTTGCAAGTTCTAGCTACAGCCCTAGCTATCAGGACTCAGATGCAGACACAGGTGGCAGATAGTAGGAGTCTCAGAGTTTATTATTGTTCAAGGGACAGGCAAAGGGTCGCAATCCAAATCAGAGTCAGGCAGGTACAGGATGACCGGCAGGATCAGGGTAAGGACAGGCAGAAAGGTCAGAACTGGGAAGACTAATAAAAACAAAACTAGAGCTCAGGAAATATTCTGGTAGGGCTTGATGGGACTAGACAAACTGACAACAGGCAAACAGAAAATGCAGGTATAAAGAAATGGTGGGGAGCGGAGACAAGTGAAACAGATAAGCGTTTGACACTAGCAACAGAAGCTAGAACATCAAATCCCATTGTGACGCAGGGGTGACACACATTTTGGCAGCGCGACACTATTTGGCATGACAGGCCCTCCTGTGGGTGGTGAAGACGGCACAGTACACCACTTGGACCGTGCTTCCACTTATCCAGGATATCTACCCGAAATGGTGCCTGAGGAAGGCATGCAGCATCATCAAGTACCCCATACACCCCATTCATGAGCTGGTTTCTTTCTTACCATCGAGTAGACAGTATCAGAGTTCTGATAGCAACAGGCTCAGACAGTTAATTTCTACTAGCCTTTAGACTGATGAACACTTGAACTGGACTGAAAACCTGCTCTGATTCTCCACACCTTAGCACACATCTCCACTGTTGCTGCCAGGCTCTTATTATACTGCTCAATTTATACACTTTTGTAAATATTGTACTATAAGTTGTACCTTCCTGTATTATACTGCCATTTCTTTCATATTTATATTTTTACTTTATTTTTGTTGTTGCGTTGTCGAGAAGGAACCTGCAAGTATGCATTTAGTTGGACAATTTATACCATGTGTATCTCGTAAAAAAGACTAATACAACTTGAAACTATACAATCAGTTTCTTCACTTTCAGCGTGGCTTGATCTGTGTTTTACTATAAAATATGTATTACTCTCTGGTATTTCCCCAGCAGTTTCCATTGAAATCAGAATCTTAATCTTAGGAATGAATTGATTTTACATTTAACTGCACTGTAGTGCTAGTCCCTAGAGTTAAACTACAATGTGAAGAGAGGAAACAATTTTTATACTAATTTCAAGCATCTCTGACTTCTGGGAATGTTTTAACAAAAATGGAAATAACATGTGACTTAAATACACCAAAGTGCAAAAGCAGGTACAGGTTAATTTGTAATGGTTGATGGAAGCTGAAATTCTGCAAGAAACAGCGATTTTGTAGTCACCAAATAAAAAGCGAAAGATTATGAGTCAAAATGCTGCAATCTTCTGGATCAGACAGATATTTTATCCATACTAAAAGACAGGTACTGTAGAGAAGAGATTTATTTAGAAGCAGTGGTAGCACCAATGAGGCACTTGGATAGGGGGACTGTAAAATACAAATATTGAACCTATCACACACTAAGTTAGATTTAAACGGAATATTTGACAGTTTATTCATGTTAATAAGTGTATAAAAAGTCTGGAATAATACAACTGTCATCCTTTCTAGCACAGGAAAGGAACAAGTATTTCATTCTCTTTTGCTCCAGCCTTCCTGCGGGTACCACCTAGCCCTTCACATTCCATCCCCTGTCCAGAAGGTATTATTGGTATCGCATTGGTACATCCCATCTAGCTTGCGCTTAGTGGGACTATTATTTGTTTTCAACTGGACAATGACCCAAAACACACCTCCAGGCTGTATAAGGGCTATTTGACCAAGGAGAAGGATGGGGTGCTGCATCAGATGACCTGGCCTCCAAAATCACCCGACCTCAACCCAATTGAGATGGTTTGGGATGAAATGGAATGCAGAGTGAAGGACAAGCAGCCAAAAAGTGCTCAGCATATGTGGGAACTCCTTTAAGACTGTTGTTAAAGCATTCCTCATGAAGCTTTTTTTTAAAGAGAACTCCAAGAGTGTGCAAAGCTGTCATCAAGGCAAAGGTTGACTACTTTGAAGAATCTCAAATATAAAGTATATCTTGATTTGTTTAACACTTTTTTGGTTACTACATGATTCCATATGTGTTACTTCATTGTTTTCACGTCTTCACTATTATTCTACAATGTAGAATAACAGTAAAAATAAAGAAAACCCTGGAATGAGTAGGTATGTCCAAACTTTTGACTGGTAATGTTGGTTATTCTCCTCTAGGATGCCCACAGGCCTCACAAGACTTGTCTGAAGGTCCCCCAGTACCAGTTGAAAACATT
Source organism: Oncorhynchus mykiss (assembly GCF_057628025.1). Lineage (NCBI taxonomy): Eukaryota > Metazoa > Chordata > Actinopteri > Salmoniformes > Salmonidae > Oncorhynchus > Oncorhynchus mykiss. The sequence continues at coordinate 34,979,440 of NC_143036.1, forward strand.
TATGGATGGATATATGGAGACTGTTTAGTGCCAAAAGTAAGGGGTTACATACATGTAATATACACTGCTCAAAAAAATAAAGGGAACACTAAAATAACACATCCTAGATCTGAATTAATGAAATATTCTTATTAAGTACTTTTTTCTTTACTTAGTTGAATGTGCTGACAACAAAATCGCACAACAATTATCAATGGAAATCAAATGTATCAACCCATGGAGGTCTGGATTTGGAGTCACACTCAACATTAAAGTGGAAACCACACTACAGGCTGATCAAACTTTGATGTAATGTCCTTAAAACAAGTCAAAATGAGGCTCTGTAGTGTGTGTGGCCTCCACGTGCCTGTATGACCTCCCTACAATGCCTGGGCATGCTCCTGATGAGGTGGCGGATGGTCTCCTGAGGGATCGCCTCCCAGACCTGGACTAAAGCATCCGCCAACTCCTGGACAGTCTGTAGTGCAACGTGGTGTTGGTGGATGGAGCGAGACATGATGTCCCAGATGTGCTCAATTGGATTCAGGTCTGGGGAACGGGTGGGTCAGTCCATAGCATCAATGCCTTCCTCTTGCAGGAACTGCTGACACACTCCAGCCACATGAGGTCTAGCATTGTCTTGCATTAGGAGGAACCCAGGGCCAACCGAACCAGCATATGGTCTCACAAGGGGTCTGAGGATCTCATCTCGGTACCTCTGGCGGGGACATGGAGGGCTGTGCGGCCCCCAAAAGAAATGCCACCCCACACCATGACTGACCCACCGGCAAACCGGTCATGCTGGAGGATGTTGCAGGCTGCAGAACGTTCCCCACTGTGTCTCCAGACTCTGTCACGTCTGTCACGTGCTCAGTGTGAACCTGCTTTCATCTGTGAAGAGCACAGGGCACGAGTGGCGAATTTGCCAATCTTGGTGTTCTCTGGCAAATGCCAAACGTTCTGCACGGTGTTGGGCTGTAAGCACAACCCCCCACCTGTGGACGTCGGGCCCTCATACCACTCTCATGGAGTCTGTTTCTGACCGTTTGAGCAGACACATGCACATTTGTGGCCTGCTGGAGGTCATTTTGCAGGGCTCTGGCAGTGCTCCTCCTTGCACAAAGATGGAGGTAGCGGTCCTGCTGCTGGGTTGTTGCCCTCCTACGGCCTCCTCCACGTCTTCTGATGTACTGGCCTGTCTCCTGGTAGCGCCTCCATGCTCTGGACACTATGCTGACAGACACAGCAAACCTTCTTGATGTGCCATCCATGATGAGCTGCACTACCTGAACCACTTGTGTGGGTTGTAGACTCCGTCTCATGCTACCACTAGAGTGAAAGCACCGCCAGCATTCAAAAGTGACCAAAACATCAGCCAGGAAGCATAGGAACTGAGAGGTGGTCTGTGGTACCACCTGCAGAACCACTCCTTTATTGGGGGTGTCTTGCTAATTGCCTATAAATTCCACCTGTTGTCTATTACATTTGCAGAAGAGCATGTGAAATGTATTGTCAATCAGTGTTGCTACCTAAGTGTACAGTTTGATTTCACAGAAGTGTGAATGACTTGGAGTTACATTGTGTTGTTTAAGTGTTCCCTTTATTTTTTTGAGCAGTGTAGAATATAGGACAGACACTTCAGAACAATCTTTCTTTAGATTTTTTTTTTTGTCGGGGACTATCTGTTATTAAATGCGGTTGTGTGGGCTAATAGCAATGTCATTACTCTGGCAAATGGCTGACAGATAGCTAGACCCACTCTCTCCCACAGGAGTGGGGGCTGTGCCAGTTTAATGACACCTCACACCAATTGTAAATTGTATGCAACAGACAACTCCTTTTGGACTCTAGTATCAAGATTGGAATGTCTTTGTTAAAGAGACATTTTGCTGCCCAAAAACTCTAATGTCCAAAGAGTGAACTTTAGAACAATATTTCTAAGATAGGAATGAGTCAGTGGGGATCTGAAGAAGAATAATTTCATTTTGTGGTATTATACAGTTTATAATAACAAAAATACTGTAACTTGAAGTGCTTTCACCCTTTACGTTGTGTTGGAAATATGGAGAACAATGAAACTATTTTTGTTAAGATAAGAATGTGCTTTTAGTTTTCTAACCAGATCATAGTTTTCATGTCCGTTGCACATTAACGAAGCCACGCTCCGAACGAGGTCAGATGAGCGTGTCAGTGCAGACCAGCAGATGTGAAGCGTGAGCTAAATTGTTGGAAACTCAACACGGGGTGAGGAAGAGAAATTCACTTTACCAGAACATTTGACAGTCTGCAGCAGTGCGTGTAAAGTTTGTATTGATTTTATTTCACCTTTATTTAACCAGGTAGGCTAGTTGAGAACAAGTTCTCATTTGCAACTGCGACCTGGCCAAGATAAAGCAAAGCAGTTCGACACATACAACAACACAGAGTTACACATGGAATAATTAAGCAAACATACAGTCTATATACAGTATGTGCAAATAAGATAGGATAAGGGAAGTAAGACAATAAATAGACCATGGTGGCGAAGTAATTACATATAGCAATTAACCTGTCTACGATACTGGTTCCCAATTGGGGATCAACCCCCCCACGTTCAGCTGAAACGGTGGCGCATGGAACGCAAAAATATTCTTAAAAATATTTAACCTCCACACATTAACAAGTCCAATAGCTCAAATGAAAGATAAACACCTTGTTCATCTAGCCAGCAAGTCAGATTTCTAAAATGTTTTACGGCGAAAACATAGCACATATATATGTAAAACCACCACCAGACACAGCTCATTTCAATAGCCAAAACATGCAATCAACAAACGCAGGATTAAAAAATAAATCGCTCACTAACCTTTTGAAAATCTTCATCAGATGACAGTAATATGACATATTACACAGTACATATATATTTTTTTCAATAATATGCCATTTATATCCATAAATGTCCATTTACAGTGAGTTCACCTTCAGAAATTACTCAAAAATGCCCGCAGGAAATCTATATAGCGCGGCAAGATAACGTAAATAGACATCATAAACTTTGACTAAATATACATGTTCTACATATAGTTAGAAAGATACACTGCTTCTTTATGCAACCGCTGTGTTAGATTTATTTTTAACGTTACAGAAATCGCACACTATTCCATATGCTGAGACAGCGCTCAGTTCCAAGCTACATTTCCACGTAATGTTGGAGTCAACAGAAACACAGATTTAAGCATAAATATTCCCTTACCTTCGATGGTCTTCGTTCAGAATGTTCTGGAAGGCTTCATACTTACCCAATACATCGTTTGGTTTCAAGTCTTGCGTCTTTGTATTAGCTACTGCTAATAACATCAGCTGAAATGCACCCAAAACATCCTCTGGTCCGGAAAAGTTGCGCATCAAAACTTCAAAATTACACATTATATGTCGACTAAACAGGTCAAACTAAGTGCAGAAGCAAGCTTTATGATGTTTTAGACACGCAAAACAAACTTCAATTCAATCGGCCATCGTCTGCCCTTCTCCTGAGTGCTGGAACAAAGGAATGCCTGGGACCAATTCGCGCCCATACGCACAGCCTATTCTCTCGTGGCACGCACTAATTTCACTCCCATAGGGTCAATTCTCGCGAAAGAGGACATCTAGCGGAAGAGATAGAAAGTGTCCCCAGAATCATAGCTGGTTGGGAAGGGTGGGGGCCATGACGTCAAAGTTGCTCCTACTTTCATGGCCACAAAAACTAGTTTGGAAGAATGCCTGCCCTGTGAGTTCTGCTATACTTACAGACATAATTCCAACGGTTTTAGAATCTTTAGAGTGTTTTCTATCCAGTAATAATATTTGCATATTTGCATATATTAGCAATTTTTGACAGATTGTTTTTCCAGTTTACTAGGGGTACCCAATCTCTCCAAAGGGGGCGTATGTCTGCCATATCCTTAACAGGTTTTAAACACTGGAATGGTAGATGTGCAGAATATATATATATATATATACAGTGGGGAGAACTGTATATACAGTGGGGAGAACAAGTATTTGATACACTGCCGATTTTGCAGGTTTTCCTATTTACAAAGCATGTAGAGGTCTGTAATTTTTATTATAGGTACACTTCAACTGTGAGAGACTGAATCTAAAACAAAAATCCAGAAAATCACATTGTATGATTTGTAAGTAATTAATTTGCATTATATTGCATGACATAAGTATTTGATACATCAGAAAAGCAGAATTTAATATTTGGTACAGAAACCTTTGTTTCCAATTACTGAGATCATGCGTTTCCTGTAGTTCTTGACCAAGTTTGCACACACTGAAGCAGAGATTTTGGCCCACTCCTCCATACAGACCTTCTCCAGATCCTTCAGGTTTCGGGGCTATCGCTGGGCAATACGGACTTTCAGCTCCCTCCAAAGATTTTCTATGGGGTTCAGGTATGGAGACTGGCTAGGCCACTCCAGGACCTTGAGATGCTTCTTACGGAGCCACTCCTTAGTTGCTCTGGCTGTGTGTTTTGGGTCGTTGTCATGCTGGAAGACCCAGCCACAACCCATCTTCAATGCTCTTACTGAGGGAAGGAGGTTGTTGGCCAAGATCTTGCGATACATGGCCCCATCCATCCTCCCCTCAACACGGTGCAGTTGTCCTGTCCTCTTTGTAGAAAAGCATCCCCAAAGAATGATGTTTCCACCTCCATGCTTCACGATTAGGATGGTGTTCTTGGGGTTGTACTCATCCTTCTTCTTCCTCCAAACACGGAGAGTGGAGTTTAGACCAAAAAGCTCAATTGTTGTCTCATCAGACCACATGACCTTCTCCCATTCCTCCTCTGGATCATCCAGATGGTCATTGGCAAACTTCAGACGGGCCTGGACATGCGCTGGCTTGAGCAGGGGGACCTTGCGTGTGCTGCAGGATTTTAATCCATGGCGGCATAGTGTGTTACTAATGGATTTCTTCGAGACTGTAGTCCCAGCTCTCTTCAGGTCATTGACCAGGTCCTGCCGTGTAGTTCTGGGCTGATCCCTCCCCTTCCTCATGATCATTGATTCCCCACGAGGTGAGATCTTGCATGGAGCCCCAGACCGAGGGTGATTGACCGTCATCTTGAACTTCTTCCATTTTCTAATAACTGCGCCAACAGTTGTTGCCTTCTCATCAAGCTGCTTGCCTATTGTCCTGTCACCCATCCCAGCCTTGTGCAGGTCTACCATTTTATCCCTGATTTCCTTACACAGCTCTCTGGTCTTGGCCATTGTGGAGTGGTCGGAGTCTGTTTGATTGAGTTTGTGGACAGGTGTCTTTTATACAGGTAACGAGTCCAAACAGGTGCAGTTAATACAGGTAATGAGTGGAGAACAGGAGGGATCTTAAAGAAAAACTAAGAGGTCTGTGAGAGCTGGAATTCTTATTGGTTGGTAGGTGATCAAATACGTATGTCATGCAATATATATGTATGAATGTGCAAGTAGAGATATTGGGGTGCAAAGGAGCAAGAAAAATAAATACAGTATGGGGATGAGGTAGTTGGATGGGCTATTTACAGATTGGATATGTACAGGTGCAGTGATCTGTGGGCTGCTCTGACAGCTGATGCTTAAAGCTAATGTGGGAGATATGAGTCTCCAGCTTCAGAGATTTTTGCAGTTCGTTGCAGTCATTGGCAACAGAGAACTGTTAGGAAAGGTGGCCGAAGGAAGAATTGGCTTTAGAGTGTTAGAGTGTTTTCAATCCAAATCTACCAGTTATATGCATATCATATCTTCTGGGCCCGAGTAGCAGGCCGTTTCATTTGGGCATGCTTTTCATCCAAAATTCCGAATGCTGCCCCCTACCCTAGAGAAGTTAGGTAGAGTGTTGGAGACTATTTTGTAAATGACATCGCCGAAGTCGAGGATCGGTAGGATGGTCAGATTTACGAGGATAGGTTTGGCAGCATGAGTGAAGGATGCTTTGTTGCGAAATAGGAAGCCAATTCTAGATGCAATTTTGGATTGGAGTTGCTTAATGTGAGTCTGGAAGGAGAGTTTACAGTCTAACCAGTAACCTAGGTATTTGTAGTTGTCCACATATTCTAAGTCAGAACCGTCCAGAGTAGTGATGCTGGACGGGTGGGCAGGCGTGGTCAGCGATCGGTTGAAGAGCATGCAATTAGTTTCACTTGCATTTAAGAGCAGTTGGAGGCCACGGAAGGAGAGTTGTATGGCATTGAAGCTCATCTGGAGGTTAGTTAACACAGTGTTCAAAGAAGGGCCAGAAGTATACAGAATAGTGTCGTCTGCATAGAGGTGGATCAGAGAATCTCCAGCAGCCAGAGCGACATCACTGATGCATACAGAGAAGAGAGTCGGCCTGAGAATTGAACCCTGTGGCACCCCCATAGAGCCTGCCAGAGGTCCGGACACCAGGCCCTCCGATTTGACACACTGAACTCTATCAGAGAAGTAATTGGTGAACCAGGCAAGGCAATCATTTGAGAAACCAAAGCTATTGAGTCTGCCGATAAGAATGTAGTGATTGACAGAGTCGAAAGCATTGGCCAGGTCGATGAATATGGCTGCACAGTAATGTCTCTTATCGATGGCGGTTATGATACCGTTTAGGACCTTGAGCGTGGCTGAGGTTCACCCATGACCAGCTCTGAAACATAGCAGTGAAGGCACGGTGGAGGTACGGTGGGATTCGAAATGGTCGGGTAATCTGTTTGTTACCTTGGCTTTCAAAGACCTTAGAAAGGCAGGGTTATATAGATATAGGTCTGTAGAAGTTTGGGTCTAGAGTGTCTCCCCCTTTGAAGAGGGGGATGACCGCGGCAGCTTTCCAATCTTTGGGAATCTCAGACGATACGAAAGAGAGGTTGAACAGGCTAGTTATATGGGTTGCAATTTCAGCAGATCATTTTAGAAAGAGAGGGTCCAGATTTTCTAGCCCGGCTGTTTTGTAGGGGTCCAGATTTTGCAGCTCTTTCAGAACATCAGCTATCTGCATTTGGGTGAAGGAGAAATGGGGAGGCTTGGGTCGAGTTGCTGTGGGGAGTGGAGGGCTGTTGATCGGGGTAGGGGTAGCTAGGTGGAAAGCATGGCCAGCCGTAGAAAAATGCTTATTGAAATTCTCAATTATACTGGAATTGTCGGTGTGATCAAGAACTTTGACTTTGAAACGAGACAAGAAACTCACCTCAGACAATCTCGGGTGCATCTAAGTATCTTCCCTGAAAACACTCCACTACAAGACAACTACAAAGGACATTTTGACCTCTGGTGGACAACCAGAGCCTTACACCCATCGAGCCCTTCCCATAGAATAATTAATTGCTTGCAACAGAGAGATGATGAACTAAGACATCTACACGTAAGTGCATTACCTTTCTTACCCAAACAGGTGTGGTTCCTGAGCAAAGTAGTATTATTATTACTATGAGGGTAGTTTCCAAATTTACGATAAGTTTGATTCTCTTTGTCCCTCTCTCTATCTGCTCCTCCCTCTCCATATGTGTAACAAGCCATCATATCTTGTCAGTCCACTAGGGACTTTTGTCTCATGTAAGTGTATATGTGTATTCTATGTTATTATTTATTTGGCTAGTAAATTCGTGTAGACCTGAAATTATCAGAAAAGGCTTGGGTTCTTGCGGATTCAAGAAGTCTGCAACGTTCAGAATGAGACTCATATGAGGAAATTATTAATAAATGTTTGTTTTCGATATATCATCTTGAGTTGAATTCGGGAGATGGTAACTTGTTTAACAACTTCTTTCATGGTGCCCCAAATCCCTAATGAGTAAATTGTTACATGATTAATTTAATCGAGTATCAATTAAACATAAGTTAGTTTATTCAATAAATAACATTAATCAAAGTCACGTCACAACAGCTAGAAGGCCAAAAATTATGTTTCATCAAATCATTTTTTAAATCAAGTTTTTGATACTTCAAGGTGTCTTAATCTTCAAAATCAAATAGCAAAAGTATCCTTGGTATGACCTTCTAAAAACAATTCCATGTAGCTTAGTAGATCCCCCAACCCCCCAGCTTAGACAAGAATTAGACTCTTATTGGTTGAGAAGTTATTGTTTATTTAAAGTAAAGATGTAATTGAACTCAAAACATGTATTTCCTTTTAAGGTGCTATAAACACAACCAGTCAAACCAATCACTTCAAAAAGTAGGTTACCTCTGCACATTCATCCAAAAATCTTCCAGCATCTAAACAGTGCACTGTGTTGCAAGTGTGTGAAACTACCTCACCAGGGAAAGCATCTTGAGTGAAACTGTGCCCCTCTGTCTTACTATATGCAATGTCATAATGTTTTTCGCCAAACAGCATCAGATATATGGGCTTCACGTACATGTCCTCTGCCTCGACAACAAGTATGATCTGCAGCAACTGGGTTTTTACAAAACGAATGCATTAAAATTAAATGTTATTTACTTATTTTTCTCTTCCCCACTCTGAAATCACCTCATTGCTGCAGCTTAATTTAATGAAAGTCACGTTTTCAATGCACGGGAACTCTGTCAGGGTGAAATATTATTATGAACCAGTCTGTGGTTGATGAATGACTGTGGTTGATGAATGACTACTTTTATGAGAAAAATGTGGATTATATTAATATTGATATGAAATGTGTATGGGAAAAAAATTATGTATCTATAATGAATTATTATTTGGCTGTATGGATTCATTGACTTTTTTGGAGGCCTTTTTTGTCAACAATGCAGCCTCAACCTGGACACAGTGGCCAGGCAAAATCTTGAAGCTTCCCACTCATTTTGCTGCTGCTTAACAAACCTGATGAAGTAAGATAGAATAAGAGCGATGAGTATATTCTGATATTTTTCCCCTTTAATCTGTGCCTGGTGTTTGCTAGTTACCAGTTAGCTATGTCTTTATCGGCATGAAATAACATTTGGGGAAGTCTTTCACAACTCCAACCCAGTTGTCAAGTTAACACATCCATCAATGCTGCTGTGCTTGAGTGGAATGCTGGTTATTGAACAGGTTATAACACATTACATTCCCTCTCATGGGAGAGCAAAAATAGATACCTGAAAGCCATGCCTCCAATAAGCCATGCCTGCAATATTGTGATAGGATCCCGCTGCTACAATATCCTGCCAATTAACAAGTAATTTAGCATGTTTGATAGAAGAGTCAGTGAAGGCACAGTAGGTTACTAGCATGTAGCAACCAGTTGCCAGTAGTTTACTGACAACATTTCACCAGTAAATTATTAAGAATTTTACATAACCTACTGACAAAGGGTTTACAGATAAAGATATGAGAAGAATGACGTTGCTGTTACATTACTTAAAAATGCACAATAATGAACATCACTAAAGAGGTTATTGTGCATTTTTAAGTAATATACAAGCAACTTCAAATGACATGTATTTGTGCCAACCATCAGTAGAATTGTTGTAGAAGTTTAAGTGTTTGGGATACCTTTAACACACTGGCCTTCAAAATTAACAGATTACAAATTTGTAGGCCAGTGTGCTAGAGTACCCCAAACACTTAAACAGCTACAACAATTCTACTAATGGTTGGCACAAATAGATATAATTTTAACCACGCCCTCTAATATCATATTACGCCCACCAGTACATTGCCCCCACCTAACAAAGCGCAGTGATGATCAAACCTGATATTAAAAATATTGGGAAGACAAATGTCCCTATATACCTACAAGAGACCGAACTGTACCATGTGTACCTGTGAAGTGTACCTTTGGCTTTTTGTACCTCAGGGAACAACCCTGTACACTAACCATATCCTTACTTTTTTAGAGTAGATTAATAAATGATACAAGCAAAAAGTATGAACCTGGTGGCACTGCAGAGTCATTGATGGGGCAACAAAGGCTTTTTGACTTTCAGGAACAATATGGTCAAATAATGTCTTTGTTTTTTGTAAGAGCTAAATGCACAGCGGCTTGCGAAAGTATTCATCTCCCTTGGCATTTTTCCTATTTTGTTGCCTTACAACTTGGAAATAAATTGGATTTTGGGGGGAGGTTTGTATCATTCGAATTACACAACATGCCTACCACTTTGAAGATGCAAAATATTTTTTATTGTGAAACAAACAAGACATAAGAGAAAAGAAACTGAAAACTTAAGTGTGCCTAACTATTCACCCTCCCCAAAGTAAATAATTTGTAGAGCCACCTTTTGCAGCAATTACAGCTGCAAATCTCTTGGGGTATGTCTCTATAAGCTTGGCACATCTAGCCACTGAGGTTTTTGCCCAATATCGAAGACAAAACTGCTCAATTTCCTTCAAGTTGGATGGGTTCTGCTGGTGTACAGCAATCTTTAAGTCATACCACAGATTATCAATTGGATTGAGGTCTGGGATTTGACTAGGCCATTCCAAGACATTTAAATGGTTCCCCTTAAACCACTCAAGTGTTGCTTTAGCAGTATGCTTAGTATGCTTACATTTCCATGTATTTAGCACCATCCATCATTCCATCAATTCTGACCAGTTCCCCAGTCCCTGCCGATGGAAAAACATCCCCACAGCATGATGCTGCCACCACCATGCTCCACTGTGGGGATGATGCTCTCGGGGTGATGAGAGGTGTTTGGTTTGCACTAGACATAGCGTTTTTCTTGATGACCAAAAAGCTACTTTTTAGTCTCTTCTGACCAGAGTACCGTCTCCCACATGCATTTTGGCAAACACCAGCTCTCTGTGGTCTTACGGACAGATACTCCAATCTCCTCTGTGGAGCTTTGCATCTCCTTCAGTGCTATCTTTGGACTTTTTGTTTCCTCTCTGATTAAAGCTCTCCTTGCCTGATCTGTTTTAATAATAGATTTAGTGGTGCTCCGTGGGATGTTCAAAGTTTCTGATATTTGTTTGTAACCCAACCCTGATGTGTACTTCTCCACAACTTTGTCCCTGACCTGTTTGGAGAGCTCCTTGGTCTTCATGGTGCCGCTTGCTTGGTGGTGCCCCTTGGTAAGGGGTGTTGCAGACTCTGGGGCCTTTCAGAACAGGTGTATATATACTGAGATCATGTGACACTTAGATTGCACACAGGTGGACTTTATTTAACTAAATATGTGACTTCTGATGGTACTTGGTTGCACCAGATCTTATTTAGGGGCTTCATTGCAAGGGGATGAATACATTTGCGCGCACCACTTTTCCATTTTTTGTTTTGTAGAATTTTTTTAATTAAACATGTTATTTTTTTCATTTCACTTCACCTATTTGGACTATTTTGTGTATGTCTAAAATACATTATATCCAAATAAAAATCAATTTAAATTACAGGTTGTAATACAACAAAATAGAAAAAACTTCAAGGGGATTGAATACTTTTGCAAGGCACTGTACAAGCATTCCTGTGCAAATAATGTAACTACAACGTCACTCTTTATCAAGTACAATATATGTTTACATCAATCACAAGCTGTGTGTGAGTAGTAAAGTCAGACTGGTCTTTTAAATCAAATATGGGATTATCAACATTCTGTTAAAAGATGGCCTTGTATTTTGTAGCTATGATGTACATGTGGCTCTTTTATCAAATAGGTCTACTGCAAAGTATATATGTTTATGTCAATTACAAGCTATGTTCACACTGGGCTTCTAAGTCAACGATAGATGCTTGGGGCAATTAAACCCCTCACTATTTAATACTATAACAAATACCGTCTGCTATATCACCACGACATTCCCAACTGTGCTGCTTTCCAATAATCCGCAGAGAAAATGAAGCCTTTGCAGTTAATTCCTCCACAACTACGATAACAATTTCATCAACACACAATGCTCTGTTTTTAACCTATTAGGTAATAGTTGCGAGTGATCATGTGTGTGTGTGTGTCCATATTCTCAGATTCCCCAAAAGATTCCAAACAGCAGGCTAAATAACCACATCTTGGTCCAGTCACCCTGGCCATCAAGGTTGCCAGACTCTGACCTCTATTTCAACAAGCTCAGGCTCTTGTTTTGATTCTGCCATTTCCCTGTGGCTGCAATAGGGTTTTGTTTTTCATTTGTCTCCCATGGTGTATGTAGGGATTATCAAACATATTGGAATGATACTAAAGCCCCTAGCTAGCACAATCCAGCTGGCCCCTGATGAAGCCAACGTTTCTTGTGTGCTTAGCTTCAGTGATCGAAGCCCATCCATGGCTAGGATAGTTCTGAATATAGAATCAGTGGTGTAGTGGAGTGTATATGCAGGTATATGGCATATACCCACTTATTAATAATAGGCATTGCATATTCTCACTTTTTAAATCCCCTTGATGCATATGAAATTAGTGTAGTGGAGGTATACGCTATATCAATTAAGTCTGATGGAACAGATCAGAATGTTTACATTAAAATGTAGATAAACTATTATTTCTTCACATTTTAGGTGCGGCAATGTGCACACAGCGGAAGACCCAATCGTGATTGTTGGATGCCTGTGCACTTGAATTAAAGGGTAAACACAGCAAAAATGTAATGTCTTAGATTTTTCCAAGAGAGCAAAACGCCCCCAAAAATGAATATGTTTCAATAGTAGACACTACAGACTTTTTGAAGAAATTACAGACTTTTCAGTGGACTCAAATTACTTGTTGTGTACCATGGATGCCTCTAGTCTTTATACAAATATTCCTCATCAAGATGGTTTAGATGTGATTAAACATTATTTGAATCAAAGAACAGTTGTCACGCCCTGACCTTAGTATTCTTTGTTTTCTTTATTATTTTGGTTAGGTCAGGGGGTGACGAGGGTGATACAGTGGGGCAAAAAAGTATTTAGTCAGCCACCAATTGTGCAAGTTCTCCCACTTAAAAAGATGAGAGAGGCCTGTCATTTTCATCATAGGTACACTTCAAATATGACAGACAAAATTAGAAAACAAATCCAGAAAATCACATTGTAGGATTTTTAATGAATTTATTTGCAAATTATGGTGGAAAATAAGTATTTGGTCACCTACAAACAAGCACGATTTCTGGCTCGCACAGACCTGTAACTTCTTCTTTAAGATGCTCCTCTGTCCTCCACTCGTTACTTGTATTAATGGCACCTGTTTGAACTTGTTATCAGTATAAAAGACACCTGTCCACAACCTCAAACAGTCACACTCCAAACTCCACTATGGCCAAGACCAAAGAGCTGTCAAAGGACACCAGAAACAATGCGTTTGAGCCAATCAGCTTTGTTGTGACATGGTAGGGGAGGTATAAAGAAAATATCTATATTCGGTAAAAAACCAAGTCCATATTATGACAAGAACAGCTCAAATAACCAAAGAGAAACTACAATCCATCATTCGTTTATAGTTTTTGACAATTGCTTACACATGACTTCTGAAACTGTTGCTCTTTTTCTCTAGACTATACACACAAAACGTCACACATCTCTTGCAAAACCAAACACTTAATTCAAAACTATTTTAACCCTTCTCAAAATTGTGTTTTTCCATCAAAACACTACAGACAAACAATCATCAAATGATTAGCTAGTATACACGTCAACTACACACAGATGTGACAAACGTAAAACATTACTATCTTGTGTCTTTTGCATGTTCAGTGGAGTCCACGACAATTTGTCATAGCACTCACACGTACATGTATGTACACAAATATACACAGTATGTATGCATATTCAGTATATATTTACACAATAAACAGAAATGCATTGTATTTTCACCGAGATTTTGGGATGAACAATAATAGGCTAAACAAATACACTAGAAGATAAACAAATAGGCTTGACCCACTCCTCGTCCTTGTCCTCCTATTCCTCGTCCCCCTCTTCCTCTATCTCTCTCTCCAAAATTGGCCTCCATTGTTGTCCAAACCAAGGAAGCCAACCTGAACCCAATTTATAATGCTCAAGCTCTGATTTCTAAGTGAAGAAATTAGCTTTGTGTTTTCACATGTTAGCACTGGGTTTAGGTAATCGGTAAATGAGTGTGGCATTTGGAATGGCATAGTTTTCCAAACGAAACACAAGACCTGTTAGTTTTGAATGATGTGTCTAATGTCGAGAACTATGTTTAGTGTTTTGCAAAAAGTATGTTTTACAATTGCTGACTTGGTCTGAAGATTAGGTATTTGAGATAATGCTTTCACTGAGTGTACCTCAAATACCACTTTTAGTGTGTAAGCGATTGTAAAAAACTGTAATACATTAAGGTCATTCAATCCGGAACATTTCAAGAGTGGTTAAAACATGCTATTAATGGTCCCCTGAGTTTTTCTCCACTGGTATGCCATCCAGCCCTGGAATTTTCCCAGACTTAAAGTCTTTAATTTCATCAAGAAGTTCCTCCTCTGAATCTTAACCGAATTAATTAGCTTCGGTTAGTAGAGATGGAGCTGACTGAAAAGAAGCATATGCTTAAAGGACTTTGCTTCCTCTTTCAAAATATTGTTTAGTGAATCATTGGTGACTCCGTCATTTATAACAAGTTTAAGTAAATAATTTTTTTTTGTATTTCTATGTTGAAAATTAACTAACAATTTGGTGAATTTATTCCAATATTCCATCCAGTTAATTTTATTTCTTATAATATATTACACTTGAATCTTTCTTGAATAAGTTCCTCCAGTTCTTTTAGTTTTTCCACTAACTTTTTATGTGATTCTATGGTACAGTTTTTATTGCTATCTATCTGTACTGTTAGTGTCACACCCTGGTCAAAGTATTTTGTGTTTATCTTTATTTATTTGGTCAGGCCAGGGTGTGGCATGGGTTTTTGTATGTGGTGTGTATGTATGGGGATTGTAGCTAGTGGGGTGTTCTAGCTAAGTCTATGGCTGTCTGAAGTGGTTCTCAATCAGAGGCAGGTGTTTATCGTTGTCTCTGATTGGGAACCATATTTAGGCAGCCATATTCTTTGAGTTTGTCGTGGGTGATTGTCCTTAGTGTCCTGATGTCATTGTTCTGTGTTAGGTTACACAGGTATAGGCTGTTTCGGTTTTCGTTAAGTTTATTGTTTTGATAGTGTTTGTGTTTAGTGTGTTACTTCATTAAACATGGATTGCAATAGACACGCCGCATTTTGGTCCGACTCTCCTTCTCATCAAGAAAACCGTTACAGTTAGTCCTTTATTTTCTTTGTTAATATGAACTATTTTGACCTAAATAGATTTTGTTTTAAAGATGAATATTGCATTTCATGGTCTCTAAAGGCACATTTAAAGTGTCCTATACAATAAGGTGGTCTGCTGTACCAACAATATGTTATGTTGGAAAAAGTCAGTTATGAATTATTCTGTCCTGGTTAAAAACCAGTTGTCATCCAATAGGCTTTGATCAAATTTCCAATATCCTTGCCCACGTGGAAATTATGTAAGATAAAGGTTTATGCCTATTATTTGATGGTCCGACTGCATTCTGTCCCCTTCCAACACTTTTTAAACATTTGGTGCTAGCGAGAATTACACTATAAAGTAGTCAGGACGACTAGCTTGATTGAGTCTCTGCAAAGTATATCTCACTAGGTCAGGATATTTAAGCCTCCATATATCCACTAGTTCGAATATACCCATGTTATTTATTTATTTCCTTAAGTAAATAAGGGTGATAGTTTGTAATGTGATTTCCTTTATGATCCATTGAGGAATTTAAAACTGTATTATAATCTCCCATCATAATAATAAAATATTGTTTTACTTGTAGGCTTGATAAATTATTATACAGTATGTGTGTCACGATCGTTGTAAGGAGGAGCCCAAGGCGCAGCGTGATACGAATACATACTCATTAATTCAACGAAGAATCACTAAACAAACTTACTAAATAACAAAATGAACGTGAAGCTATATAAACCGAGTGCAGCGAAAGGCAACTATACATAGACAATAACCCACAGATAAACCAAGGTATATGGCTACCTAAATATGGTTCCCAATCAGAGACAACGATAAACAGCTGCCTCTGATTGAGAAACAATCTAGGCAACCATCAACGTATAAACCCCTAAACATACAAAAAACCCTAGACAATACAAAAAAACAAACACACCACCCTTGTCACACCCTGACCAAATAATAATGAAAACAAAGATAACTAAGGTCAGGGCGTGACAGGGTCATATATGGGAGAGTCTGAGTGTGCATCTAACCTTGGTGGCGGCTTTGGTTCTGTACGCCGTCCCCCTTATTTACACTGAGGGCTGGGGACCCTTGTTGGAGACCCCGGGCTGGGGACCGTCGCTGGAGACCCCGGACTGGAGACTGTCGCTGGAGACCCCGGGCTGGGGACCGTCGCTGGAGACCCCGAGCTGGAGACCGTCGCTGGAGAACCCGAGCTGGAGACCGTCGCTGGAGAACCCGGACTGGGGACTGTGCTGGAGACCCCGGGCTGGGTATCGTCGCTGGAGACCCCGGGCTGGGGACTGTCGCTGGAGACCCCGGGCTGGGTATTGTCGCTGGAGACCCCGGGCTGGGGACCGTCGCGGGAGATTCCGGACTGTGGCACGTTGCGGGAGGTTCCGGACTGTGGCCCGTCGTTGGAGGTTCCGGACTGGGTACTGTCGCCGGACGCTCTGGACTGGGTACTGTCGCCTGACGCTCTGGACTGGGTACTGTCGCCTGACACTCTGGACTGGTGAGGCGCACTGTAGGCCTGGTGCGTGGTGCCGGCACTAGTGGTACCGGGCTGGGGACACGCACCTGATGTCGAGTGCGGGGAGGAGGAACAGGGGGTACTGGACTGCCGAGGCGCACTACAGGCCTGGTGCGTGGTGCTGGCACTGGCGGTACCGGGCTGGGTCCACACACCTCAGGGCGAGTGCAAGGAGCAGGAACAGGGAGTACTGGACCCTGGAGGCCCACTGGGTGCCTGGTGCGTGGTGCCGGAACTGATGGTACCGGGCTGGGGACACGCACCTCAGGGCGAGTGTGGGGAACTGGTGGTACCGGGTTGGGGACACGCACCTCAGGGCGAGTGCGGGGAAGAGGAACAGGGTGTACTGGACTCTGGAGGTGCACGTGAAGCCTGGTGCGTGGTGTTGGCACTGGTGGAACTGGGCTGGTGACACACACCTCAGGGCGAGTGCGGGGAGAAGGCAAAGGACGTACTGGACTGTGGAGGCGCACTCGAGGTCTGGAGTGTAGAGCTGACACAACCAGTCCTGGCACATGACGCACTGGGCTGTGCAGACTCACCAGAGACACAGTACGCAGAGCCGGCGCAGGATATTATGTTCCAAGGAGGTATACTGGAGACCATCAACGCTGATCCGGCACCCTCCTTCCAGGCTGATTCGGTGAGCGAGTTCATTAGAAAGTGCATTGACGATACCGTTCCCATAGCAACGATTAAAACATTCCCAAACCAGAAACCGTGGATTGATGTCAGCATTCGCGTGAAACTGAAAGCGCGAACCAGATGTCATAAATCACGATTGCAGAGCTCTCCATGTCCTATGTCGTGCCTTGATTATATTACTGTTGATGATATTTGGAAATGTGCATGTACACCCTGGCCCATCTACAGTTGCTAGCTCCAATTCTGATTTTGCTCTGATATCTGCTTCACTGATTTCTGCTCTTGTAAAAGCTTGGGTTTTCTGCATGATAACACTAGAATTTTATTACCTGAAATGGATAAATTGAAAGTGTGGGTTCACAGCTCCAATCCAGATGTGTTGGTCACTACTGAGACGTGGTTGAGGAAGAGTGATTTGAATACTGACATTATCCTTTCTGGTTATAACAGTTTTTCCAGTAGGACAGAACTTCCAAATGTGGGGGAGTGGCAATCTTTACCAACGATCACCTTCAGTGCTCGGTTGTCTCCGGCATGTCTTATCCCAAACAATTGGATTTGGTTGTTTTAAGCATTACACTTTCAAATGGCTCTTTGTTGACTGTTGCTGGGTGCTATCTTCCTCCATCAGAACCAGCATGTACCCTACCTGCACTAAGCTCTCTCCTGGCCCCTTAAACTAAGTCTGAATTTGTCCTGCTAGGTAACCTAATCTAGGACATGCTTAAACCACCTGACCAAGTCCTAAAGTAATGGGACACACTATTTATTTCTCAAATGATTACCAATCCCACAAGGTATGATTCCAAACACCCAGAAAAGGCTACTCTCCTCAATGTTATCGTCACAAATAATGGTTGGTATCAGTCTGATGTTTTCTATAATGACCTCAGTGATCACTGTTTTACAGCCTGTGTTCGTAATGGCTGCTCAGTGAAACGACCTGTCCTGATTTGTCATAGACACTTGCTAAAAAACTTTAATGAGCAAGCCTTCCTAAATGAACTGGCCTCTGTAAAATGGCATAGAATTAGCTTGATCCCCTCTGTTGAAGACGCTTGGACCTTTTTTGATATTTTCAGTGGTATTGTTAACAAACACGCCCCATAAAGAAAATGAGAAATA
Organism: Oncorhynchus mykiss; assembly: GCF_057628025.1. Classification (NCBI taxonomy): domain Eukaryota; kingdom Metazoa; phylum Chordata; class Actinopteri; order Salmoniformes; family Salmonidae; genus Oncorhynchus; species Oncorhynchus mykiss. The sequence goes on from NC_143036.1 coordinate 34,997,774, forward strand.
ATAACATGTTCAGCCCCTGGTTCGACCGTGATCTTACTTCACCTCAATAATTGCATTTGGCGAAAGGCTTGGCACATGTATACTCAGGCTGACTGGCAATCATTCAGGCAAATGAGAAATACGTGCACTCAGGCTATCCGGGAAGGCCAAAGTAAGTTACTTTAAGGAGCAGTTCTCTCTCTATGGGTCTAACCACAAGAAGTTCTGGAAAACGGTTAAAGACCTGGAGAATAAACCATCCTCCTCACAGCTGCCCATGTCCCTTAATGTTGATGATGTGGTTGTTCCTAACATGAAGCAAATGGCTGAGCTCTTTAATCACCACTTCATTAACTCTGGATACCTAATTGACTCAGCCATGCCTCCTTGCCCATCCAACATTCCTCATCTCTCACCCCTTCTAATGTTACTATCCCGATGCTTCTCACTCTTTTTGCCATGCCCCAGTACAAAGTTTCTCTCTGCAAGCAGTCACTGAGTCCGGGGTGCTAAATGAGCTCCTGAAACTTAACCCCCAAAAAACATCTGTGAACTTGACATCTTTAAGGTTGCTGCCCCTATCATCGCCAAGCCTATCTCTGACCTTTTTAACCTTTCTCTCCTTTCTGGGGAGGTTTTCACTGCTTGGAAGGCAGCCACGGTTCATCCTTTAAATAAAGGGGAGATCAAGCTGATCCTAACTGTTATAGGCCTATTTCTATTTTGCACTGTTTATCAAAAGTGTTGGAAAAACTTGTCAATAATCAACTGACTGGCTTTCTTTATGTCTATAGTATTCTCTCTGGTATACAATCTGATTTCCGCTCAGGTTAAGGATGTGTCACTGCAACCTTAAAGGTCCTCAATGATGTCACCATTGCCCTTGATTCTAAGCAATGTTGTGCTGCTTTTTTATTGACTAGGCAGAACATTCCATTCTTGCGGGCCTGCTAAGGAGTATTGGTGTCTCTGAGGGGTCTTTTGCCTGGCTTGCTAACTACCTCTCAAAGAGTGCCGTGTATAAAGTCAGAAAATTTGCTGTCTCAGCTACTGGCTGTCACCTAGGGAGTACCCCAAGGCTCGATCCTAGGCCCCATGCTCTTCTCAATTTACATCAACAACATAGCTCAGGCAGTAGGAAGATCTCTCATCCATTTATAAGCAGATGATAGTCTTATACGCAGCTGGCCTCTCTCCAAATGTTGTGTTAAATGCTCTACAACAAAGCTTTCTTAGTGTCCAACAAACCTTTTCTACCCTTAACATTGTTCTGAAGACCTCCAAAATAAGTACAGTGCCTTGCGAAAGTATTCGGCCCCCTTGAACTTTGCGACCTTTTGCCACATTTCAGGCTTCAAACATAAAGATATAAAACTGTATTTTTTTGTGAAGAATCAACAACAAGTGGGACACAATCATGAAGTGGAACGACATTTATTGGATATTTCAAACTTTTTTAACAAATCAAAAACTGAAAAATTGGGCGTGCAAAATTATTCAGCCCCCTTAAGTTAATACTTTGTAGCGCCACCTTTTGCTGCGATTACAGCGGTAAGTCGCTTGGGGTATGTCTCTATCAGTTTTGCACATCGAGAGACTGAAATTTTTTCCCATTCCTCCTTGCATTCCTCCTTGCAAAACAGCTCGAGCTCAGTTTATGTTTGAAGCCTGAAATGTGGCAAAAGTTCGCAAAGTTCAAGGGGGCCGAATACTTTTGCAAGGCACTGTATGTATGGCTAGACTGTACACTGTCCTTCCCTCAGCACACATCAAAGCTGCAGACTAAAGTTACATCTAGACCTGGTTTCCTCTATCATAATCACTCCTCTTTCACTTCAGCTGCCAAACTAACCCTGATTCAGATGACCATCCTACCCATCCTAGATTACGGAGACAAAATGTATAGATCAGAAGGTACGGGTGCTCTCGAGCGGCTAGATGTTCTTTATCATTCGACCATCAGATTCATCAATTCTCCTCATAGGACACATCACTGCACTCTATACTCCTCTGCAAACTGGTCATCTCTGTATACCCGTCGCAACACCCATGCTTATTTATAAAACCCTTTAGGCCTCACTCCCCCGTATCTGACATATCTACTGCAGCCCTCATCCTCCACATACAACACCCATTCTACCAGTCACATTCTGTTAAAGGTCCCCAAAGCACACACATCCCTGGGTCGCTGCTCTTTTCAGTTTGCTGCAGCTAGCGGCTGGAACAAACACTCCAACTGGACAGTTTTATCTCAATCTCTTCATTCAAAGACTCAATCATGGACACTCTTATTGACAGTTGTGGCTGCTTTGTGTGATGTATTGTTGTCTCTACCTTCTTGCCCTTTTTTGTATTTTTCACCCTCTTTTTCTCCCCAATTTCATGGTATCCAATTGGTAGTAGTTACAGTCTTGTCTCATCGCTGCATCATCGCATACGGCCTCGGGAGAGGCAAAGTTCGAGAGCCATGCGTCCTCCGTAACACAACACAACCCAACCAAGCCGCACTGCTTCTTGACACAATGCCCATCCAACTCGAAAGCCAGCTACACCAATGTGTCGGAGGAAACACTGTACACCTGGCGACCGTGTCAGCGTGCACTGCGCCCGGCCCGCCACAGAAGTCGCTAGTGCACAATGAGACAAGGATATCCCTGCTGGCCAAACCCTCCCTAACCCTGTAGATGCTGGACCAATTGTGCGCCGCCCCATGGGCCTCCTGGTCGCAGCCAACTGCGACAGAGCCTGGACTCGAACCCAGGATCTCTAGTGGCACAGCTAGGACTGCGATGCAGTGCCTTAGACCACTGCGCCACTCGGTAGGCACATTCTTGCCCTTTGTGCTGTTGTCTGTGCCCAATAATGTTTGTACCATGTTGTGCTGGTACTGTATAATAAGATGGTATAGCATAGTTACAGGCTGGATAAGATAACAGCCTTACCAGCTCTGCTAGTGCGAGTAATGTTCAGGGAGGTCTTCTCTCAGTTGTGTCTGGAAGTAGCTAGGAAGTTAGCTTGGGTGCTTGACTGCTGTTGTTAGTACAGAACACTCATATCAATCATTAAAGAGATGGGTGGGGCTAAAGCTTAAGAGGGTGTGAACAATGCTGAATGGGTGTGCTATTGACAAAGAAGTGCTCTCCAGTAGTAATTCCAAGGCCATTTTCTCAAAAGTGAGTTTACAAGTTTATCCACTTTCAAAGCAGAATTACTTTCCCATTGTTCCTCAACGGTTGTGTAGCTCTGAGTCTCTACTTTTATCCAATGTAAAAAACATAATTTCAAAACTTGCTACATAACAACAATTTGAGCCGGGCGGTCAAAGAAGCGTGGATCATCATTAATTGGAGCGTAAAGATTAATGAGCCAAATCTGTTTATGGTCCAATAAAATGTGAAAAAGAATCTATCTAGCTTGATGATCTGTTTGGACAATTTTCACATTCGGATCAAAATTATTATTAATTAATATCATCACTGCTTTTGCATTTCTTGGTCCATGTATATTTCAGCCCTCTAGTCCTTTTGCTACAAAACTTCATAAAAAATTGTTGAATGAGATTCCTGTAAAAAAATAGATGCAGTATTATATTATTTCTCTTTTAGCCAGGTAAATACTGACCATCTTATTATCTGCTAAGCCATTTCAATTATAACTGGCTATATTTACTATTTACTATAATGAGATACACGTTTAAATTCTATTCATCATAATATACAGTACCAGTCAAAAGTTAGAACACACCTACTCATTTTCTACATTGTAGAATAATAGTGAAGACATCAAAACTATCACTAAAACTATGCAATAACATATATGGAATCATGTAGTAACTGAAGAATGTTAAACACATCGAAATATATTTTATATTTGAGATTCTCCAAAGTAGCTGCCCTTTTCCTGGATGACAGCTTTGCACACTCTTGGCATTCCCTCAACCAGCTTCATGAGGAATGCTTTCCAACAGTCTTGAAGGAGTTCCCATATCTGCTGAGCACTTGTTGGCTGCTGTTTCATTCACTCTGTGGTCCAACTCATCCCAAACCATCTCAATTGGATTGAGGTCAGTTGATTGTGGAGGCCAGGTCATCTGATGCACCACTCCATCGCTCTCCTTCTTGATCAAATAGCCCTCACACAGCCTGGAGGTGTTATGGGTCCTGATGAAAAAAAAAGATAATCCCACTAAATGCAAACCAGATGGGATGGCCTATTGCTGCAGAATGCTGTGGTAGCCATGCTGGTTAAGTGTACCTTGATTTCTAAATAAATCACAGACAGTGACACCAGCAATGCACCCCCACACCATCACACCTCCTACTCCATGCTTCACGGTGGGAACCACGCATGCGAAGATCATCCATTCATCTGCTCTGTGTCTGAAAAAGATACGAGGTTGGAAACAAATATCTCAAATTTGGACTCATCAGACCAAAGGAGAGATTTCCACCGGTCTTTGGGATACATAAATATTCAGACCCTTTGTTATGAGACTCGAAATTGAGCTCAGGAGCATCCTGTTTCAATTGATCATCCTTGAGATGTTTCTACAACTTGATTGGAGTCCACCTGTGGTAAATTCAATTGATTGGACTTGATTTGGAAAGGCACACACGTGTCAACATAAGGTCCCACAGTTGATAGTGCATGTCAGAGCAAAAACCAAGCCATGAGGTCGAAGGAATTGTCCATAGAGCTCCGAGACATGATTGTGTTGAGTATCAGATCTGGGGAAGGTTACCAAAAACATTCTGCAGCATTGTAGGACTCCAAGAACACAGTGGCCTCCATCATTATTAAATGGAAGAAGTTTGGAACCACCAAGACTCTTCCTGGAGCTGGCCACCCGGCCAAACCTAGCAATTGGGGGAAAAGGGCCTTGGTCAGGGAGGTGACCAAGAACATGATGGTCATTCTTAAAAAGCTCTAGAGTTCCTCTGTGGAGATGGGAAAACCTTCCCAGACGGACAACCATCTCTGCAGCACTCCACCAATTAGGCCTGTATTATAGAGTAGCCAGACGGAAGACACGCCTCAGTAAAAGCCAACTAAAGACTCTCAGTCTATGAGAAACAAGATTGTCTGGTCTGATGAATGCCAAGCCTCACATCTGGAGGAAACCTGGCACCATCTCTACAGTGAAGCATGGAGGTGGCAGCATCATGTTGTGTGGATCTTTTTCAGAGGGAGGGACTGGACATTTGTAAGGCTTGAGGCAAAGAGAATCAGAGCAAAGTACAGAGAGATCCCTGATGAAAAACCTTCTCCAGAGCGCTCAGGACCTCAGACTGGGGCGAATGTTCACCTTCCAATAGGACATTGACCCTAAGCACACAGCCAAGACAACACAGGAGTGGCTTCGGGACAAGTCTCTGAATGTCTTTGAGTGGCCCAGCCAGAGCCTGGACTTGAACCCGACATCTCTGGAGAGACCTGAAAATAGCTGTGCAGCAATGCTCCCCATCCAACTTGACAGAGCTTGAGAGGTTCTACAAAGAAGAATGGGAGAAATTCCCCAAATACAGGTGTGCCAATCTTTTAGTGTAATATCGAAGAGGACTCAAGGCTGTAATCGCTGCCAAAGGTGCTTCAACAAACGACTGAGTAAAGGGTCTGAATACTTACGTAAATATGTAAAGAAATATCACATAATTACTTAAATAAAGTCCACCTGTGTAAAATCTGTGTCACGTGAGCTGTCACATGATCTCAGTATATATACACTTTTTTGAAATGCCCCAGAGTCTGCAACACCAATAAGCAAGGGGCACCACCAAGCAAATGGCACTATGAAGACCATTGAGCTCTCCAAACAGGTCAGGGACACAGTTTTGGAGAAGTACACATCAGGGTTGGGTTATAAAACAATATCAGAAAATTTGAACATCCCACAGAGCACCTTTAAATCTGTTATTTAAAAAATGAAAAAATATGGCACCACAACAATCCTGCCAACACAGGGCTGCCCACCAAAACTCACAGACAAGGCAAAGAGGGCATTAATCAGAGAGGCAACAAAGAGACCAAAGATAACCCTAAAGGAGCTGCAAATCTCCACATTAGAGATTGGAGTATCTGTCCATAGGACCACTTTAAGCCGTACACTCCACAGAGCTGGGCTTTATGGAAGAATGGCCAGAAAAAGCCATTGCTTAAAGGAAAAAAATAAGCAAACATGTTTGGTGTTCGCCAAAAGGCATGTGGTAGATTTCCCAAACATATGGAAGAAGGTACTAGTCAGATTTAGTCCGATGAGACTAAAATGTCACTTTTTGGCCATCAAGGAAAACGCTATATCTGGCGCAAACTCAACACCTCTCATCACCCGAGACACCATCCCCACAGTGAAGCATGGTGGTGGTAGCATCATGCTGTGGGGATGTTTTTCATCGGCAGGGACTGGGAAACTGACCAGAATTGAAGGAATGACGAATGACGCTAAATACCGGGAAATTATTGAGAGAAACCTGTTTTTGTCTTCCAGAGATTTGAGACTGGGACGGAGGTTCATCTTCCATCAGGACAATGACCCTAAGCATACTGCTAAAGCAACACTCGAGTGGTTTAAAGGGAAACATTTAAATGTCTTGGAATAGCCTAGTCAAAGCCCAGACCTCAATCCAATTGAGAATCTGTGGTATGACTTAAAGATTGCTGTACACCAGCGGAACCCATCCAACTTGAAGGAGCTGGAGCAGTTTTGCCTGAAGAATGGACAAAAAAATCCAGTGGCTAGATGTGCCAAGCTTATAGAGACATACCCCAAGAGACTGGCAGCTGTAATTGCTGGTGGCTCTACAAAGTATTGACTTTCGGGGGGTGAATAGTTATGCACGCTCAAGTATTATTTTGCATTTTCAAAGTGACAGGCATGTTGTGTAAATCAAATGATACAATCCTCCCAAAAATCCATGTTATTTCCAAGATGTAAGGCAACAAAATAGGAAAAATCCCAAGGGCGTGAATACTTTCGAAAGCCACTGTATGATATTGAAATAATAATAATGTGTTGTATTGCTAAATATCTAACTTCCGTAGCAGCAGCCTCATTGAGCAGTCAGCTCATATTTAGAAGTAATACACTTCCTTGGCCCGACACACCAACAATTCAGTCAGACAGTCTGTCGGTTCCCCGAGCTTGCAGTAAATTGAACAATCAGGAGTGGTATTTGATGGCATTAAGGCTGGAGATGAAAGGAAGGACACTTCATTCATCAGGGGGTAATGGGGCTGCTGCCTCTCACTTTCTGTCCAATCAAATGGGACTCCGTTAATTATCCTTGCCATTAATTAGGTTGCTATCCTATCCAGGGGAAAGCGGTTACTCTTCATAGACAATATACCCATATTACCAACTCATCAGCCTCCTTCATTTTTCTCTCTCTCTCTCTCTCTCTCTCTCTCTGTGTGTTCAGAGCCCAGCATGCCTTTGTCGCCAAAGTGAGGAAATAATATTGGCAGAGAAGGGGGTGTGGTGCATCTTGATAAACTGATTTAACTACAGGTGGTGGCCTAAGTGTTATAACGTGGTGGAAATAGCAAACACTTTTAATAGGGAATTCACCACTGAATCTATCCTATCTTGCATAACTATTATATATTCATACACTAGCTAGCTCTTTCCAGTTTAATTGACACAAGTGAATATGAATATTTGCTTAGCTGATGTGAGTGACACTACTTTAATGTGACTAAACCATAGCTTCAAACGAGAGATGGATAGTCGTAACACATTTCCCACATCGAGTTCCTCCAGAGTGACATAATGCTTATTCAGAGGTGTCTGCCTCTGCCTATGTGACGGAGAGACATTTACAATTATAAAAATGAAAGGCTGCTGGGAGAATTCAGCTCCTCCATTTTAAAGCCATTGATGTGCCATACAATTAGTCCCAAGTGAGCAGGCAAACAGGGGGACAACTAATTCCTTTATTATTATCAGGTACCAAAGGTGGTCCTTCAAAGACTCCTACTTGTATGTCTTTAATTTATTAGATAACAACATATGCTAATGCACGCAAAGCGTGTGCGCACACACACACAAACACAAACACACACACACACACACACACACACACCTGCATACCTGCATACCTACATACTTGCATACCATATACAACCATGGAGCAATCAATCTTCTTTTGATGCCATATAAATTGTGTTACATTTTCCATTCCTGTACGTAGCGTGTGCAGTCCATAAATGCAATGGGTGAAGTAATGGGTACTGATATGGATGCCTATGCTGCAGTGCCAAATCTATATATCATGGAAGTTACTGTATGAGGCCAACACTATGCATAAAGTGTGCATACTGTACTGTGTGTATAATAAACTAAATACATGAAAGCAGTTTGCAAAAATCTAGACAGAGTATGAAAACCGCAGTCTCTTCAAAAGGTAATAGAACATAGTTGTCTCAAAGTAAAGGTGAAAATGGCTTACTCTAACTTTCCTCTTGATGCAATGCTGTATACCTCAAGGAAAGTAGCTTGCTTGTTGATATAGTGCAATTTCTTTTTTTTTTTTGCAGTATGGTACAACCATGTAATTAGTGTCCAAATGTGAAATATTTATCAATAACAACGGCAAACTGAGTCAACACTTCTAAAATAAAGATTTACCAAGGAATTCAATCAAATATAGCTAATTGTAATTTATGTTCATTAGAAAACACATTTTAGTATGAGTTACAGCAATAACTATGGAGCAATTAATACATTAATACACAATAGATTAGAGGTAACTTTTGCCTTTGGCCCTGGCTGCTTGTGAGTTATAATCAATTTGTCTTGAACGCAGTTTTGAAACATCTAATCAAGATGGGACCTCACCTGAGGATGAGCCAGGAGCAGCCGAACCACTCTTCGCAGGGAAATATATGTTTTGTGGTGGTAGAGACTAGAAAGATGGGAAATGGTACTCAATTATAACAATTCTCATATTGACTCCCATAATTGCTTCTCAGCACAATACCATCTTTAGTGTTAGAAGGGGTCATACTATCGCCGAGCTCGTGATGCTGTCCTCTGTGACCGCCTACCCACTTTCTGCATGTATCTAGGCAACAGCCACTAGAAATTCGAAAAGAAGAACAGGTGAAAAAAACACTTAATTTACTACTCTAAATGATCAGGATTACATCCCAAATGGCACCCTATTCCTCCAGGCCTCTGTTAAAAAATAGTGCAATAAAAAGAGAATAGGCTGCCATTTGGGACACAATCCAGGTCTCCTGGCAGATCTCCTGTCATGGCGTTCAATGATCTCTGTTCTTCAATAGTGATGTTGCATGGTGGGAGGTGGTCGGGTGATTTAATTATAAGCAGCTCATTACTGTTTGAATACTGCTATACCGTTTAAATAACCTGAAGTCTTAAAGCTAAGGCTAATGATTGGTGAACATTGCCTATGTCATAATAACAAGCTAAGAGACATGGTTTCCTGACTACCTACCAAGCTACTGTACGTAATGGCACTCTCAGACAGATTGTCTGGAAAGTGGTTCCTAGTTCCTAGTATCTCCTCCAATCCCTTTAATGAGGTTTGATTGTTTACTACATCATTGGTTACATGTGGCTTTACATTGATCTACATATCACAGTGTCTACCAATCTGCAACTTTTTGCTCACTCCCGAGGGAGTCTGTCAGTCCTTCCTGTGTGATTATATTAATAAACCAGATCCAGGTCTAATCATTAGACAGCAACACCTACTTTACATGAGCATGCTAGGTTACTTTAACTATATTTGGGAAAAGAGGGGAATTTTGGGGGGAATTCATCATTGTGTCCCCTACAAGAAACAGATTTGATGAAGACCTGGGTTACCTCCCAAATGGCACCCTATTCCCTTTATAGTGCACTGCTTTTGACTAGGTCCCATAGGGCTCTGGTCAAAAGCAGTACACTATGTAGGGAATAGGGTGCCACCTGGGATGTAACCCTGATGAAGACCTGGGCCCTTATCAAGAAAGCGACTCGGAGTAAGAGTGCTGATCTCGGATCACCTGTCCGTATAATCATATTCATTAGGATCTAAAATACAAAACTGATCCTAGATCAGCACTCCTACTGTGAGAGACTTTGCGGATACAGACCCAGATGAAGACCTGAGTGATCGAAAGGTTGTCACTAGTAAATCATATGGGAGCATTGAATGCAGTGTGCAGAGTCTCTTTTCACCTTTCCTTTAAGAAACAACCATTACATGACGATTTGTTTATCCGCTCTGGAGAAAGGTCAGAGGTGAACAGGGATTATTGCACTAGAAAAATAATTACAATTGAATGACGTTTGTTAACATGCTGCTTTGGTATCAGTCTCCTAAACTGCCTGTCTACCTGCTGTGGAACAGTTCCATTCCTTAGTGATAGGATATAGGAGCTGTGATTGACAGTGGCAGGAGACACTGTTTCCCAACATGCACCATGTTGTCTCGCAGTGGTTTTACACTACAGAGAGCAATCATTGATGTGGGAAAGGGAGATGAGGGGGGAAGTCGAATAAGGCACGGACAGAAACCGACACAAACCAAATCATAAATGAGACATAGTATCAAGCTACAGTACATGTGACAGAATGCCAGGGTGCACAGAATGGGCTAAAAGGGCTTCCAAAAGACAGCTGAAGGTCAGACAAACAATTCCAAGTTGTGCCAGATGAGGAAGCTCTTACCAGCAGCAGCGGCAGCCCCAGCAGTGGCTACAGTAGTCCCATGTATCGCATCAACTCAATGGTTATGTCCTAAAAGGCACCCTACTCCCTATAACATGCACTACATTTGACCGGCCCTATGTAGTGAACGATATGGTGAAGAGGATGCCGTTTGGGACGCACCCCAGCTTGTCCTCCAGCTGCATTGATTGAGCAGGGTGTCCGAGAGAAGGGCATCTTTAATTGTACACCAAATAAAGCTCTGAGGACTTTTTCTCTCTACAATGTTGCTGGATGGGCAGGGATTAATTAAAGTGAATCTTCCGCAGCCAGCCAGTGTTGTGGTGAGCGTTGTGCTGAACTGACTGAAGGGACTCAGGCTAAGTCCCAAGTTGCACAATATTCCCTATGTAGTGCTCAAGTTATGGACAAAAGTAGTGCACTACAATTTGGAATAGGGTGCCATTTGGGAAGCAGACACAGTGATTTTCTGTGATGGTTGAGGGCCACCCACGGGGAACGATGCCTGCATGGCTGCTCAGCTATCTAAAAGTAGCTTTCTGTCTCTAGGAATAATAAGCAGTCTGTTCACTATGAGTGATAGAGAGATGTTTGCATTGTCAAACAATGAAGTTCATTTAAAAAATATTACATTAGGCACTTTTTGCATTCACGTACTGGTTCAGATTTCCTCACTGCAGTTAATCGGTCAGGCATCTCAGTAACGAGGATACTTATTATTTATCACCTCATGTAGTGGAGGCTTTGTGACTGATCGTGATATTGCTTTGTATTGATTTCAAATTTCTTATCTAATTTGTTTTATGACAAGTCAATGCCTGTATTCTACAGTAGCATTTTAATGTTTCTCCAAATTGTGATGTTGATGTCATGCCACGGTAGTCTGTCACTGGCGACAGCACAAAAGGACAACAGAAACCACACTGGGCTGTCGGTATCCCAGCCTTCCTTTCCTTGGATCACAACACAGCAAATCATTGGTTTCATTTGCTTTGATTCCTGGTACGGGCTGTCAATTTGCATTTCCTCTTCTATGTTTAATTCCCCTCACAATACCACTGGAAACTGAAATGGCTGTCAAAGCGGTTATCCTGCAGTCAAAACATAAGCTGTTATTCAAATCTCTACTCTGTGTTGCATCAATCGATGTTGCTCTGACAAGCTACGTACAATGCACTTTATTTTAATCTCCCCCTTTTTTTTTTACCACATCAGTTCGCTAAGACATCCACCCCCACATATCACAATATCTCACCTTGAAAAATAAAGTCCTCCAACTAAAGACTACCCTGACCTGCATTTAATACTTCAAAGTCACATAGCTTAAGTGGGAAAAAATGAGGATGCCATCCTGTCAGCTTCACATAAGTTATGGCTGCGAGGGAGCCTATAGACTATCTGTCTCATGGCATATTATGTGTGTAAATGATAATGTTAAAGGTTATTGTCATGCTTGGCTGGTGAGTCACAATGCATTGCCTCTGCGGAAGTTAGCTGATCATTAACCAAAGGTGTCAGGGGACAGATCATTTGCTCGGTGGCATTTTCTCAGCAGCCAAAGGTTTGCACATTGTTGTTCTGCCTGTATACTTGAGGAACATGTTATTTGCTTTGTACATTATGAATGACAAGTACTTCAGACAGTGCTTCAACCTTGGTATGACCTTATAGTGCAGGAATATAGTAAGGGAAATATGTCAATACAAATAGCCACAACAATTAATTCAACAGCATTGGTGTCTTCTACTGTATGATATCAACATTTTTTTATCCCTGAGGAAACATCTCTGATAAGTAACTCATAGAAAACTAATCATGGTGGAGAACAACCCCATAGCTACTCAGACATCTCCTGTGTCCAAACATTGACTTACCTACTAATTGGAACATAAAAGGACATCCACAGCTATGTATACAAACATGTATTTTCCTAAATCAAACGAGAGAGAGAGAGAAAGAGAGAGCGAGAGAGATGGTAGATAATGCTGATGAGCTAGTTGTAATTAAGGAACACAGTGTTAGCTTCAGAGCGTGTTTTGAGCTTGACCTTACATTGGTGATGAATGGTACAAGTCTAGCACATGACATATGTGCAGGGAGTCATCAATGTTACTGGGCAACTGCAACATATGAGGTAATTAATCATATAACCTAGAACCTAGTTTTTTAATTAACAACACAATTCATGGCCTTGTTTGTCTTCAAGTTTGGGGAGAAGGATGTGACTGAGGCACTGAGGTATTACTATGTGCATTGTTATCGATCACTACGTGCAATGTTTTCCCTGTAAACTGGGAAAAATGTTGTTCTACATGTCAAGCTATACAAAGCACTAAATGATTTCCAATTATGAAGGATCATATTTTAGACTGGTCAAATATGTACAGGCTAATTAATTAGTTAGAGGAGCTAGCAAAGTTTTGGAATTTAGTGTCAATTTTTCTGAATGTGAAATTGCATTGGGAGCGGCATTCAAGAGTGTATTTGTTTTGGTGCCATCTTTTGTTTTCAAATGTGCTGTATGTTTACATTGGTGGCACATGATCTATCCACCAACAGAACCATTTCAGCAAAAAACTTGACCTCCCCCCATTTAATGCATTGATTTACCACTGTGGTGTTCCAGTTACTAGCTCACTTTTCAAATAGTGATCCATCACGTCCATATAATCACTCATGTCATAGGATTTCGGTCAAAAGGAGAAAGGGAGAAGAGTATTCCTGGAAGTATGTGGAGCTGGGAGGCGTCCCAGCCATGTTGTAGGTTAAGTTAGAGAACGGGGGATAATCTCATCAGGCATGGAGGTGTTTCAGACAGCCACGGTGACACCTGTCTTGTACCGAGCCGTACAGAGCCCATTCTGAGCACCGGCCAGCAGCTGGAGGAACAGAAGGCCTTGATATGAAGAGAAAGTGGATGCTGCTCGCTTGGCTGACCTCAGAACCAGAGCCAAATTATTTACAATCAAAGCTGCATGTCATATCTGCTTAACATTCATGGTAGGAGTTATATGCCGCAATGGTGCTGAATGTCAATGGGAAAGAAGCTCCGTGTTTGAGTTTTGAAAGCATCTAGCTGAAATGTTGGGGATATCAGTAAGGAATATGAAGGGTAATGAAAGGTGGCAGATGCAGGGGCTTGTTGCACTGAAGCACATTGAGACAGTTAACTGCCAACTCTGACTGGTCTTGTCAAGATACACCAAATGTTATTTTATTAAATAATATGGCAATGGCCCAGCATACAATAACACATATACTGAGTGTATAATCCATGACATAGATAGACAGGTGAATCCAGGTGAAGGTATGATCCCATGTTGATGTCACTTGTTAAATCCACTTCAATATTGTCAGCTCAGGACTCGATCCAACAACCTTTTGGTTACTGGCCCAACGCTCTAACCAATAGGCTAACTGCAGTGTAGATGAAGGGGAGAAGACAGGCTAAAGAAGGATTTTTAAGCTTTGAGACAATTGAGACATGGATTGTGTATGTGTGCCATTCAGTGGGTGAATGGGCAAGACAAAATATTTAAGTGCCTTTGAACGGGGTATGGTAGTAGGTGCCAGACACACGGGTTTGAATGTGTCAAGAACTGCAACACTGCTGGGTTTTTCATGCTCAACAGTTTTCTGTGTGTATCAAGAATGGTCCACCACCCTAAGGACATCCAGCCAACTTGACAGAACTGTGGGAAGCATTGGAGTCAACATGGGCCAGCATTCCTGTGGAACGCTTTCAAAGCCTTGTAGAGTCCATGCCTCGACTAATTGAGGCTGTGCTGAGGGCAAAAGGGGGTCAACTCAATATTAGGAAGGTGTGCCTAATGTTTTGTACACTCAGTGTATGTTTATATAAGCCATGTAGTCAGTCAGTTAGCACTAAACCCAAACACCCTGCTAATAGAAAAATAAGGGAGGGAATGGATGTCATTTAAAGAAAGGATTATTATACAGACTAACTGAGAAGTGAACTATTACTTTCATTGGTAGACAGAGACATTGCTGCTCAACTTAAGCCAAGACTTGCTTTTGCAAAGCTGAAACTAGTTTAGTTGATTTTGAGGAATTTGGGGATTAGTGCACAGGAGGCTGCTGAGCGAAGGACAGCTCATAATAATGTCTGGAACAGAGCAAATGGAATGGCATCGAACACATGGAAACCATATGTTTGATGTATTTAATACCATTCCACTTATTCTACTCCTGCCATTACCACAAGCCCATCCTCCCTAGTTAAGATACCACCAATTTCCCGTGGTTTTGTGCTAATTGCTAAATCAGCATTACAGGCTACTAACATTATTAACAGTATAATTCAACATAATACTCCAGCAAAAATATCCCAATAGGCACGTGCACAGACCTGTGCAGAGTACATGTCCCTGTGCGTGGTCCTGTATTCCGATATCCCTATTGGATAACGAGGAGTTTGGTGGCAATTGACACCATATGACATCAGTCTATTCTGTCAGTTAACCATTTTGTACATCCATAATATTCAAAAATGGACACAAAGAGAGAGAGATGGATATTATCCTGTCCCGAAGCAGCATGATATCACGGAGAGATGTTACATCCAAATGGCACCCTATTCGCTACATAGTACACTACTGTAGTTTTGACCAGAGCCCTATAGTAGTGCACTAGAATTACACACTGAGTGATGACCTCAGGCCTCTTGACTGCCTCTCGGCGAAGCTGGCACAGCTTATATCACAGGAACAGGAAGACAGGAAGTAGAGACTGGCTGTCACGGCAACTGAACCAGCTGCCACCACCACTGGCTCCTTCACCAGAGCATCCAACATACGATGTGCAGAGGGCAAATTATGTTCTTAGCATATGTAATTAATGATATCAGAAACATTCTGGCAATATAGCTTTTTGTTTTGAATATAGCAACATCTCTTAGTCTTGTTTTATTCTACTTGCAGAATTTCATAGAATATAGCTATTTGTTTTGAAAGTAGAAACAGCTCGTTGTCTTTGCTACTGTAATGTAAACATTTTAGCCATTTATGACAACATATTGACAGGAGAGAATATTAGTAATGGGTTCATTGTCCCCATTAACTTACTGTGCAGGTGTGAATTCCATTGTTAAAGTTGTCATGAGAGGTTTTCATTTGTCTGTCCTCTTTGGGAGCATAGTGGAGTTCTAAGGTTCATGTGAAGGCCGCCCATATCTGATGTAGTCAGCTGTCACACAATTGAAGAGTCACATCAAACACAACTCACCTCCCATATCCCTCAAATCCCAAAATGTTATCCCTCTCCTCCCACCTCTGTTTTGGGAGGGAGATTTATGTAGTGTCTGAAGTTTCGGCAAGCCTTCATCTTGGTAGAGGTTTATTTTAAGTTGATCTTTTTTTCTGGTCAAAGAAAAACGTTTATTTCTTTTGGAGCAGTTCTTTTATTTTCTGTGGATAGAGTCATCGAGTGTTCCTTCAGCAGTGTGCCGCAGTTACGCTGAATTGATGAGGATATGGAAGCCAGGTCACAGACGAGCAGCGCCTCTGCTCTGCTCATTTCTAGGGAAAGCTACATCATCTTTGAGAAAATCTAGCCTGACACCTCCCACATCATTTCTCGAGGAAAATCACATGCATTTTATATTTTCTCACTTACACAACTGGCCTCCTCAACTCAGCTGCAAACTTCAGGATAGGCCTACTGTAAAATTCTATAGTCTAAAAGTGATGGTGACTCATACAATAGCTTCACACCGCACATACAGTTGGCCTGCAAGTGTATGTGTCAGATTGCACCTTATAAACACTTGCACACAGGGCCGTGCACAGACCTTTCAGGGGGCAGGTGCTCAAACTGAAAAAAGTCCTGCTACATACAGACAGTAATTTGATTCAATCATAGTTATTCTCACAGACCTTAAATATATCCACACGGTGTGAGTCAATGTGGTGGTGTAAGGCTTCTTATCACCACCTTTGTTGAGCAATTGTCCATGACAATATTGGCTGATAAATGTATCTTATCTCTCTGATTACCTCATTGTATGTTCTCAACCACCACTGACAATAGCAACAAAACATTTGATTGAGTAAGATTATTATTCATTTCCTATGATTCCCCAAACTAATGAAAAACATTTCATTAGCAGCCTGAGTGAATAGGAAGGAGGAGAGTATTGTAATGAATTGCAAACCTTGGAGAGTTTAGAGCTGTGTCTTATCTCCTGCCTGACACCTGATTTACTCAGAGGGCGTCAAGCTTCTTTCATTCGCTCTTACGGCTATTTATAATGCATTCTCCCCAAACACTGAACTATGTGCTTCGAAAAAACAGTGCTGCTGTTCATCTGGCACCGGGATATAATTTGCTTTGCGCTCTCTCTCTCTCTGAGAGGGAAACAATAAATCCAATTAGTAACTTGTTTGCTTAGTTTTACATCTTTTAAACTTGCACACAGGCAAACCACACAACGAAAAATGTACAGTCCAGACAAATGTTTCAGCCCGGCAGTTTCATAGAAATTATATTATAACTGGTAATGGGTTTTTAAATGAACACAAAATGTGAGTAAAGCCGTAGTTAATATGATTTACTTAAATGATTCATTCACCCTGCGGATGTTTTTATCCATACTTTGGATCTAGGCAGTGAAGCACAATCACATCACCAAAACCGGGCAGAGATACTTCTACATCTGATGTTATGGTGGTCTTGAGCTAGAAGTGTCCCAAATGGTACCCTAATTCCCTTTAGAGAGCACTTTTTATGACTAGAGATAGGTGTCTGATAAAAAAGTAATGCACCATAAGAGCTGGTATTTGAATTTAACCGTACATTCTGTGACAGCAGCGGTCATGGAATGTTTTTTTTTTGTTTCCTAGCAACAAGGGTGCATCCAATTTGTTGTGAATTTTTTCCAACTTCTTTCCCATTCCGGCCCATTGATACACAGCAAACCCAGGGAGGAGATGTTGCTAAATATAAATTACATTTGAAGTATATTTCCAAAACGCTACAGTGGTTCTTCCTTTAAAAGTTGTGTCGTACTGCAGTACAGCTTGCGGGCTGCCGCAGAATTCTATGGCATGTTGTAAAAAAATAAAAAACTTAGGGATAGGCACAGTTAACGGGACAGTTGTAAATCATGCAGCGCCTTATGTCAACATCGCAGATTTTAGAGAAACAACAAATGTCGGTACATATAAGTGTCTTATTTCAGCTGAAATATTAAATTATTGTTCATATAACTCCACTGTCCAATTTACAGTACCTATTACTGCGGAAAAATGCCATGCTGCTGTTTGAGGAGAGCTCCTAACAACAAAACATTTTTTTTTCACAGCGATAGGTTTGATAAATTCACCTCTGAAGGTGAAATGTGTACTTTTATTCTGAAATCTTGCTCTGGTTTATCATCCAAAGGGTCCCAGAGATAACATGAAGTGGCATTTGTTAGATAAAATAAGTTTTCATATCGTAAAAAGGTCCATATAGCAAGTGCAATCGATTTTGTATTTCCACATGGTTCAATTTGCAAAAAAAGGAATCTGTTGATATCTAACCCAAAACATTATTTCAAATGGTCAATTCATGTTTTTATCTATTCCTCAGAAATCCTAGAATGTAACCAGACTTCACTATATCATTAGGGGTGTCGTACATCCTATAGGACACCACATTTGGTCCGAGAACTACGCCTTCATGGCACGCCGATGATGCATTTGATCGACTGTTTCTTTGTCAAATAAGCACCAATCGCTGTCAAACAAAGCTTTACGGGAGTATGCGTAAACCCTGTCTCAGTCGCAAAATGTAGGTGCTAACCTTTTGCGATAGCATGCCTTTTCCTTGGACGTTACAGACAGCAGTTGGCACATACAGTTGAAGTCGGAAGTTTACATACACCTTAGCCAAATACATTTAAACTCAGTTTTTCACAATTCCTGACATTTAATCATAATAAAAATTCCCTGTTTTAGGTCAGTTAGGATCACCACTTTATTTAAGAATGTGAAATGTCAGAAAAATAGTAAAGAGAATGATTTGGTTCAGCTTTTATTTATTTAATCACATTCCCAGTGGGTCAGAAGTTTATATACACTCATTTAGAATTTGGTAGCATTGCCTTTAAATTGCTTAACTTGGGTATCGGATAGCCTTCCACAAGCTTCCTAGAATAAGTTGGGTTTAAGTTTGGCCCATTCCTCCTGACAGAGCTGGTGTAAGTAAGTCAGGTTCATAGGCCTCCTTGCTCGCACACGCTTTTTCAGTTCTGACCACAAATGTTCAATAGGATTGAGGTCAGGGCTTTGTGATGGCCACTTTGTTGTCCTCCTTATTTTTCCACAACTTTGGAAGTATGCTTGGGATCATTGTCCATTTGGAAGACCCATTTGCGGCCAAGCTTCCTGACTGATGTCTTGAGATGTTGCGTCAATATATCCACATAATTCTTCTGCTTCATGATGCCATTTATTTTGTGAAGTGCACCAGTCCCTCCTGCAGCAAAGCACTCCGACAACATGATACTGCCACCCCCGAGATTCACGGTTGGGATGGTTTTCTTCGGCTTGCATGCATCCCCTTTTTCCCCCAAACATAGCGATGGTCATTATGGCCAAACAGTTCTACATTTTTTGCACAAACGTACATTCATCTCTAGGAGACAGAACGCGTCTCCTTTGTGAGAGGTATGACGGCTGCGTGGTCCCATGGTGTTTATACTTGCGTACAATTGTTTGTACAGATGAACATTGTACCTTCAGGCATTTGGAAACTGCTCCCAAGGATGCACCAGACTTGTGGAGGTCTACAATGATTTTTCTGAGGTCTTGGCTGATTTATTTTCATTTTCCCATGAATGTCAATTAAAGAGCCACTGAGTTTGAAGGTTGGCCTTGAAATACATCCACAGTTACACCTCCAATTGACTCAAATGATGTCAATTAGCCTATCAGAAGCTTCTAAAGCCAGAACATCATAGCTGTATAAAGGCACAGCTGTATAAAGGCACAGTCAACTTGGTGTATGTACTGTACACTTCTGACCCACTGGAATTGTGATAAGTTAAATAATCTGTCTGTAAACAAATGTTGGAAAAATGACTTGTGTCATAAACAAAGTAGATGTCCTAACCGACTTGCCAAAACTATAGTTTGTTAACAAGAAATTTTAAAACTATAGTTTGTTAACAAGAAAATTTAAAACTAGTTTTAATCACTCCAAACTAAATGTATGTAAACTTACGACTGTAGGTGGTACCGTCTTTAGAGGAGTCCTGTGAGGCTTGTGGGGGTCGTAGAGCAAAATGCTTCGGACACTTCGTACGTTTTCATGAGTAGACAGATTTTCGGAATGTCTCATGGTCTGACAAACACCGCTGTCACTCGGCAGCCTTCCACCGCAGATACAGAAGGCAGACATTTGCAGATGCGGTGGATTGAAAAATATATTAAATTGATGGATTTTGATGGGTATTTTTGTTATGTTACTTACATGACTCAAGTTTAACAGGAAAATATAATTACAAGCATATCTGAAAATTGATACATGGCGTTTTGAAATTACACTTTTAATTTGTCAAAACTCATTTTGAAAAATATGTTAATTATCTTTTTGAGAAATGTTTGTTTGTTTTCATCTAGAGAGATTTCGATGTTAGCTTCAGATTCAGATCAACTTTATTATCCCACCAGGAGAATTTCATTTGGTCATGGCTTAAAAAGCCGGACCATAGAACATGAAAACACAGAAACAACACAATATAATTAATTCAAAGTGCTATAGCTACACATTTAAAGTGAAAGTGCAATATGCTGTATACTCTAGGGACCAACAGACTATCTATTATACAGCCTAGTGGCTCTTGGAATAAAGGAGTCCCCATATAAAAAGTCCCCTGTTTTAATTTTATTTTTAAGAAGTCTCTTTCCCTTTGTCTGGCCGCGGCTGTGACTGAATTTTGAGTGAAGGGCATGAGTACTGTCCTGTAAAATGCTTTCCATTTTTAGGAGGCGGAGTTTTGTGTACAGGTTGGTAGCTAATTCTTGATCTTTACCAATTATCCTTACTGCCATCTTAATCAAGCGCTGAAGCTTGATTTGGGCATGTTTCCAAACATGCATATCATACCAAAGGACAGCACACTCTACAGGACAGATATATAGAACATTTTTAAGATATTGCGGTTGACATTAAAATGGTTCATTTTGCTTAAAAAAACATTCTCTGTTGCAATTTCTTTATCGTGGCAAAGGCACAGTCAATGAAATTCAGTTTATTGTCTATTTCGATTCCTAGGTACTTATATGTGGTCACTCTATCGACCGATTCCCCATTGATCTTCGTAGGGGGTAGTAGAGTTTTGTTCCTTCTGAAATCAATTTCCATTTCTTTTGTTTTCTTTACGTTTATTTCAAGAAGGTTATCTGCAAACCACTGGATGAATTTTGTCATTTCTCTGTCAAAACTTTGAAGAGAAGCTTGGTCTGGGTGGAGGAAACCCACAACAGCGGTATCATCTGCATCAGAGTCTTGACAATTGTTTGTGTATAGTGTGTACAGTATCGGTGAAAGTATGCAACCTTGAGGGGCTCCCGTATTCATTGGTCTCGATGTAGAGATGAAGTTAAACTTCACTTGTTGAGTACGGTTCACAAGGAAACTATTAATCCACTTAATCAGCAGAGAGTTGATACCCAAATTCACCAGATTATCCACTGGTAGGTGGGGTTGGATGGTGTTAAATGCACTACTGAAGTCAATGAATACAATATTCTCTAGGCTATTTGCCTTTTATAAATGTTTGTAGATATTGTTCAGTATGACAGTAACGCATCATCAACACCCCTGGAGGCACAGCTAGTGAATTGGTTTGAGTGTAATTGGAATGAGAGACCAGAGAGAATTTTTTTCAAAACATTTCAGAGCTACAGATGGGGCTAAATGGCTTAAATAATTGTTTTCTTTTGGTCTGTTGTTTTTAAGGTAAGGGAAAGGGGGATACATAGTCAGTTGTACAACTGAATGCCTTCAACTGAAATGTGTCTTCCGTATTTAACACAACTCCTCTGAGTCAGAGAGGTGCGGGGGGCTGCCATAATCAACATCCATGGTGCCTTGCTCAGGGGCAGAACGCCATATTTTTTACCTTGTCAGCTCAGGGATTCGATTCATCAACCTTTCGGTTACTGGCCCAAATTTTCAACCACTAGGATACCTGCCGCCTATTGGGACAATCAGCGATTTCTTCCATAAGTTTGGAATTATCCCACTGTTCAGTGACAGCTGGAACAGCTTCTGGAACGGTAATGCGAGCTGATCTGCGCATGCCTGAAGTGCCTTGCTGATGACACCGTCTGGACCATATGATTTTTGTGGGTTGACATATTGAAGGTATTGCTTGTTAGCATTTCCATAGACTCAACATGGACGGTTAGCTAGCTACTGTATGTGGCACAACAAATTACAAATATCCTAATGTTTTCTACATAAACACATGTCAATGGTATTCTGTATTATTTTTCATTGAAACAGAAAATAGCCTGTGTGGATAATGACCATTCGATTTAGCGACATCTCCTCCCTCGGTTTGCTGTGTGTCAATGGGCTGGAAAGGTCCGTAAGTTGGAAAACAACCGAATTCGATCAGGAACTGGGTCAAATGGGTGGGGCTACATAAGGTGAATATTGTGGAATAGGTTTTAGACTAATTCAAAGCCATCCTTGCCTCACAGACACCATTTGTTGGGGAGGCACAGAGATGTCTGGCGCAGGGAAACAGCTGGGATGTTCACTTTGATGGGGTGATTGCCAAATTTGATTAAACCCAGGCCAAGAAAATGGCAAGATATGTCCAGAATACTAGTATCAAGGTTATTTTTCAGTGGTCGAAATTGCTATACCTTCCAAAGTTGTATGGCTCTGATGGGACAAATGTTAAGTTCTCAAACCAACCAACAGAATATTGTGAATATTTCCCTGGGCAATGATACTCACACACACAAACACACTATGTCAGTAGCTATAGGTGCTAGTTGTAATGATAGTAGTGAGGAATTCAGCTAGTAAGCTTAGTACACTTATGGATTTAAATACTTGAGTGCAGCAGAACAGTAAACTACAGGCCCACTCAAAAAACTTTTTTCCAACAACGGAAAAGTCCTTCATCAGCATTATATTCATCAGCATAGAAGTTATCCAATTGGCATCTAACATTTATCCACTTATAGCTGGATCCATAGTGGCCGTGCACCAGTATACTGCAGCGGTACAAGCAGGACAATTGATTTGGATTTTCCCATTACAGTATGCAAAATTTAGACATTAGCGTAAACCACTATTCATTCTGTGGAACATATGAAAGTGGCTGTTGCACTTGATTAGCATAATACGGGTCCTCATCAAGCATCAATCTTAGCTCATTAATGTACTCCTCCCCCACTACCTCACCCACCTTCCACACCACCCCTTTAGAGGGCCAACAGTAAAGTGACCGTCTGTGAGGGTGAATAAGGCCACTCTCTGGCTGCTCATCCAGTTCAAAACTGTAATGTTATGGCAGATGGTTGGGAGGGGAGAGGTTCATGGAGAGCAAATGGGAGGGGAGAAAATGCTCATACACCACAAACAGACACACACCCACACACACACATTTAAACACACACCAACCTCCTTAGCACTCTGCTTTCACGTATGTGATTTGATTTATTACATTTGTTAATCTCTCTGTGCAGTCTCATACAATACCAATGACATACCTTTTCACATCTCAACATGTATGTTATCGAGGCCTAGAGATGCAATTGAACAGATGAAATTCAATAATGCAGTTTTACGCCTTAAGAGGGATCTAATTTCATGCTAAATTGCTTCTGAAATTATTGTTTAAGCTATTGTAATATCATATGTACGTATATCATATTTTACATAAGGTGCAGAAACAATCCCTGTGGAGACATTAAGTTTAACCACAAGTACTTTAATAATACTACTACAAGAATAGAAGAGTAAGGTACACAAAATAAAGGTGCAAGGAGCAGAAACAATCCCTGTAATGACATTGTGGTATAGACTGAACCACAAAGACTTTACTACAACTACTACTAACACTACTACAACAACTACAACAACAAGAATAGAAGCTAACAAGAATAGAAGCTAAACAAAGCTAAACAAAATAAAGTTGCAAGTTGGAACCACATTTTTGAGAGCAATGTCATAGGGGAACCATTTTAGGGTTTCTAAAGATCCATAAATAAGATTGTACTTTGAAGAACCATGCAAAAATCCAAAACCAGAAATGTTTCTGCCTTCTAGGACCGAAATTGAATAACCATGCTGTGAATGAATTTTAGAGCTAACAGCACCACCCATGAGTGTGTATGCTGGTGACAGAGACATGGATGTTGAGTTCATTTATTTTCATTCTTGTAATATTCAGCATCCCAGAGTCGCAACTTCACTGTTGACGCTGAGACTGATGTTTTGTGGGTACTATTTAATGAAGCTGCCAGTTGAGGACTTGTGAGGTGTCTGTTTCTCAAACTATACACTCTAATGCTCTTGTCCTGTTGCTCAGTTGGTCACCGGGGCCTCCCACTCCTCTTATATTCTGGTTAGGGTCAGTTTGCGCAGTTCTGTGAAGGGAATAGTACACA
This sequence comes from Oncorhynchus mykiss, assembly GCF_057628025.1. Classification (NCBI taxonomy): domain Eukaryota; kingdom Metazoa; phylum Chordata; class Actinopteri; order Salmoniformes; family Salmonidae; genus Oncorhynchus; species Oncorhynchus mykiss. The sequence continues at coordinate 35,022,065 of NC_143036.1, forward strand.
GAGTTGTATGAGATCTTCAGTTTCTTGGCAATTTCTCACATGGAATAGCCTTCCTTTCTCAGAACAAGAATAGACTGATTGGTTTCAGATGAAAGTTATTTGTTTCTGGTCATTTTGAGCCTGTAATTGAACCTACAAATGCTGATACTCCAGATACTCAACTAGTCTAAAGGACAGTTTTATTGCTTATTTAATCAGAACACAGTTTTCAGCTGTGTTAAGATAAGTGAAAAACTTTTTTCTAATGATCAATTAGCCTTTTTAAATGATAAACTTGGATTGGCTAACACAACATACCATTGGAACACAGGAGTGATGGTTGCTGATAATGGGCCTCTGTATGCCTAATCAAAATCAAATCGAATCAAATTTTATTGGTCACATGCACATGGTTAGCAGATGTGAGTGGAGTGAAATGCTTGTGCTTCTAGTTCCAACAGTGCAGTAATATCTAACAAGTAATCTAACAATTCCCAACAACTACCTAATACACACAAATCTAACAATTCCCCATCAACAACCGAATACACACAAATCAAAAGGGGTGAATTAGTATATGTACATAGATGAGCGATGGTCAAGTGGCATAGGCAAAGTGCAGTAGATGGTATAAAATACAGTATATACATGTGATTTGAGTAATGTAGATATGTAAAAAAAGTATTAAAGTGGCATTATTTTGAGTGGCATTTATTAAAGTGTCCAGTGATTGGGTCTCAATGTAGGCAGAAGCCTCTGAGCCTCTGGATTGTTGTTTAGCAGTCTGATGGCCTTGAGATAGAAGCTGTTTCTCAATCTCTCGGTCCCAGCTTTGATGCACCTGTACTGACCTCGCCTTCTGGATGATAGCGGTGTGAACAGGCAATGGCTCGGGATTGTTGTTGTCCTTGATGATCTTTTTGGCCTTCCTGTGACATCAGGTGTTGTAGGTGTCCTGGATGGCAGATAGTTTGCCCCCAGTGATGCGTTGTGCAGACCGCACCACCCTCTGGAGAGCCTTGCGGTTGAGGGAGGTGCAGTTGCTGTACCAGGCTGTGAAACAGACCGATAAAAATGCTCTCGATTGTGCATCTGTAAACGTTTTTGAGGGTTTGGGTGACAAGCCAAATTTCTTTGCGCTGTTGCACCTTCTTCACCACAATGTCTGTGTGGATGGACCATTTCAGTTTGTCTGTGATGTGTACGCCCAGGAACTTATAACCACCTTCTCCACTGCTGTCCCTTCGATGTGGATAGGGGGGTGGTCCCTCTGCTGTTTCCTGAAGTCCACGATAATTTCCTTTGTTTTGTTGATGTTGTGTGAGAGGTTGTTTTCCTGACACCCCACCCTGTGTGCCCTCACCTCCTCCTTGTAGACTGTCTTGTCATTGTTGGTGATCAAGCCCACTACTGTTGTGGCGTCTGCAAACTTGCAAGCAGTCGTGGGTGAACAGGGAGTACAGGAGAGGGCTGAGCACACACCCTTGTGGGGCCCCAGTGTTGAGGGTCAGCATAGTGGAGATGTTGTTACCTTCACCGGCTGGGGGTGGCCCGTCAAAGTCCAGGACCCAGTTGCACAGGGAGGGGTTGAGACCCAGGGCCTGCAGCTTGATGATGAGCTTGGAGGATACTATGGTGTTGAATGCTGAGCTGTAGTCAATGAACAGTATTCTTACATAGGTATTATTTTTGTCCAGATGGGATAGGGCAGTGTGCAGTGTGATGGGGCGGTATGCAAACTGAAGTGGGTCTAGGGGTGGCCGGCAAGGTGGCGGTGATATGATCCTTGATGTCCGTAAACACACCAGGCAGCTGTTCTGCGCATGCTCTGAGGACACTGCTAAGGATGCCGTCTTGGCCAGCAGCCTTACGAGGGTTAACATGTTTAAATGTTTTACTCACGTCAGCCAGTGAGATGGAGAGGGGGGGGGGGGTGCAGTCTTTGTTAGCGAGCCGTGACGGTGGCACTGTATTATCCATAAAGCAGCCAAGAAGGTGTTTAGTTTGTCTGGAAGAGTGACATCGGTATCCGTGACGTGGCTGCTTTTGTTTTTGTAGTCCATGATTTCCTGAAGACCCTGCCACATACGTCTCGTGTCTGAACCATTGAATTGCGACTCCACCTTAACCCTATACCGGCAGCAATGCTCACTGCATCTGAGTTGCTTGATATAGGCATTTCAAAGAGCTGCCAGTCAAGGCGAGCTCATCAATGTAAGCTCCCCGCCCACTCAGCCTGTCTTTTCAAACTTCCTGGTATTTAGCCATGAGAGAAACAGTTATTTTCAGAATGACCATTGACATTTAAACCTGCACTTTTTATCTATGTGTTTTTGGAGACCCCTCTGGCACGAATGCAGTATTTTCTCTAGATTTGAACACGATATCCTAGAAACCCCAGCTCTCATATATAGTCGCTGCTGGGATGACGTAGAATCAACATCCGCTCTGTGACTGTGTTATCTAGTGGAAACTCAGCATAAGCCATTTTGACATTGTGGTTATGTTATTAACTAGTGACAACCCAACAGAGTCGGGAAAGGTGAGACTTGATGCCGATGCGATATCACAGAAGATTATGGAAAAAATTGAAGATTTAATTTTAGTAATGTCTTCAGAGCAAGCACTAACATTCTTATACATGTTATAATATTCACCTTGTCATGTTGTGTCTTGTCTCTGTCCTTTCCCTTCACCCTGTCTCCCTCTGCTGGTCGTTGTTAGGTTACCTTTTCTCCCCCGCTTTCTCCCAGCTGTTCCTTGTCTCCTCTAACTACCCATTCACCCCGTTTCCCACCTGTTCCCTTTTTCCCTCTGATTAGGTCCCTATATCTCTCTCTGTTTCTGTTCCTGTCCTTGTCGGATTCTTGTTTGTGTTTCATGCCTGAGCCAGACTATCGTCATGTTTGCTGTAACCTTGTCCTGTCCTGTCGGAATCTGCCGGTCTATCTGAGCCTACCTATGTTTGGTTATTAAAGAAGCTCTGTTTAAGTTAGTTCGCTTTTGGGTCCTCATTCACTCACCATAACAGAAGAATCCGACCAAGAATGGACCCAGCGACTTCGGATCCTCTCCACTCAGCCGTCGGGATCCAGGGAGCGATGCTAGGCAGACACGAGCAGGAAGTGTCTGCTGCTCGACATGCCGTTGAGACCCTGGCCACCCAAGTCTCCAACCTCACAGAACAGGTTCACCATCTCCGCCTCGATCCACCGGCCACTTCCAGGGCTTTCGAATCTCCGGAGCCCAGAATCAATAACCCGCCGTGTTACTCTGGGGAGCCCACTGAATGCCGCTCGTTCCTCACCCAGTGTGATATTGTGTTTTCTCTCCAGCCCAACACTTACTCCAGGAGCACTGCTCGTGTCGCCTACGTCATATCTCTCCTTATTGGACGGGCTCGTGAGTGGGGCACGGCAATCTGGGAGGCAAGGGCTGAGTGTACTAACCAGTATCAGGACTTTAAGGAGGAGATGATACGGGTTTTTGATCGATCTGTTTTTGGGGAGGAGGCTTCCAGGGCCCTGTCTTCCCTATGTCAAGGCAATCGATCCATAACAGACTACTCTATTGAGTTTCGCACTCTTGCTGTCTCCAGTGGCTGGAACGAGCCGGCCTTGCTCGCTCGTCTTCTGGAGGGTCTCCGCGCAGAGGTAAAGGATGAGATTCTCTCCCGGGAGGTTCCTTCCAGCGTGGATTCCTTGATTGAACTCGCTATTCGCATTGAGCGACGGGTTGATCTTCGTCACCGAGCTCGTGGAAAGGAGCTCGCGCTCTCCGTCGCCCCCCTCTCCGCATCACTACCATCTTCCTCTGCCGGCTCGGGTGCTGAGCCCATGCAGCTGGGAGGTATCCGCATCTCGACTAAGGAGAGGGAACGGAGAATCACCAACCGCCTCTGTCTCTATTGCGGTTCCGCTGGTCATTTTGTCACTTCATGTCCAGTAAAAGGCCAGAGCTCGTCAGTAAGCGGAGGGCTACTGGTGAGCGCTACTACTCCTGTCTCTCCTTCAAGATCCTGCACTACCTTGTCGGTCCATCTACGCTGGACCGGTTCGTCAGCTTCCTGCAGTGCCTTAATAGACTCTGGGGCGGAGGGCTGTTTTATGGACGAGACCTGGGCTCGGGAACATGACATTCCTCTCAGACAGTTAAAGGAGCCCACGGCCTTGTTCGCCCTGGATGGTAGTCCTCTCCCCAGGATTCAGCGTGAGACGCTACCTTTAACCCTCACTGTTTCTGGTAATCATAGTGAAACCATTTCTTTTTTAATTTTTCGTTCACCTTTTACACCTGTTGTTTTGGGCCATCCCTGGCTAGTTTGTCATAATCCTTCCATTAATTGGTCTAGTAATTCTATCCTCTCCTGGAACGTCTCTTGTCATGTGAAATGTTTAATGTCTGCTATCCCTCCTGTTTCCTCTGTCTCTTCTTCACAGGAGGAGCCTGGTGATTTGACAGGGGTGCCGGAGGAATATCACGATCTGCGCACGGTGTTCAGTCGGTCCAGGGCCACCTCTCTTCCTCCACACCGGTCGTATGATTGTAGTATTGATCTCCTTCCGGGAACCACCCCCCCCCGGGGTAGACTATACTCTCTGTCGGCTCCCGAACGTAAGGCTCTCGAAGATTATTTGTCTGTAGCTCTTGACGCCGGTACCATAGTCCCCTCCTCCTCTCCCGCCGGAGCGGGGTTTTTTTTTGTCAAGAAGAAGGACGGGTCTCTGCGCCCCTGCATAGATTATCGAGGGCTGAATGACATAACAGTGAAGAATCGTTATCCGCTTCCTCTTATGTCTTCAGCCTTCGAGATCCTGCAGGGAGCCAGGTTTTTCACTAAGTTGGACCTTCGTAACGCTTACCATCTCGTGCGCATCAGGGAGGGGGACGAGTGGAAGACGGCGTTTAACACTCCGTTAGGGCACTTTGAATACCGGGTTCTTCCTTTCGGCCTCGCTAACGCTCCAGCTGTCTTTCAGGCATTAGTCAATGATGTCCTGAGAGACATGCTGAACATCTTTGTTTTCGTTTACCTTGACGATATCCTGATTTTTTCACCGTCACTCCAGATTCATGTTCAGCACGTTCGACGTGTCCTCCAGCGCCTTTTAGAGAATTGTCTTTTTGTGAAGGCTGAGAAGTGCACTTTTCATGCCTCCTCCGTCACATTTCTCGGTTCTGTTATTTCCGCTGAAGGCATTAAGATGGATCCCGCTAAGGTCCAAGCTGTCATTGATTGGCCCGTCCCTAAGTCACGCGTCGAGCTGCAGCGCTTTCTCGGCTTCGCAAACTTCTATCGTCGTTTCATCCGTAATTTCGGTCAGGTGGCAGCTCCTCTCACAGCCCTTACTTCTGTCAAGACGTGCTTTAAGTGGTCCGTTTCCGCCCAGGGAGCTTTTGATCTCCTCAAGAATCGTTTTACATCCGCTCCTATCCTTGTTACACCTGACGTCTCTAGACAGTTCGTTGTCGAGGTTGACGCGTCAGAGGTGGGCGTGGGAGCCATTCTTTCTCAGCGCTCCCTCTCTGACGACAAGGTCCACCCATGCGCGTATTTTTCTCATCGCCTGTCGCCGTCGGAACGTAACTATGATGTGGGTAACCGCGAACTGCTCGCCATCCGGTTAGCCCTAGGCGAATGGCGACAGTGGTTGGAGGGGGCGACCGTTCCTTTTGTCGTTTGGACTGACCATAGGAACCTTGAGTACATCCGTTCTGCCAAACGACTTAATGCGCGTCAGGCGCGTTGGGCGCTGTTTTTCGCTCGTTTCGAGTTCGTGATTTCTTATCGTCCGGGCTCTAAGAACACCAAGCCTGATGCTTTGTCTCGTCTCTTCAGTTCTTCAGTAGCCTCCACTGACCCCGAGGGGATTCTCCCTGAGGGGCGTGTTGTCGGGTTGACTGTCTGGGGAATTGAGAGGCAGGTAAAACAAGCGCTCACTCACACTCCGTCGCCGCGCGCTTGTCCTAGGAACCTTCTTTTCGTTCCCGTTCCTACTCGTCTGGCCGTTCTTCAGTGGGCTCACTCTGCCAAGTTAGCCGGCCACCCTGGCGTTCGGGGTACGCTTGCTTCCATTCGCCAGCGTTTTTGGTGGCCCACCCGGGAGCATGACACGCGTCGTTTCGTGGCTGCTTGTTCGGTCTGCGCGCAGACTAAGTCCGGTAACTCTCCTCCTGCCGGCCGTCTCAGGCCGCTTCCTATTCCCTCTCGACCGTGGTCTCACATCGCCTTAGATTTTGTCACCGGACTGCCTTCGTCAGCGGGGAAGACTGTTATTCTTACGGTTGTCGATAGGTTCTCTAAGGAGGCTCATTTCATTCCCCTTGCTAAGCTTCCTTCTGCTAAAGAGACGGCACAAATCATCATCGAGAATGTTTTCAGAATTCATGGCCTTCCGTCAGACGTCGTTTCGGACAGAGGTCCGCAATTCACGTCTCAATTTTGGAGGGAGTTTTGCCGTTTGATTGGGGCTTCCGTCAGTCTCTCTTCCGGCTTTCACCCCCAGTCTAACGGTCAAGCAGAACGGGCCAATCAGACTATTGGTCGCATCTTACGCAGTCTTTCTTTTCGCAACCCTGCGTCTTGGTCAGAACAGCTCCCCTGGGCAGAATACGCCCACAACTCGCTTCCTTCGTCTGCGACCGGGCTATCTCCTTTTCAGAGTAGCCTCGGGTACCAGCCTCCGCTGTTCTCATCTCAGTTCGCCGAGTCCAGCGTCCCCTCCGCTCAGGCTTTTGTCCAACGTTGCGAGCGCACCTGGAAGAGGGTCAGGTCTGCACTTTGCCGTTATAGGGCGCAGACTGTGAGGGCTGCTAATAAGCGTAGAACTAAGAGTCCTAGATATTGTCGCGGTCAGAGAGTTTGGCTCTCCACTCAGAACCTTCCCCTTAAGACGGCTTCTCGCAAGTTGACCCCGCGGTTCATTGGTCCGTTCCGTATTTCTCGGGTCATTAATCCTGTCGCAGTTCGACTTCTTCTTCCGCGATACCTTCGTCGCGTCCACCCGGTCTTCCATGTCTCCTGTATTAAGCCCGTTCTTCGCGCCCCCGCTCGTCTTCCCCCCCCCCCCCCCCATCCTTGTCGAGGGCGCACCCATCTACAGGGTCCGCAGGATTTTGGACATGCGTCCTCGGGGCCGTGGTCACCAGTACCTTGTCGATTGGGAGGGGTACGGTCCTGAGGAGAGGAGTTGGGTTCCCTCTCGGGACGTGCTGGACCGTGCGCTGATCGAGGATTTCCTCCGTTGCCGCCAGGTTTCCTCCTCGAGTGCGCCAGGAGGCGCTCGGTGAGTGGGGGGGTACTGTCATGTTGTGTCTTGTCTCTGTCCTTTCCCTTCACCCTGTCTCCCTCTGCTGGTCGTTGTTAGGTTACCTTTTCTCCCCCGCTTTCTCCCAGCTGTTCCTTGTCTCCTCTAACTACCCATTCACCCCGTTTCCCACCTGTTCCCTTTTTCCCTCTGATTAGGTCCCTATATCTCTCTCTGTTTCTGTTCCTGTCCTTGTCGGATTCTTGTTTGTGTTTCATGCCTGAGCCAGACTATCGTCATGTTTGCTGTAACCTTGTCCTGTCCTGTCGGAATCTGCCGGTCTATCTGAGCCTACCTATGTTTGGTTATTAAAGAAGCTCTGTTTAAGTTAGTTCGCTTTTGGGTCCTCATTCACTCACCATAACACACCTTGTCAACCAGAAAGGTAGCTAATGTTAGCAATGTCAAGGTAGCTAGCTAGCTAACTTAGCTCTCTACATGGTTGATAATAGCTACCGTAAATTTCCCTGCCTTGTAGAAAATAGCCATATGACAATAGCTTTAGTACATTAGGTTAAAAAAAGTATTTAAAATAATGCATTTTGAACATCATTGCTCTGCATTCATGGAAAATAACCTTGGCTTTGGCAAGTATTTTGCCCTTCTCTCACGCCTGAACTAGCTAGTTAGCAAGTTAATAGCATTACTGGGATGGCCCCTATGGTGGAGAAATTACAAGATCATTTTGTAACACTGTTATTGCATCAAATGGTTGTTTTATGCACCAGAATAGGGTTCTTCAAACTATATGTGTGAATTGAGAGGAGCTTTTGAGATTTAACTCTGGCAATTGATTTATGATGCCATAGGTGATAAACCTAAGGAGCCACATTCCATTCATGTGAAGAAGATGGCTCCAGTCTGCCTGAGCCTGCAATTCATAGACTGAATTGGTGTTTGTGTATTATGAGGTACCAGTGAGAGATGGCTCGGGTTGAGAGGAACCTCGTTTTGGGGCAAAACCCTGGTTTCCTTATGCTGTCTGTTGTGAATTATTCATTTCTTTCATGCAAATCCTAACCTTTTGATCAATTCCACACATCTCCTGTTTGTCATGTTTTCAGAAGGATGTGTCTTTGCTATAAAGAGCTGTAACTCAGTTCTGCTCTTCTGAGTTCTCAGTGATCACCTCCAGGGTGGTTACCAACTAATTCCATTACTTCAGTAATTAATAAAGTTTAATTGTTTTGAAAAAATCGAAAGTCTCTCCACTGATTAGAATAATTTCACCACACCCCTTGATTTTCGAGAGCTATTGCTATGAAGATGTTGTTTATTTGTGTAATTTTGACTATCATAGCTCTGCATTCATGGCCATGGCATGCATTCAATCCTTTGCCCTTCTGACTCATAGCTATACCAGATAGCTAATAACATTACTGGGATGGCCTCTTGATTATCGAGAGTTATGGCTATGAAGATGTGCATGAATTGTATAAGTATTAAACTTGACTCTTCTGCATGAAAATCCTTATTGATAATAGAATACATAAAATACCATGTAGTAAGCATTGCAATACAATCCAAATAAGTGGTGTATATTTTTCCTGTAAGATTTGAGTTGTGAATTGCCGCACACCATTCAGGGGAACAGGCAGGGCTGCTGAAATAATTGGACAGAAAGACCTTGAAAGGGCTGCCCGAGATAAAGGTTAGTAATATCTTTCACAACATTATAATCATATCACACAACATTTGGCTGCATTCTGTAATTTCATGTTGCTTTCTTTAATCATTACAGTCTAAATTGCAAGAGCTGTCCATTGAAGAAAGTGGAGAGGTGCTGGTGCTGGTCACTTCTGGTCTACCTAGAGTGATATTTGACATCATGGAGTACCGGAGAGCTATCCCAGGGTCTCCGGACAATCTCGCTGGAGCACCTGCATGAATTACAGGGAGACTCCTGCACCTTAAAACACACAACTGCTGCCAATCCACAACAGCAATATTCCATTGGTTTAATACCAAGTGTGTTTACATAACAGGTTAACACTTTCCACAACTACACCGTAGTTCATAATACGTCACTGTTTATTATAGTTTTTTTGGTCTGGGTAATATCAGTTCAGTACTTTATCAGAATGTTTCCCTTACCCTGTGCTTTTATTATTTTGAGGAAGGTTACAGAGACTACCTTGTAATATTTTCTCCCTAATATAACTGTTTGACCTTTACATCAGGGTAGTCCAGCCGTCTTTCTGGAGGTCTGCTAATTTGAAGTGTAAACCGTCAAGAGCATAGATATCCGGGAAAAGAGAACAGTTTAGTAAATCATTCTAAAACCATTCCAAAAGTACAATAATTATGAATATATGCTAGATAAAAATGTTCAAGTATTGTTTCTCTCACAAGTTCATTGCTGCCCACACAAACCTCCCTTATTTATCTGATTTATATGTTTGGTTGTAGGCCCATCTCTTTCAACAACAATTCTGAGTAGTCTTCAGGTTTTCACACTCCGAGGAAACACCAAATCTGACAATGGGGAAAGCTACGGTCCTTCACAGTTCAAAGATCTGCTTACTGCACCCTGTGTTGTGTGGCGACGTCTCCTTGAATTTGAAGACGGCTCAACCGTTGTTGGTGGTGGCACTTCAAGATGTCTGATTCTCAGGATCATTCTCCTGGGTAGCCCCAATTTAGTGCCCAGTTTTTCTCAACACTGCTCTCGGAAGTTCTGGGATGTCGGTTTAGTCCTTGGCTGTTATCAATGCATAGACACTTCACCTTTGAGACTTGTTAATGTAGAGTCTCATTTAGCTGAAAGATATAGTAATATTTAGTGAGTAATTTGTCAATAGAGTTTTATTACTGTCAGTGCAGGAATGTAGTGTTGACAACTGTTGAAAATATAACTGCAGTAACATTTATTATATTGTAATGAGTTTTGTTTTACATCATACAAATCTTTTTCAAAACCGAGAGGACAAATAACATTTACATCTTGCTGCCCTACATGTTCTCCAAGGCTGGATGATGGTTAGAAGTGTTGTAGTCAAGTGTTGCTTGTAGGGTTCCAGCCTCATGGACTGGAGGAGGGAAAGAAAACCGCACACATGAGTATGTGATTCTGGAATGTCTTTAGCTCAGACGTGGACCTAAATACTCCAGCCCTCAGTGACCTGATTGGTATCACAATTTCCCCCAGCCCTATAACTATCACAAATGATTAAACTAATTGCATTCTACACTAAAGACTATGATTAGTTGATTATTGGAGTCATGCGCTAGCTGGGGCAAAAGTGTATCACCATTCAAGGACTGGTGTCATGACTGTCCATGAGAATCCAAATAGGTCAGATCAGGTTTGCAATGAATAACTTCAATCAGACCCACTCTCACCCTAGAGGGGGAAGGAAATAACTAGTGGGGGTTAACAACTCACGCCCTGTTGTAAATCAAGGGAGATGATTCATGCCCACGCTCTCAAGATTTACCAGAGGAATGTACACTGAAACTCTAACATGTTCAAAAGCGAATGCTGGAACAATATTTCTAACATAGAACCTGGGGAATGGTCAGAGGCGATCTATAGAACACTAATGTAATTGTGTTTGTTATTTTGTGATGTAATTAAAAATTTTATAAAGGAAATACTGTAACTTTGAAAGTATGTCCAGTACATATATGAAGTTTCCATACTCTGCTTTACACAGACAAACTATGAAAATATTTTTGTTAAGAGAGGAATGTGATTTGAGAAGCTATAAAATAAAATTGTTTTACCTAACTTTGCACAGTGAGTAGGTACCTGCCTGGAGTGAGCGTGCCAGCCTGCCGGAACCACCCCTTTTAAGCAAACTGCAAAAATGATGGATTAAGAAAAAGCAACCACCAAAAAATGTGAAGCTGCTGCTGCACGTTTAAAATGGTTTGAACTTTGAATCTCAACACGAGGTGGAGATGATAAACTCACTTCCCAGACAATAACTGGTACGGCTGATTAGGTGTCCTAAGTAAAGTATCTTCAAGTAGGACCATCCTCTTACTCTGCTCAAATCATCGATATGGCTGGCTAGCCTATCTTCAAAGAAGCCTCTTCAAGAGTGAATGGAAGGAAAGTAAACGCTGTAGTTCTTTTCAGGACTACACGACAAGCCACCGGATAGCAGACAACTACAAAGAAGACCAACAATAGAAGACTTGTTTGAACCATTTTGGACAATCAGAGCCTTACAACAGTGCCACGAAAAAGGCCCAACCCCCTTTCCAAGGCTGCCCTGTTCACCGAGAGACCACCGGCGAACCCAGGCATTTCACGTAATATTCATCCTTTCTTACTCAAAGCGGGTGGCGGTTCGTCTGCAAGGTTACTGTAGGTGAGAGTGGTTTCTGAATGTACCTATGTTAAGTGTGTCTGTCACTCTCTCTCCCCCTCCATCTCTTCTTTAACAAGCATCAATATTGTTGTCATTCCGCTAGGGACCTGTTTTCAGGGTATTACATCTCTAGTCAATAACAGGTGAAAAGTGTGTATGTTTATCCTGCGTTCACATAGCTAGTAAATAAATAATTAAACCAATTTGTGTAGTACTGAGTCATAAGTAAGGCTCAGGTTTTTGAAGATGCAAGTATGTTACGTCTGTTCAGAATGATGATATGATACGAGGTTATGATTAATAAATTGACTTTTTATGGATGCGATAGGTAAATATTAATGATTAATTTAATCTAGTAACTTTTAAACAAAGTTAGTTAATTATATAAATAACAGTCTTCAGATTAATGTTAAAGTCACGACTCTGGAGTTGAGCCTCCCTGACCTAGATCAGAGATAAAACTAGCTAATTTTAGAATGTGGTGTTATACAACAGTTGACTAAAGACGGGGCATTCAGATCAATAACTTTAGATGTGCAGTTAAGAACATTACCATGGTAATGGTGCCACTTTACGTTTCCGCTATGAAACTTTTAAACAAAGTTACCACTTCTTCTAGTAAAACAAAATATATGCAGCAGAAACAGGGTGCAGTTTTTGACTTGCCACAAATGTCAGCAAGCTAGGCTAGCTATGTATAGTAAAATAGCTAGCTACCTCGCTGCTACACAGAATGTTAATGCACTGTTATTTGAATGGCTAAATGGATCTGTCTTATTGCAAGACTTTGGCTAAAGTTGACATGTTGAATCTTAAATCTTAAAACGAGACCGTTCAGATCAAACAAAATGTAACTTTGAATCTCATCATATGTATCTGAACTGGGCTTTGTGGCTATTCTGTGCCAGTACACTTGTGTGAACTGAAGTAGCTAGCTAGCCACACAAGGTCATCATTATACACTCAAGATAGCTAGTTACGACTAACTAGTGAAGCAACATTTTATATTCAAATGGAAAAACCCGAATGTTGCAGTCTATTAACAAGCTGCTAGCTAATAAGAACTATTATATGAGTGGCTTGAAAACAAGAAATCCAAAATAGTGCCTTGCAAAAGTATTCATACCCTTGGCGTTTTTCCTATTTTGTTGCATTACAACCTGTAATTTAAATAGATTTTTATTTGGATTACACGTAATGGAAACACACAAAATAGTCAAAATTGTTGAAGTGAAATTCAAAAAATAACATGTTAAAAAAAAATCGAAAAAATAAAAAACTGAAAAGTGGTGCGTGCGTATACCAATTACCTTCAGAAGTCATATAATTAGTTAAATAAAGTTCACTTGTGTGAAATTTAACTGTCACATGATCTGTCACATGATCTCAGTATATATACACACTTGTTCTGAAAGGCCCCAGAATCTGCAACACCACTAAGCAAGGGTCACCACCAAGCAAGCGGGCACCATGAAGACCAAGGAGCTCTCCAAACAATTCAGAGTTGAGTTATAAAAACATATCAGAAACTTTGAATATCCCACAGAGCACCAATAAATCCATTATGGGAAGAATATGGCACTACAACAAACCTGCCAAGAGAGGGCCACCCACCGAAACTCACAGACCAGGCAAGGTCAGCATTAATCAGAGAGGCAACTAAGAGACCAAAGACAACCCCGAAGGAGCTGCAAAGCTCCAAAGCGGAAAATGGAGTATCTGTCCATAGGACCACTTTAAACCGTACACTCTACAAGTCAAAGTCCAGACCTGAATCCAATCGAGAATCTGTGGAAAGAACTGAAAACTGCTGTTCACAAATGCTCTCCATCCAACCTCACTGAGCTCGAGCTGTTTTGCAAGGAGGAATGGGAAAAAATGTCAGTCTCTCGATGTGCAAAACTGATAGAGACATACCCCAAGCGACTTACAGCTGTAATCGCAGCAAAAGGTGGCGCTACAAAGTATTAACTTAAGGGGGCTGAATAATTTTGCACGCCCAATTTTTCAGTTTTTGATTTGTTAAAAAAGTTTGAAATATCCAATAAATGTCGTTCCACTTCATGATTGTGTCCCACTTGTTGTTGATTCTTCACAAAAAAATACAGTTTTTTTATCTTTATGTTTGAAGCCTGAAATGTGGCAAAAGGTCGCAAAGTTCAAGGGGGCCGAATACTTTCGCAAGGCACTGTATGTAAGAAATACTCTGGTCAGATGAGACTAACATTTAGCTTTTTGGCCATCAAGGAAAACGCTATGTCTGGCACAAACCCAACACCTTTTATCACCCCGAGAATACCATCCCCCAAATTAAGCATGTTGCTGGCAGCATCATGCTGTGGGGATGTTTTTCATCGGCAGGGACTTGGAAACTTCTCAGAATTAAAGGAATGATGGATGGCACTAACTACAGAGAAATTCTTGAGGGAAACCTGTTTCAGTTTTCAAGAGATTTGAGACTTGGACGGAGGTTCACCTTCCAGCAGGACAATGACCCTCTACAAAGTATTGACTTTGTTATTTTGTCTTGTTTCTTTCACAATAAGACATATTATGATCTTCAAATGGATAGGCATGTTGTGTAAATCAAATGATACAAACCCCCCAAAAATCTTTAGCTAAGGCAACAAAATAGGAAAAATGCCAAAAGGTGTGAGTAATTTCACTCACTAGCAACTTTATTACTTGCATACATATTTACAACTAAATAGCAACATTTAACTTTATATTTAACTAGTTGTACCCACCCCCCAAAACATGATTTATTTTTTATTGTTGTGTCTTACCTTTTCAACAGAAACAAATTCTAATTCTGGGTTGGGTTTGAATCACTTCACCTCCCTTAGTTCTCTCCACTGTGTGAACACAAATCTGAGGTGTACACTCATCTTGGCCTCAACTATTTTGATTTTCCTTTTTGCCTGTCTGCTCTCCAAATTTCTCTGTTTCTTTGTTATAGATGGAGGAGTATTGTTGTGGGATCAGGTAATTTGCCCTGCGTGTCTGCCATGTTTGTAAGCTAGCTACCTCTTCTAGCCACTAGGCAAGTGTTGGCCATTGGCTCAGCTAGCTAGCGATCACATCACCTCCTCACTGACGTAAAACACATCACTAATTGCGTCGCATTGGATGACCACTAGCAACTTATTGCAACTTTTGAACATGAAATAAATATAAAAAATATGTACATATTTCAGTTAAATGCTTAGCTATAAATGCCCCTTATTAAAAATATTGCTGATTTGAAACTGCAATTGACTGTGGTATTTTGAACGTACTGCAGTTATACTGCAAAATTGCAGCAGTAAAACTGCAATTCTTTCATAAGGGGCTTTATAATGGGAAAATCGATTTTACTTTACTTTGACTGCATATAACTCATACATAGATCCTTTATGTGTGTGTTATAGACCAGTATATGACCAACTGTGATGTGGTGTAGGGCTCTTAATGAGTTACAAAAGAGTTAATATATGACTCTCAACTAGACGATTTGACCCATAAAATTGACCCTGAGGATATCTTCATACACCATTGACTTCAGTGAGAAGAAGAAGCAGAAGGTAAGTCACTGATATATACTGGCTGGTGGGAAAAATGAAGCTGGTACTGGGTGTATATCAGCATAATTTGCAAAAAGTGGTTTGGCCTTTTGGCATATTCAGTTACACTGGTATGGCAGAAGCAAACTTTTAGAAACAGCCATAATGATGACACTACACTGTAATTGTGATTATGCATTTTTTAAGATGACTAAATATAATATCTTGCATAGGATGACATGAATGTGCTATAGATATGAATATATTTCATTAAACTTTGCTAATATGGTTGGGACCCGTTATAACGCATTCATGAAATGCAAATAGATGTGTAATAAGTGTGCTTTTGATATGTAGTTAAAGTAAATTGTTACCATGTAATTTGACAGCCTTGTTTAGGAGAATGTGTTTTACTGTGTTGCTACCCCACAGACCAGATATCCTCTCTGTTACTCGATGTACAGTACCTGTTCTAGACCAGCAAGCCATGGCACATGTGTGCATCACTCTAACACTGGGATTACTCAGCCAGCCCCTGAGTCTCTGCAAGGCTTGCTTTTGTGGGGTGAATGAAGTAAGCCCCTGCTTACGGCAGTGTGGATGGGTCTCGGAGGTGTGCTGTAGGGGGATATCTTTCTCTAGATCTCTCCCATCAGCAGATCGCAAACAGACCGCAACACCAATGGGTGACAATCACAGCTGGAAAATGAAAAGTGCTGTGAGGCAAACAAACTCCATTAATACATATAGAGAAATGGAGAGCTCGATGGACACGGATGTCAGAAAACAATGATTTCGATGGCCGAGTTCTATTCCATGGCCATGTGGAGTCCAAGATTGCTATTTTTCACAAAACCATTACCCTTGAGGAGCAGGGACACAGTTTCTGTTTTGAAATGTAGAGCTTTAACTAAATAAAATCCAAAAGTATATCTTGTGATAATTGATTAATGACCATAAGTGTTAGCTTCTTATCTTTCTAAATGTGTCTAATTACATTTGAGCAGTTTGATAATAGATACAATTAAGCTTTCTGTCAGGCAATAGGCCTGAGAATCAAATTACAGAGTAATGGGCATAATGTCATGTTAATCTCCAACTTGGTCTAGTTGTTATTCCCAGCACTCTTGTAATAATATTCCCAGGTGAGTTTGTGCACTTTGTGATAAACGTCACAGTGGATAAAACATAATCATATAAAAGACAGGATTAAATGAACACATTTAGATGGGAAAGGCTTGTTCACTTGCTCTCTTATTGCCAATGCTTTTGTTGCCTGGGAATACATTTGACACACAACGTCCTTCTGCTCCGATTGGCTGGCTGCCCAGAGGGCCACTGTGTCATCTGTGATTAGTCAGGAGTGTGAAACGCAATTAAATGTCAGGTAGCTGCTTCTTCCCATTACGGAGGCTGAAAAGAGATGTGTTGTGGTGTCATAGACTCTGTGAACGGAGCAGACTGCTGCAGAGCCCAAGTCTATGGAGAAAGAGGAGCAGTACTTCTAGGCTGTGCCCTAAATGACACCATATTCCCTTTATATTGCACTACATTTGAGCTGAGCCCTAATGGCCCTGGTCAAAAGTAGTAGACTTAGTTCCTTAATTATGTCTTTGTGTTAGTTTGGTCAGGGCGTGCGTTGGGGTGGGTAGTCTATGTTCTTTTTTCTATGTTTTATTTCTGTGTTTGGCATGGTATGGTTCTCAATCAGAGGCAGCTGTCGATCATTGTCTCTGATTGACAATCATACTTAGGTAGCCTGATTATTTTCTGTGTCTGTGTTTTCCACACGGAACTGTTTCGTTTTCAGTTTGTGTAGTGTTCAGTTGTTCCATTAAAAATATGATGAACACTTACCAAGCTGCGTATTGGTCCGATCCTTCCTACTCCTCCTCAGAAGAGGAGGACGAAAACCGTTACAACACTAATAGGAAATAGGGTGGGAACTTAACCGTGTTTATTTATTGTGGCTGGCTTGGTTAATTTGTTTTTTAATCAAAGAACAATTGTAAAATTGTAAAGCTTAACCTTGCTGTAATGAGGTTCTGATGTAGAGTTTATTCTGTCTTCTAGGTTTGTATGAAAGGGAAACATATAGATAAATGTTTCAGGACAGTTTGAGGGATTTTTCAGTGATTTAAAGTATGCATACCACTTGAAAATATATACCAGGGCTATGTCACAACTACTTTATGGACTGTTGACTAATGAACTTGAGCAAGCAGGCTGCCCACACGAAGAGATCTATCACTGCGCGCGAGGCACTGATACGCCTACTGACTAATTTAACTACTGAAATAAAAAAAAATGTCAAACATAAAATAAAAAATACTTGGGGAGAGGAGCTGGCATGTTGGAGTGAACGACTGTGTTTGAGAGAGCCTCCCGCAACTTTTTTGTTTAACAATCTCACTTAATACAGCCCTTTTAACAATATAAACCTCTTTATGTGAACATGGCAAGTAATAGGCAACTAACCTCCTCCCCACCAAACAATGAGACAGACAAGGCGGAAGGCACAGGTAATAACGTGACACTTTTAGAACTTATTCGTGCTCTGGGAGAACTACGTGTCGCTATAGCTAAGGATTTTAAGGATACTATTGCTGAACTGGACAGCAAAATCGAGAGCACTATTCGAACGGTTGCTTCGAAGGGCCAGTGTTACCCACAATAATGCTGGGGAATAAAAATGTAATTTCGTCTTTAAGATGTTCACAGAATGTTGGTTATGTTTGGAACTGAGGATTCAACCTCCTGACCCTCTTGTTTGATACGATGTCACCCAATCTCAGGGAGAAGGTGAGTGGACTGTGGTCAGAGACAGTGGTGGGCCGTCAGGGCCAGCAAGGCCTTCGCTGCTGGCCTAAACATCATCAGAATATATATATTTTTAAATATATTTTCCCACAAATATGTATTAAATTATTCCCCAGAGTAAGACTTATACTCTTCATTTCATAGCTTTCCTCTTGGTTGCACTGCTTCCAGCCCCAGGTTGAGATTTGGAGGGCTGGTCTTTATGTTAGATATTTTATCCAATCATATTAAGCCATCATGTGTTGCCAGGGGTCTAAAATCTGCCCTCATGCCTTCAGAATCAACAGTGCGGGCGCTTGTAGCTTAAAGTGAATGGAAATTAAAATTTAGTGTCAACCAATCAGCTTTAGAGTTGGCTATTGTACGCCTGCTGGCTGGCTCCAGTGTTACACAGGAGCCAGCTAGCAGGCGTAGTGCGTGCACGTCTTTTGATTGGATTACCAATATTGAGAGGCAGGTAATATATGGGCAGGTCTATGCAGAACCTCAGAACTAAGAAACTGAATTTGATAAACAAATTAATTTGCGTACTACTAAGCTGTTTTTTCAACCCACAATGGTGGAAGGAGGAGAAGATACCGATTTGGTCGAGGATATAATTATAACGGCATTCTCAAGACAAACTTTTCAAGAAAAGTTAGACATTGTCAGGAGAGGTCGCCCGATGCCGACGCTTCAAAGCCTGTCACAGGCGGGAAAGGGGTTTGTTCGCCACTTTCAAAGTTCCAACTACGAGCGCTATCAATGGCTCACAGGCTCCAAGAAGCACTGCAAACTGTACTGCTGGGAATGCCTATTATTTGCAAGTGATCGATATGGTGCTTGGAGCCACACTGGCTTTGCAAACTTGAGTTGTCTAACCAAGGCAGCAACGAGACACCAAAGTACGGCTGGGCACTTACAAGCAATGGTGCTTTTGAAAACTTTTGGGGACACCCGAGTGGATCTACAGCTCAACGAATAAGCGCGCAGGGCAACGGGAGCTGCACAATGAAAAGGTATTGTACTGTTCCTGTGCAATTCTCTGAATAAAAATGTCAATTTCAAGGTGACGCAACGCCTGGTTATACTGCGTTTCTGTCTAAATGTATAGTGTCTAGATCTATGGCATCATAATGATGGTAATAAGAGTTGGATTAATTCGGGTGGGACTGTGTAGGACCTCACTGAAGGCCCCAGGCCCACGGCACGCCACTGGTCAGAGATTATAACATCATGATACCTCACATTACAGGTATAATGGAGTAATTTTGCATCAACCAAAAAGTAGTCAATTCTGGTATAAACATTGGGAACATGATAGTAAAAGGAGTATTCCTTACCAGTTGGGTTAGAGATCCTCCAAATATCAAATAATGTAGATTTTTTTTATATAGGTATTCAATAATTCGCTTGAATAAGAGGTAGGGGTACGCCGAGTAGAGGTTCTATCCAAATATTGGTCTAGCACACAATTAAGGTCCCCTCTAATGACAAGGTTAGTATGGGAGCTATCTGGAATCAGGGCAAGGACTCTGGGATTATCAATGTGGAGTTATCAATGTTTGGCCCTGTCACAACTTCCTCCGAAGTCGGTCCCTCTCCTTGTTCGGGCGACGTTTGGCGGTCGACGACACCGGTCTTCTAGCCATCGACGATCCACCTTTCATTTTCCATTTATTTTGTCTTGTCTTCCCATACACCTGGTTTCAATTCCATCATGTCCTTGTCCAGTATTGTTTATTGTAAGTGCTTGTGCACGTTATGTCTGGTGTGCGTCGGGTTATATACCCATTTATTGATTGTTCTGTTTTCCGGTGGGTTTTTATTATTAAACTGCGCCGTTGGAAACAGAGTTTTTGCTCTCCTGCGTCTGACTTCTCTGCCGCCAGTAAGCACCCCTTACAGGACTATAGATATTCAGTAGATTTACAGAAGTAGAATGGACCTCTCCTATTACGGTCACATAACGACCCTCTTTATGTACAATAGTTGTTTTATGTAGAAAGGGAATTACTATCCATACCAGAATCGCTGTGCCTCTCGTTTTGGTGGAGAAGTTAGAATGATACACTTGACCCACCAACCTAGATTTAAGTTTGCTATGAGAATTGTTTTTCGGATGGGTTTCTTGCAAAAACATTATCAGACGAGAGTGATTTCAAGATGGCTAGGTCTTGCCTCTCTTAATTGGTTCATTTAAACCCTTGATATTCCAGGAAGTAAATGTAAGCCACGCCCTCCTCTCATTTGTAGTGGAGAGAGGGAAACCGGCCAGGCAGAGACAACAAGGGCGGTTCGTTGCTCCAGTGTCTTTCCTTTCACCTTCACACTCCTGGGCCAGACTACACTCAATCATAGGGCCAACAGAAGAGATGAGTCTTCAATAAAGACGTAAAGGTTGATACCGAGTCTGCGTCTCTCACATGGGTGTGCCGACCATTCCATAAAAATGGAGCTCTATAGGAGAAAGCCCTGCCTCCAGATGGTTGCTTAGAAATTCTAGGGACAGTTAGGAGGCCTGCGCCTTGTGACCATAGTGTATATGTAGGTATGTGCGGCAGGACTTAAATTGGAAAGATAGGTAGGAGCAAGCCCATGTAATGCTTTGTAGGTTAGCAGTAAAACCTTGAAATCAGACCTTGCCTTAACAAGAAGCCAGTGTAGAGAGGCTAGCACTGGAGTAATATGATCACATTTTTTGGTTCTAGTCAAGATTCTAGCAGCCGTGTTTAGCACTAACTGATGTTTATTTCGTGCTTTATCCGGGTAGTAGAGCATTGCAGTAGTCTAACCTAGAAATTAGAAAAGCATGGATACATTTTTCTGCATCATTTTTGGACAGAACGTTGCTGATTTTTGCAATGTTACGTAGATGGAAAAATCTGTCCTTGAAACAGTCTTGCTATGTTCATCAAAAGAGAGATCAGGGTCCAGAGAAACGCAGAGTCGATCACAGTTTTATTTGAGACAACTGTACAACCATCAAGATTAATTGCCAGATTCAACAGAAGGTCTCTTAGTTTTTTTGGACCTAGAACAAGCATCTCTGTTTGTCCGAGTTTAAAAGTAGAACATTTGCAGCCATCCATTTCCTTATGTCTGAAACACAGGCTTCCAGCGAGGGCAATTTTGGGGCTTCACCATGTTTCATTGAAATGTTAACTTTGTTTCACGAATGACATCACCAAGAGGTAAAATATATAGTGAAAACAATAGTGGTCCTAAAACAGAACCTTCAGGAACACCGACATTTACAGTTGATCTGTCATAGGAAAAACCCTCCACAGAGACAAACTGATATCTTTCCGACAGATAAGATCTAAACCAGGCCAGAACTTGTCAGTGTAGACCAATTTGTGTTCCAATCTCTCCAAAAGAATGTGGTGATTGATGGTATCAAAAGCAGCACTAAGGTCTAGGAGCGTGAGGACAGATGCAGAGCCTTGGTCAGACACCATTAAAACGTAATTTACCACCTTCACAAGTGCAGTCTCAGTGCTATGATGGGGTCTAAAACCAGACTGAAGCGTTTCGTATATATAGCTTGTCTTCAGGTCGGCAGTGAGTTGCTGCGCAACAGCTTTTTCTAAACTTTTTCAGGTTCGATATTGGCCGATAGTTTTCTATATTTTCTGGGTCAAGGTTTGGCTTTTTCAAGAGATTCTTTATTACTGCCACTTTTAGTGAGTTTGGTACACATCCGGTGGATAGAGAGACGTTTATTATGTTCAACATAGGAGGGCCAAGCACAGGAAGCAGCTCTTTCAGTAGTTGGAATAGGGTCCAGTATGCAGCTTGAAGGTTAAGAGGCCATGAATATGTTCAGCATTGTGTCAAGAGAAATAGTACTCAAACACTTGAGTGTCCCCCTTAGGTCCTGGCAGAGTTGTGCAGACTCAGAACAACTGAGCTTTGGGGGAATACGCAGATGTAAAGAGGAGTCTGTAATTTGCTTTCTAATGATCATGATCTTTTCCTCAAAGAAGGTCATGAATTTATCACTGCTTAAGTGAAACCCATCCTCTCTTGGGGAAGGCTGCTTTTTAGTTGGCTTTGCAAATGTATCAAAATACATTTTGGATTGTTCTTATTTTCCTCAGTTAAGTTGGAAAAATAAGATGATCGAGCAGCGTTGAGAGCTATTTGATACTGGAAGGGCATCTAGCAATCTTTGTGTTTTCCGAGAATTTAGAGCACGACTTTTGATGATCCTTGGTTGAGGTCTGAGCAGATTATTTGTTGCGATTCCAAACATAATAAAATGGTGGTCCAATAGTCCAGGATTATGAGAAAAAAACGTTTAGATCCACAACATTTATTCCACAGGACAAAACTAGGTCCGGAGACATGTTGGACAAAATCCACTGAGTCAATGATGGCTCCGAAAGCCTTTTGGAGTGGGTCTGTGGACTTTTCCATGTGAATATAAATGTCACCAAAAATGTCAATATTATCTGCCATGACTACAAGGTCCGATAGGAATTCAGGGAACTTTGTGAGGAACGCCGTAAATAGCCCAGGGGGCCTGTATACAGTAGCTATAAAAAGTGATTAAGTAGGCTACATTGACTTCATGACTAGAAGCTCAAAAGACGAAAACTTCATATTTTTGGGGGTAAATTGAAATTTTCTATCATAAATGTTAGCAACACCTCAACCTTTGCGGGATGTGCAGGGAATATGGCCACTACTGTAACCAGGATGTGAGGCCTCATTTAACTTCACTAGGTTAGGGGGCAGCATTCAGAATTTTGGATGAAAATCGTGCCCAAATTAAACTGCGTGCTACTCAGGCCCAGAAGTTAGGATAAGCATATATTTAGTAGATTTGGATAGGAAACACTCTAAAGTTTCCAACACTGTTAAAATAATGTCTGTGAGTTTAACAGAACTGATATGGCAGGCGGAAACCTGAGAAAAATCCAACCAGGAAGTACTATTATTTTGAAAGGCTGTTTTTCCATTGAAAGCCTATCCACCATACAAAGACTTACGATCCAGTTCACGGTCTCTATGGCTTCTTCTACATGTGGCTAGTCTTTAGGCATTGTTTAAGGCTTTTACTCTGAAAAATGTCAATCTGTGACCAATGGAAATTTCCATTCATCAGCCATGCGCCTGATTGGGACCGCACCTTTCTTATCGACAAAGCTTTTGTCCGGTTGAAATATGTGTGACAAAAACAACCGGAGGATTGATTTTAAACATCGTTTGGCATGTTTCTACTAACTTTTATTGTACTTTTTCAAAACTTTTCTTCTAGACTTAAGCATTCGGAAACCTGGACCAAACGAACAGAAAAGGAAAAAGAGATCGGTGGCGGCTAGTAGAAGGACGACGAGCGCCACCCGAACAGGCAGGGGAGCCCCCTTCGGTGGGAGTCGTGACAGACGGCAACTTCTTTTGGAGGGGTCCTTTAAACCCTGACTCTGAATGTGTTCCACTCCTGCATCCATGACCTTTACCTCCTCTGCTCTCTCTGAAGTCTCCAAATATCAATTGTCAGGCAATTTCTCAGCTTTATAGTAGTAACTGTATGAGGCAGAGAGAGCTAAACTGGCCCTTGGCAATAGTTTGCAGGAGTCAGAGAGCCAGAGACGTAGGCCACAAACAATGGAATGATTGCATTTCTCTCCATACTACAGCATATTCACCTTAGATATTTTTATGTTAAGGCTTAGTGTATAGAGGTTTTGACCACAACTTGTGAAAACACTTTAAAGTTGGCATGGAAATGTTGGTAATTTTAGAAAAACACGTGTTTTTGATTAGGCATTTCTTGTGCCCAGATAATAGTTTGACCATTTCTGTGCTACCTAATAGTAGCACAAATCTCCACCAGACAAAGCACTGAGCCTAGAATTGAAAGAGCCAAATTGCATAGAGCCCTATAACTGCATTCTGAAAATTCTCAAACTTACATTAGCATTCGCTTCTGATTTGCAACGCTTTCTGATACTAGGCCACGTTTCTGAAAACCCATCAAATGCTCAATGCACTCAGATTAGTTTTGGATTACTCAGGACTGCTCTGCCAATGTAGGCCTCAAATCCATGTGTTAAATTAAATCCCAAAATGCCTTGCCTTTCTATTACTCCTACCATATGCATTCATTCAGGATTATAATCCAACTACCAAACTACGCTTTCAAAAACAGATGCTTTTCATTTCTCCTTTTAATTCCATCCTTCCTCTTGCAAGTCCCTTCTTTATTAAAGTAATCTGTTCAACAGCTATCTCTGTATTACCATGTCACCCAACTGTAATTTTACTTCTAATTGTAATTTGCATTTCAAACACATAACAATCCCCTTTGCCAATCCCCGTCTCATTAGCTCTCTCAATTGAAAATTTCAGAAGTTGCTTCATTAGCATAGGTAGCAGTTTTCCTCAAACTTCTCATCCTTCTCTTCTTCTTGCTGTTGCTGATGCTCTCTTCTGGTGGTGTGTCATATTATTCGAATATCATTAGCTGTTGGATTATAGGTTGAAAGATTAAATATCTTTGTCTCTAGCTTCTCTGCTTTTCTGCCAGTCCTTGGGGAGTTCCTGTATCGGAGAAAAACCTGGAACTTGGGGGTCTCCTTGAAGTGTTATCAGGAATGGACACTTGGATCTCTGAAATTCGGTGTCTTGATTGCGCCCATTAGGGGGTCATTCTAATCACATAAGAGAAACTCACAATCTCCCTTCAGCACAACGAGTAAAGGAAGAGCAAAAAACTTGTATCATAGAATGTTAAGCTGTGAGGCAATCAGTGGCAGACAGTGCCCTCAGGGGACACTGCCTGTCACTTCACTCCGCAGAGGGCACTGCTGAGAGAGGGAGGGGGAGGCTGCGACCAGGTTCTCCACAAATCTCCCAAAGTGTGCACTTGCACAGATTATGTCAATGATTTAAAAACATAAAAAAAAGGATTAAAAGCATTAGATTGGAGTAAGCATTGGCTGGAGGAAGTTTACACCATTATTAAATATAAGTTTGGGAATGTGCGAGTGCAAACTTCAGAAGCAGGGTGGAGAATTAGGACTCAGCAGAGACAGAGATAGGGAGCGAGAGATGGATAGAGATTGAAAAAAGAAAGAGAGGGAGACAGGATTTGAGGAAACATCTGTTTAGGTTAAGAGACCGTATTCCCCCAAAAAACCTTTAATACTCACTCACCATGGTATCTCCCACCATCGACTGATTCAAGCACAGATTAATTTGTCGCTGCTAAGTAATAGCAGGGCCGGTGTTATGGGTGGACCTTAGGGGGCCTGGCCCGCCCTACCGTACCAGCTTGCCCATCCAATAAAAAAATAAAAAAAGATAATTTATTTGAATGAGATACACACTGACAGAAATATTCCAAGTGAGTGAAACAGCGCTCCTCTGTCTCAGTATGTGTAGCCCATGTATCTGATGGTGTCTGGACAAAATGAGCATGGCAAGCCAAACAAATGTTTTTGCCAGACTGAGTCAGATACAAGGGCTACATATAGTAAGCCAGAGGGGTGCTGCTTCGCTTGCTCGGATGCTTTCTCTGGTGATATTGTCGTTTCAGCCACTTTTGAATTGAAGGAATGTTGGAGGGTGCACAGTGCATTGTTCAGATGCTGGAATTGTTCTGGAAGAAAGAGCGAATGTAACCAAATTTTTTAACCCAATGAATCGCACCGTCACGCCAGCGTGATTTAAAACTTCTAACCCCTGTTAAACATTAGTCTGTGTGATTAATGGGGGCTGAGCTAGAACAGTGTTTGTGAGACATGGGCAGATTCCGAAACGGCCCTGGGGCCAGGTCTTTTTTTTTTACCAAAACGTCTGTAGGGTTCAATGGTTTGAGCTACAACCTATTAAAAGCTATCTACGAAAAGCTGAGACGAACATGCACATGTAACATGTTTTGATCTATGATGGTCACAAGCTACAAAAGAGTTATTAGAAGGTAAGGGGTTCTTCTACATAGAAGATCATAGGAAATCCCTGGACACCATGTCTGTAATACTGTAACAAGCTATGGTGGAAAATTGCAAGACTATTTTATAATACTTTTATTCCATCAAATGGTTGTTTTATGCAATGCTGTTGTGTGTGTTTTACTGAGGAAGGGCCTCTGATAGATAGAGCTGACAGGAGATTTACAATGTCTTTTGGGTGATAAAACCTAAAGAGCATTCCAGAGCACGAGTTAATGTTTCTGTTCTATTCAGTACCAGGGAGAGATGGTTCCAGTTAGAAGTCACAGGGCTGTGAAAAAGTATTTGCACCTTTCTAATTTTCTCAACATTTGTGTATTTTTTATACTGAACCCATTATTAGATATTATTAGATTCTATCAACCTACCTCATCCCCATACTGGTATTTATTTATTTATTTTGCTCCTTTGCACCCCA